>NW_026596034.1:30841051-30930742 GCF_907164565.1 Psammomys obesus | reverse complement strand
TGTGTGTGTGTGTGTGTGTGTGTGTGTGTGTGTGTGTGTGTGTGTGTGGTGTCACAAGGCAGTATAAATGTCCTTAGAAAGAATGGTAGAGCTATGCAGATCGTCCAACTGGATACAGGGAGACACATTAGCCTTAGAGGTACAATTTGCATCTGAGGGTAGCAGGTGACAAGGAGCCAGCTGTGTGATCTCCTGAAGACTTTCCTTAACTAACAACTATAGCCTTTCATTGTGTCACCACTATGAATTGTTGACTTAGGGATTCCATTTCTGCAGTCTGTATTAAAACAAAGAATTTGGTTTCTTCTGTATATCAGGTACAAGCTGAGGAACTCAGAGAGGGCAGGAAGGATGACAAATGGGCCAGCTGGTACTTGTGTTCCACAACCAACGGTTGAGCCTTGCACTTGATCCAGTGCAAGTTTCCAGCCAAATGTGCTAAGTGGAAAAAAAGGCTAGTGTAGAACAAAGGCAATGGGCAGAAAGAAAAGTTCCTGAAGGTTTTATTCTTTCTAGGAGAGCAATCCGGAGATGAAGATTCTGGGGCAGTCAGAAAGACAGAGTCCGTACCTACTCTATCCCTTCAGCACAGACACTGACAATATCTTCCCTCTAAAAATATATAGCTATCTCTAAAATGCTCACAGAGTCATTCCACCTGTAGCATTCAGCTATAAATAAGTAATTTAAGGTACCATAAAAATCATCTGTGCACAAAGATGTTGCTTGGAGTATTATTTATAATGGTAAAAATTGGAAACAAATGTTCAATAAAATGGAAATGATGAAATAAAACATAAGACGATGCTTGGATGGAATATTATGAAGTCATAGAGTGCTATTTGTTCACTAAGAAGGCAATAACAAAGACAAATATTGATGTTACTGTGTTAACTGGCTATATAGGATTGCAGAAGAAGGAGGGAAAGAGAGGGCGAGGAGGAGGAGGGAAAGGAGAGAGAGGCCAGGTGAGGAAGGAGGAGGAAAGGAGAGCTAGAGAGGAGAGAAAGATTGAGTGAGGAAAAGAGAGGTGAGAGAAGAGGAAGGGAGAAAGAAAAAGGAGAGAGTGCTCATAATTTCAGGACTGTGTTTATACCATTTTTGGACCATGGTTAATTATTCTCCTTTTTGTTCATTGTTTTGCACTTGCAATGAGACATATGGAATAATTTTGTAATATAAATATGCACAGTGTGTTCTATATTTAGATAATAAAGGAAACAAATTGTAGAGATTTTTTTTTAAGTCTGAATGAAGTATTTTAAAGACAGCTTAACAGTATCAGGAGAGTTGCCTCGAGAATCTACTCGGGGACACTTGTTTACCATAAATTTGGGCCATGTTGAGGTATTCCTTGAAAATTAGACAAGAGAGTAAAGAAGGCAAAGGAGCACACAGGGCTCTTGGGAAAGTTAAGACATAGACAGGCAACATAAATTACAACCCTCAGAGTGAGGGTTGTGGTTGCCCAGAGTCCAGGCTTTGCAGGAAGAGGTGAGTTAGACATGGACAAGAACAAGTGCCCCCACCCACCAGGAGCAGCAAATATTCCTGTTCTCAAGGTCAAGGGCCAAGAGGTATAGAGGGAACACAGTATGGTCAAGCCAAAGGAGAAAGAAGACAATGTTATCAGGGTGGCATATGGCCACTCTTCATCTCTGTCCATCTGTCTGTCTGTCTGTCTGTCTGTCTGTGTCTCTCTCTTTGTCTCTCTGTCTCTGTCTTGGCCTCTCTGTCTGTCTCTCTCTCACTCTCTCTCTTTCTCTCTCTCTCTGTCTGTCACACACACACACACACACACACACACACACACACACTACACAAACACAACGCGTCTCTCCAGAATGCCAGTAAGGAATGGTGCATAGGAACTGACAAACATGTTGTGGGAAAAATCACATAGATGAGATGGAAACACTGGGACCAAAGAGGCTGGGGAGCCTGGTAGAGATGCTTAAGTGAGCATCACTCTTATTTTTGGAAAAAAAATGCAGAAGAAAAGCAAATAATGCCTTAAGCCAGACAGAAGCCCGAAGCCCGGGCATTCTGCCAGCTTCAGGCATTCATAGAAGGCAGGGTGGGGGAAGGGAGGAACTGGAACTTTCTGCTTTTGGGTAAACTGTAGCTGCCAACACAGGCCCAGGATCCAAGTTGTAGGGTCTTCATGGTTTTAGTGTTGTGGCTTGCACAATCACAAAATGTTTGAAGAGTAACCAAAGAGGGACCAAGCAGAGGTCACCATGGGTTTCCATGGGGACTAGACAATTGGCACTGTGTGTGATGCTTTCCAATGTCTCACTTAGACCCTACCAAAATTCACAGAGCAGGACTTATTCATGTGCTATGTGGGAATGTTAAGTAGGCTTTCTGGCGCCACTGACAGCTCAGTGGGCGAGTCCTTCCCACACATGCCTGACAACCCTGGTTCAATCCCTCAACTCATGTAAAGGTAGAAGGGGAGACAGCTCCACAATGTTGTCCTCTGGCCTTCATACCTCCACACATGTCATACACACAACAATAATGTTTTTACATTTTTAAAAATAGACTTCCCGTTATAGAACAACAAAAGCAGTGGGAACACCAGAGTCCCCATAGATACCCTACCCTCATGCATTTTATTTTTATACCCTTGCCCAGTGGAGGAAACTGAGTCATAGACCAGTCAAGTAATTTTCTATAACTAGCTTTAAGAAAAAAAAATTAAAATGAGCTTCTCACCTTAGAGTCAGGACCATGGGAAATTCTAATTTGTGTCTATTGGTAAAGGGTTAGTGATATGCAAGCTTATGCATTCTTTTGCATTAGCCTGTGTCTGTATTTCCTGCCGGGGAGGCAGAACTAAGCATTTGCGACATTGACTACATGGGACACAAAGCCGAAAACATTCACTGTTCATCCCATTACAGAACAACTCTGTTTTGCTTCTGCGTGCTGAGTTTATAGAATGTCTCACTCCAATACTGTTAGATGTATGCAGGCTGGGGTGTAATGGACCAGTGAGTCTCAAAGGATGCTAATTTTATCAAGGGATTCTTGGTTCTTCTGTAAACTGGAGTGACTTGCTTTAAAGGTTTTCTAAAGTTAGGCATCTGGAGAATATTTCATTTGAAGGGATCCATGAGCAATACACCCAGGGAAGGGGGGGGGTGAGTGAGAAACAAAGAAAGGGAGAAAGAGAGGGAGAAACAGAAGGAGAGAAGAAAGAAGAAAGCATGGCCCTTAGATTTAAACACCACGGTTTTTTCCTCCTAGGAATGACAATAAATATGCATGATGAAGATTATGTCTGAGCCTAGGCACTGTAAAGAATAGAAGAATCTATTATTAGTGTGTACACGGGGATGGGATTGCACGCCTAAGTTTGTACACACAGAGGCCAGAGAAGTACACTGGGTGTCCTGCTCTGTGGTTTTCACTTTATTCCTTTGAGATAGGGTCTCTCACTGAACCTAGAACTAAGCTGAAAGTCAGAAAACCAAGTGATCCTCTCGTCTTCTCCCTACATGGTTCTGGGATTACAGGCACACTTGAACCCACACCTGTCTTTTCATTTCGGTGCTGGGGATTCAAATTCAGATTCTACATGCTTGCACAGTAATCGTTCTTACCCACTGAGCTGTCTCTACTGGCCCTAGTCTACTCTATTAAAATCAATTGTGTGTAAATCTGCCCCATCGGACCTGCGCATTTAGCCTCATTGAGGTTGAGGCTCGCAGCTGTAGGGCTGTTGGGAATCGTCCCAGTTCTCGTCTCGACAATGAGAATAGTGATGATGGGTTTTGCAATTAGAATCTTAGCATTATTAGAGTGAAATACAACCAGGGTCACCCGTGGTGCGGTTTAGTTGGGTTTGTCTCAGCTTTAGTCCTGAACCCCCTGGTTTGGGGGAACCCCTCCATTGCAAGCAACAGGGATTGTTGGTCACTCTTGCATGAGGTAGCTCAAGCCAGCAAGTAAGAGGTGAGCTGATGACCTGAGTTGGTGCAACCACCACATCACAGATTTTTCAAACAAGCTTATTATTTAGTAGAGGCCCTCAGCAGGCTTGCTTGGATGGGATCCCAGATTCTCTATAAATAGATAGGAAATGTTCAGGAGCCTCAGAGATGGGCTCTTCATCATTGAATTACGTGTTGTCATACTCCCTCCCTGTCACTCAAAAGAACCGGTCCCCACCAAGCACCAGAAAGACAAGCAGGCCACGGGGTACTGGAAGCAAAAGCAAGATGCAAAAGCAAGAGCATCTTTAGGGTTAGCTCAGTTTCCTCCTTCTGGCATGGGCTAAGACGCTGTGTTTCTCTGCGTCCTCTAAAGGGAATGAAGGCAGCAGCGTTGTTGAACACTCAAAGTGGCTACAGCTCTCTGTTAACTGTCTTAGTCAGGGGCATGGAGAGGAGCTTGTGGGATTTGATGGAGAGCTCTCTCTTCTTTGTATGGCCATCTATACAAAGATAAGGCAGCACCGAGAAATATTTGCTCAAAGCATCTGACGCAGGAGCCTGAGCACAAAGGAGGAGGCATGGGGGAGGCCTAGATTGTCACCGCAATCCCTGGGGGAGGGAGATTTTGCAGCCACCTCTGGCCAGAGAACTGAGAATGATGTTTTTTAAATTGGCAGGTACACGGTGATGATGATTTATTGCAAACTGGAAACAGGGCGATGAGATGGTGCAGATACTGGGCTAATGCAGTTCACATAGAAGGCCAGTCCAGAGAGCTGGGGGTGGGAGGGAGGGGGACCTGTCACTTCTGGGCCTGCATTTTTAAAAAGTCATTCACCAAACTCTTATTAAGCACCCGCTTTGTGTCTGGCACGGTACAGGGTTTGGCAAGGAGCAGAATCACATGGAGTTACAGAGGTGAAGAATTCAGAATGGGGGTGAAGGCAGATACCGTTATGACATGAGAGAGAGAAGGAAACTGGGAAGGGAGAAAGGGAGGGAGGGAGGACAGAAGAAAGGAAAGAGAAGGAGGTGTGTTAAGGTTGAAAGAGAAAGACAAAAATAAAGGATCAATAAGACTAGAAGCAGGAAGTTCCTCCAAAGAAGAATAATATTTAAACCAAACAGTTCTTTTAAGCTAAGTCCTGGTAAGGGAGCCAGTACAAACTTTAATAGAGACACTTCTTAGTGAATTGGTACCCTATGTCCCTCACTGATAACTGACTTTTAAAGACAAATATGTATCGAATCATCCACAGGAATGATTCTTCATAGACATAAGCCGTTCATGCACCCAGCTATGGGATTCAGTTTTTGTTTTTGTTTTTGTTTTTTTTTGTTGTTGTTGTTAAGTGTCCTGGCCTCTCAGAGCATCACCTGCAGCTTAAAAAGCAACAGTGAGCAGCATCCAAGGACGCACACCCCAGGTCTGAAAACCCCATCTCCAGCATTGTGCAACACAGAAGACCTAGCAGAAGCAGAAGGCCTCTCTAAAGTGAAAATGAGATGAAAAGGATTGAGAAGGAGCCACGAGATGGTTATGTTAATCTTCAGGGGAGGGAAAACATGTCAGAGAATGTAAACCAGAACAGCCCAGCCCTGTTACAATTCTGCAGAGGGAATTAAATTCCTATGGAAAAACAAGGCTTCTGATTAGGAAAGGATTTGACTGCATAGAAAAGTCTGGAACATTGGTCTATTAAAAAAAATACTTGTAAAACCAGGGGAATCATGTAAGAAATTAGAGAGCTAAAAGGAGTGGGAGAGCTCAGGCTGTTGGAAATATAGTTATTATTTCAGATGCCGGATCATATTAGCAAGACCGTAAGGAAGAGAAAATTACCTTGAATTCTAAAAAGCAACGTTTGTGATCAGGTAGCATATTTAATTCAAAGCGGCCTTCTTAACTCTTTGTAGGTAACTTAAAAAAAAAAGATAAGATAAGAAATCCCAGGGCTAGAGATGTAGCCAGTGGTAAAGTGTTGGCCCAGCATGCATTAGGTCCTGCTTACCATGCACACTGCATTTGCCGTAGACCCAAGAACCCTGTCCCTGCATCAGGCAGCTCCTAACTGCCTGTTATTGCAGTTCCTGGGGGGACCCAATACTTCTGGCTTCCCCATGTGCCTCCTGGACTCCCATGCACATAGCACATACACAAAATTTAAGATAAAATAATCTTTTAAAATTGCTGTTTATCAGGAGACATCCAGTTTTGTAAAAATAATATATTGCCATCCAAACATACCCTGGAAACATACCCTGAAAAGTAAGTAGAACCTGGCTAGAACTTCAATGGGAAATCACCTAATATAATAATATACATTACTATATGTATGTTATATGTATGTTTTATATATATATAGTATGTTATATATATATATATGTCATATATGTTACATACTATATGTATATATATATATATAAAGCAAAGTCAAACATATTTGGGAAAAGTGTCCTATGCTGGCATTCTAAGCATGTTTTAGAAAGAAACAAAATAAATGGAGTTTTGGGCTCATTCTGGAACATTATGGGCCGTGGCTATTTTCAAAGCATAATATTTTAGCAATTCACATTGGTTTGGGTATTCTGGGACAGTATCTCTGTCTTCCATCTTTTAGTGAGGGAAGTTAGTGAAGGCATGTATGATCAATTTCTTCTTTTTCTTAGTTTTCTGTTTGTTTGTTTTGTTTGTTTTCCCCCCAACAAAACCTTCTGGGAAGGCGTCTTTGTTCGGCTGCAGCTAATAAGGGTTGGGTGAGTGAGCATGGGTGGCAGTCTGTAAATGTCCTCGACCTGCACCAGGTTTTCCCTAATGAGGAAGAGGTGCCTTGGGATCATACACAAGGAGTATTTGGACTGTTTGGACAAAATCCTTTCCTCTCCTCTTCTATGTCCGATCTCCAAGGGCCTGATTTCAGGGTTCAGCAAAAGGAAGCTGTACTGAAGCAGGCTCTGTTCAACTGTGGGAGCCACCAATGCAAGAAAATTTCCTCAAGGCACCCACAGAGCCACTGGGATGGGAACAAAGAATTTGGGTGGGATGTCTCTGTAGAGGAGGTTTGATGCCTGTTAGAACATGAACACCAAACCTGATTTATTTCCTTTCTTATTGATCCTCCATTCACATCGATGCATTTATGTTCTTAAACATTTTCCTTTTTACCTGCTTTCTGAATCTTGAACCCCATGGATCTCTTTACCACCTGGTACCTCTTGGATGGACTCTCCCTTCCTTTGCCTTTGTTCTTGGTCTTCAGCACAGCTGACATATTCCCATTTCAGTGAGGCCTTCCCTGAGCACCTACTCTAAGAGCCTCTCCCCAATCACTTGCCTTCCACACCACAGCATACAGCTTAATTTTCTTCATATTGCTTATTACCACCTCCTATTGTCTTGTTTCACATTGCTTATGTTTTCTTTGTCATCTGATTACAGGATGTGAGTTTCATTAGGCAAGACTTTTCTGGGAGCCTTAAAGAGCAGCCTGAAAGGTGAATGGAAAGCTGCTGGGAAAAAGTGCCTAGGTAGTTAGATCTGTGGATGGATGGATGGATGGATGGATGGATGGATGGATGGATGGAAAATGGATGAAAAGATAGATGAATAATGGACAGAGAGATAGAAAAATAATAGGTGGATATATGGATGGATGGATGGATGGATGGATGGATGGATGGAGAATGGAGGGCGGAATGGTCAGATGTATCGGGAATAGATGAATGATTAATGAATGGGCAGATGGATGGATAGTGAGCTAGGTGGCTGGATTAATACATGTACTTGAAGGTGAATGGACACAAAGAAATTCCAATTAAAGTAACTTTATTTAAGAAGATTTTTCTTGAGTAAAGATCATACATTGAATTCTTGCACTCAAACCCATTCATGTAAGAGGAAGTTTATCAGTGTGGCACCAGATGTGCAGATAAAGGGCAGGAAACAAAACAAAACAAAAGACGACAACAAAAACAGAGCACCTGAGGGAAGTGCCACATTTCAACAAGACAGACTGGGCATGTGCCTTCGTATACATATTTTAATTCTGTAGATAGCATTGTTGTATCTGTTTCTGGGCTTCCAGGTCAATTCAGTGTCTCCAAGTCAATGTTTCTATATAGTTTTCCATCTCTCAAGGTTCTGCCCTACTGCCTCCAAACTGCCTACACCCATGGCGATCTTCATCAAACAGGAGAAGAGTCCTGGGCTACCATGGATGATCTATTTAAGATGATGGTTGTGGGGGCTGAGCAGATGGCTCATTGGATAAAGCATTAGTGTGCATGCATGAAGACCTGAGTTCGGATACCCAATATCCACATAAAATCCTAGTGTGGTGATGGGGATGGGAGAGGAAGAGAGAGGAAATCCCTGGGCTTTCTGTCCAGGCAGTCTAGTCAAATTTGTGAGTTACACAGTGTAGATTTATGCTTAACCTCAGGGGATTTTAGCAACACACATTTTCTCCTTTTCTGAGGGTCTGACCTTGTGAGAGGGATTGCAACTATTTGTGAAAAGTCAAGGGCCATGGCATGTCCAGAGGGCAGTGTTGTAGAATGGTGAGCAATGCTCCTCTAATCATTAAAAAGTCAGGGTTGAGGGACAGTACCGTTGGCTACATTACAGACCAAGGAAGCGAAGAAATGAAAAGCCCTGGATGCTGCCTTTCATAAGCTTCTCAACACTATAAAGTTTCTTCTATGGCCTTTTTTTATGTCACTTGTCCCAGGAGACTCTAAGAAGAAAGAGCCCCAGGAGATGTCCTCAGCAAAAGCATTAGTGGAGTGATAATGGCAAAATCCATAGAAACCCAGCAAGCCAAGTATATTCCACAATTGGCAGGAAACTCTATAAAGGTCCAAAGTAAACAGAAACCAGGTCTGTTAAAAAAGAAAGAATGAGTGGCCTCTCTTGGCTCACCATAATGGGACACTCTGAACCATTGGTCATGGTGCTTTCGGGCTGGACCATCAACTCTTGACTGAAAGCAGTTTGCCTGACAGAGGACATTTGCTGATGGTTGCACATAGTTTGTTTCTGCAGGGTGTGGTTTTATTGGCAACCAAGAGGTCCAAGTCAAGCATATGGCAGCAGTCGATAGGATAAAGGATGGCTTGGCCAAACAAAGAAGGAATGACCCAGCCTGGATGTTGGTAGTGTTGAGCTGAGGGATGCTAAAATGCATCTGAAAGTTTTAAAAAGGAAACCTTTATCATGAGCGGCCTCTGAGTCAGAGCTCACCTACTTGAAACTCCCAGGTCCCCAGAATTTGAAAGCCCAAGAAATGTGTTCATGAGGCACCCTCAAGCTAGAAGACCTTTGAGAAGCAGGAGAGAAAAATGGAGAAAATATTCAACCTACCATTTCCAGCAGCTATTTGCCAAGCAATATGCTTATTAGCCAATTACAGAAGAGATTTACCGACTGGAAATGCATGTTCATTTCTGCAGGGCCCAAACCGTTTCCTCCCCAGCCACCAGCAAACTCCATGGGGCTTTAATGTGACTGAAGACCAAGTCAGCTAATAGAGCCTGGGTGTTAATGGGAGGCCTGGATTTATTCTTTAATTGTTTCGCTGGCTCCCCATCCCAGGGAGGCATTTGTCTTGGTATACAGACACCAACCGTGAGCTGTTACACTACACCCAGGATCATGAGGGCTCTTTTTAATTATTATTTCATCTGTAATTATAGGCAAGTTCCTTTATTATCCAGAGATTCTGAAAACAGTTTAATTGGAATGGTCAGTGTCCTTTCCTTGACCATGTCCCAAGATCCACCCTGGTGATCAAAGTCTATTGCACCATTTTGATAATATGGGGAGCCCCTGTTCTAAAGCAACTCATGAGCATTACTTAAAATTTTGGAATTTGAGGGTTTTTTCCCCCAAAGCTTATGGCTCAGTTGAAATGGGGTCAAGTAGAGCACTAAAGAATTTAATTAGAAATGTCCTCTCAAGCTCTGGATGGCTGTAAAGCTCCCTAGGTTGTCCCTGGAGAGCTGAGAGTGAACAGCACTGTGGATGGGATATATATATTTTAATTCTCATAATAATAAGGAGATAGATAAGGCAGAGGTGATGATTCAGTAGATAAAGTGCTTGCTGTGCAAGCACGAGGACCTGAGTTCGATCCCTAGAACCTACACCCAAAAAATAAAAAATAAAAAAGCTAGATATGACAGTGTACACCTGAATTCCTGCACTGGAGAGGCAGAGACAGGAGGATTTCTGAGGTCCACCGGCCATCCAGATTAGCTGAATTGGTGAGCTCCAGGTTCAGTGAGATAACCTTCCTCAAAATATAAGGGGGAGAAGGCCAGACAGTGGTGCAGGCTGTTAATCCCAGCACTCAGGAGGCAGAGGCAGGCGGATCTCTGAGTTCAAAGCCAGCCTGGTCTACAGAGTGAGTCCCAGGTCAGAAAAGGCTACACATACACACACACACACACACACACACACACACACACACACACACACACAACCGTCTTGAAAAACCAAATATATATGTATGAGGGGCAGTAACAGAGGAAGACACATGATCACAGGTACACCCGAATACACACATCTACTCATACAAAAGAAAAAGAAGAAGAAGAAGAAGGAGAAGGAGGAGGAGGAGGAGGAGGAGGAGGAGGAGGAGGAGGAGGAGGAGGAGGAGGAGGAGGAGGAGCAGAGGAGACTACAGCCTGAAATGTTGGCTTCTGACTGTAAGTTTTGCACTTGGGAGGCAGTGGCAAGAGGGTTGAAAGTTTTGGTTTTTGAGCATCATTAGGGAGAGGGAGCAGGAAAATCTCCTGATGTGCTGTAACATCCTGGACAACAGGGTTGGAGGAAATGAGAAGAGAAGATCTACTCAGGGATAAGAAAGAGGATGTGGACCTCTAGTTCCACCTCAGAGGCTGGCCCAGGCAACTCTATTCAAGCACTCTGGTGTGCCAGCTCAAGAACATCAGTGTAGGACTTCGGGTTTTTGTTTGGTTTTGGTTTTGGTTTTGTGTATTCTTGGATGTGTGGGAGACACAGAGAGATGGAACCAATAAAACCATATAACACAGTCACTTACACTAGAGCAAATTCAGAGGTTAGTGGAACCAGAGGTAGACATGCTTTGTTGACTCTTGAACATCACCTGAGGACATCTACTGAGTTGTGGATTTTGATGGATATGTAGGAATTACCCTCCGTGTACCCAGAAGAGGAATATGGAAGGAAAAGAAGCTTCTGGCGGGGGTGGGGGAGGACACCTTGTGCACAAACATCACTCAGAATGATCCATCAGAGCCTGAGATGCTCACCCATTTCTCTACGTGTGCCCACGTAGAGAGGAAGTTCATTTGGAAGCCAGATGCTTGTCTGAAGTTCAGGCCAGGCCCACCAGCTAAGCTCCAGTGGGGCTAGCCTATCAAAGCATGGAGTTTTAGACAAGCTAGGGACTCTAGGAAGCCAGTGCTGGGCAGTTGAGAGACACTCAGCTGTCTTGGGAGATGGAGGGGAAGAGCTTACTTTGTGGGAAAGCTTGGCTGGCAGTACAGGCTGCAGATACACCATGCCCATCCTTCTGCTCCTGATTCTACCATTCCCTTGTCAGCAGATGGGTGTAACACTCACTAAGAAGCATCCTCTCGTGGAGCTGATAATACAGTTATCATACTCCTGTGGGTGTCATAACTCTCCATTTTATTTTTTTGACACAGGGTCTCACCTAGGTAGCCCTGGCTGGCCTCAAAGTCACTATGTAGCTGAGGGTGGTTTTGAACTCCTGATCTTCCTGTCTCCACCTCTTGAGTGCTAGCATTATAGATGCATAGCACTAGTTCATGCCTATTTCATGGGGTGTTGGAGGAATCAAACCCAAATCGTGCTAGGCACTGAAGTTCAACCAATTGAGTTAAAATTATCATCCCTGTCTTCATAATTTCTAATATTATAGCTACTGTCATAATCAGGAATTTGGGTGCTGAGCCTAAAATGCCCAACACTGAAATGAAAAGTTGTCATTCCTCATTGAGAGTCCTTCTTTCTGCCTTTCCTCCCCAGACACATGAACAGGTTTTTCCAGGTGGGAAACAGCTTGATATCAACCAAGCCTTCCAGTTAGAATAGCTTTCCTTACAACTTTCACCCAAGGTTCACCTTTTTAAAAACTAATTTGTGACTTCCTCTTGAATTGATATTTCTATCAGCCACACACCTTCTAGAAAAGAGAAACTTGTAAACAGACATCTTTGTTTTGAGGATTATCTAGGGGCATTCCATTTAGCTGTGTAACAAACTACATCAAAATGCACTGCTGAAAGCTGCACTTGTTATAATGGCTCATGCATCTGTCTGTAGACTGAGTGTCAACTGGTCCAGATGAAGTTATCTTTAGGCTCTGGTTTGAGTTTCCTCTAGGATGCCCTTATGGACTGCTGATTCCCTGAGGAAAGAGCATACTTCCTGGTGAATGCTGGGAGTATAAGAACATCTAGCAATGCTCCTGCTCTTTTATTCATATCCTTTGCAAAGTAAGTTGCAAGGCTGGGATCATAAAGAGAACAGAATGGATGAATTCTTACCTCATTGTGTCTGTGCTGGCTTGGGCACAGAGTGGTGTCTGTGGCTGAAAGTCCTGGAAGCTAGTTCTTTGTTGGGTGATCCAAAGCCGGAAAGCTACCGGCCCTGTTTCATGATAGGGAAAAGGCAATTCCTTCTCCTAGCTGCCTTCCCAAGCCTGGGGCTCTCACCTTGTGGCACTTTCCTGGGACCATCATCCAGAAGCCTTAGGAGTTGGGTTTTCATAGCCAACTCTAACAGTGCATTTGAAAACTAAATATGTACTAACAGTAAATTAAAGCATGTTGGTTCATGAATAACACACTATTTTGCAACTATTTGCAGGATGTAATGAGACACGCTATTAAAACTGACCACAAACACTCCATTGTGTGATTGCCAACTGTTTTATAAGATATTGAACATATACATCGTATTATCGTATGTATTACCAAGCTATTCCTTTCTAATAAATTACTTTTCCAGTTGTCTCTGGAATCTTTGTATATAATCTGGCTGAGGGTGAGAAGGAAGTTAGTTAGGTGGTCTGTGCTGAACTAACGCTGCGTGGTATCTTACAATTAAGCCTCGCCATTGGCAATACTGTGTGTGTGGCTTCCAGGGGTGACAAGATATGTTGCTTTCAACCAAGCTCAGTTGCAAACAGCCACTGGGACCTTGGTGACAAAGAGGTTGCTCCTAAGCGAAGGAATCGAGAGGCTGGGCAGGTCTGTGGCGTGTGAATGTGTGTACAGGTGTGGATGTATGTAGGCGTGCTTAGGCCAGAGAACAATCACAGGTGTCATTGCTTAAACCTCATTTTAAAAAGAACCTACTTTTTTATGACACAGAGTCTATCACTTGTCTGGACTCTCTCAGAGTGCTGGGCTGGGGATTCCTCTGTCTCCATTTCTATGGTTCCCATCTTTTTTTTTTTTTTCAGTTTTTGGAGAATAGGTTTTTCTCTATGTAGCTTTGGCTGTCCTGGACTTGCTTTGTAGTCCAAGCTGGTCTCGAACTCACAGCGATCTGCCTGCCTCTGCTTCCCTAAGTGCTGGAATTACAGGCATGTGTCACTGTTCCAGGCTGCCCATTCTTTTTAAATCACGGGTTCTGAGCATCATACTCATGTCCTCATGCCAGCAAGGCAAGCATTCTTACCAACTTAACTATCTCTCGTGCCCTATGATACATTTCTTAAAATGTTTGAATGCAAAAATTGATGTTTGATCCTATTCCATTAGACATACTTTGGTCTAAATCCACTTACATGGTTTATCAACGTGATAACTACATACCAACTCGATTCGAATGTGTTTCCAATAGGAGTTTCATTGTCATCTCAGCTCCTCCAAGTAGGGCCCAGTTAAGACAGAAGAGCTCTTGGATCCATTATGTGGATCGGTTTTATTTCCACAGCCACATCCTTTGATGTTAATACTGCTTTTTTAGTGGGACTTCTTTCTGGTATATATCTGATAATCAGTCAAATACACAATGTACAGAGAGCTCACATCCAGTTTTACCAAAGGAACCAGGTCAGAAAACCAAGACAGTGGTTTTTGCCCCTCCTCAACCTTGCACAGCTAATCTAATGGTTCCAACAGGGCTTAGATCTCAGAATGTCAGAACCGTGCCTCAGAAGAGCTCATTGGCAAAGAGTGGGCTAGCTGCAGACTTGAGCTGTTGGCTTCCTGACTTTTCGCTCAGGTGTGCACAGTACCTATCTTGCCTGGGTATTCCCTTCATCCCCTTTCACTAGAGGCAAAACTCAGGTGACTGGAGAGAACAATGACATTCCTCTCTTTAATTTGCTTTCCAGTGAATTTTTGAATCAATATTTGAGTGCTCATCCAGTAAAGTGCTTAGCATGCAAACAAGAGGACCTGAGTTTGCACTTCATATCCCTCATGAAAGAGCCAGGCAGGCATGGTGGTGGACACATGTAACCCCAAGACTAGGGAAGTTGAGAGAGGTGGATCCCTGGGGCTTGATGGAGAGCCAGCCTAGCTAACTTAGCCAGCCCAGACCAGTGAAAACCCTCTGGGGGCTAGATATATGGCTCAATGGCTAAAAGCACTTGCTGCTCTCCTAGGAGACATGTGTTTGGTTCCCAGAACCCATGCAGGGCAGCTCACAACCCCAGCAATTCCAGCTCCAGGGGATCCAACACCCTTTCCTGGAAGCTGATGACACCCACATACATGGCATGGCATATACTTATACTGACACCATGGATACCTGTAAGTTAAAAAAAATAAAATAAAATCTTTAAGAAAACAAGGTACATGGTACCCAAGGGACCACACTTGAGGTTGGTTGTTCATGAAAGTTGAAATATAATTTTAGAAATTTGGGCTGGGCTATTTGTCTCTTGGAAAGATATCTCCAAGTTCAGAAAATGGTTTGAACAGTATGTTTATGAGAATTATTTTTATGTGTTTTATGGAACTATGTTTGTATGCACATATATGGGTGAACATGTGTGCGCATGTGATGGAGGCCAAAGGTCAAAGTCTTTCTGAGTCACTCCTCTCTTCAAATTTTTGTGACAGGATCTCTCTGTGAGCCTAGAGCTCACCAGTTTGGCTAGATTTGCTGGTCAGAAAATCCCAGAGATCCTGCATCTATGCTCTCAGCCCTGGGATTGCAGGCGTGCATGCCCAACCCTGTATCTTTCCTGTGGGTTTGAGGAATCAGTCTTGGGCCTACGTTCTTGCACATTAAGCACTTCATAGAGGAAGCTGTCTTCTTACCTGATTCGTTTTCAGTCTCTAAGAGAAGCTTGGTGGAAGGGGCATCTTCAGGTCATTTGGGCACAAGAAAGATCATTGTATATCCAAGCTTGGCAAACCGTAGACCCAGATCCAATCCATGGTTATTCCCCTGTGCAATGCGGCTTCTTGGGATCACAGAATTTCTTCAGGTCAGTGGTCTTGCTCACCTGGCTGAAGACCACCCAGCCAGGTGGGACAGTCCAAGATGACTCCCTGAAGCTGAGGCCTCCTCCACTGGACAGATACTCTGAGCCCTGTCTCCAGGTCACACATCCGGTAAGCTCCTTCTGCCTCTTTATGTCATCCCATGGGAGAAGCCCACCTGAACTAAGCCAAGGACAGATGGCAAGGCCAATCCGATGCGCTAGAGAACACATCTCTTGTCTTTAGTACCTCGTGCATGCAGTCCTCAGGAAAACTATTTGAAATTTAACTCCAGAAAAACTAAATAAGAACTAAGGCTGGCTCTGCAAGTGAAGACTTGCCCTCAAGTTCCCCAAACTGATGTACATCTATCAGGTATTTACAAGATGGTGGCTAAATATTCGCAGGTGCTCTGAGTGATTGATGCTTGCCCCTTAAGAATGGAGGATTCAGAGTAGTGTTTTTAAGAACGCTTTCCTGTAAGCAACTATCCTGTAAATTGATAAGGCTCTCTCTTAACTAAATGGTGGGGCAGAATTCTTAATGGTGCAGTCAAAAGGTTTATAAAAATAAAGTTAATACTAATATTCGGAGTATTGTCAATTTCTGGTTGCAGAAATCAGGTTGTTCTAGGAGAAAGCAAATATATATACCACTACTCAGAAAAGACAAAACCCAGCATCTTTCATTCTGGAATGGAAACAGGGGATGCTAGCACTGATTTTCTCTAGACTCCCTGCAGACTTCCACTGCCCTGGATGGTTGGACCCACAACCACACATCTGGAGCTGTAGGCTGATGCCTGCTTGTGTCTGCCATATCCTCCCTCCCCTCTCCACAGATGGATGGAGGCAACACTGCACACACAGCCTACACACTTCATGCCATTAGCCCTCCCTCGCTGCCCAGCACAGAACAACGAGCCCCAGTCTTCAGGCTGTTCATAATACTCTGACACTTTTATAGCTCCCCTGCTCTCTGCCAGGGCTGGCAGCTCCCTCAACACGCAGAGCAAATTCCACAGACAATAGAAAGACAGCTCTCACAGCAGATGAAGGGTCAGGCAGCTCTTTACCAGGCCATCAAAGAGACACCCTGCAAAATGCCTGCCTTCCAGATGAGTGGTGGGTGCCCACAAGACAGTCCTCTGACAGCTGAGTTATTGCTTATTTTGTGGCCACACTAAAACCTGTTGCCAGGGGACAGAATAGCCCATTCTGATCTGGAGGTAGAAATGTAAACTAACAATGATCCAACTTTTGCCAGGGCCATGATCTCTGTTAAAGATAAAATTTACCGGAGTGGGTGTTACCTGTTTTACCTTTTTTCCTTCCTTCCTTCCTCCCTTCCTTCCTTGCTCTTTCCTTCTTTCCTATTTAAATTTTCTTTGACAATTTCACACATGCACTCAAGGCATACTGACCACTCTCACTCCCCAGTTCTTCCCATCTCCTACTGTCCCTGTCCACCCTCCTTCTATTCCCTACAAGGTCTCTTTCTCAGGTTCATGTATCTTTGTTTTGTTGGGACCCACAGAGTTTAACTAGGGTTCTCTGTATGAATGTGAATTTGGATCCTAGTGGGCTTAGTAGATACACAACTAAAAGCAATGGTTTTTTTCTCTCTCTCTCCCAGAATTTATCAATAGCCAATTGTTCATTAATAAGGTATAGAGCTTGGTGAGTCCCTGCCCATTCCATGCTGAACATGGACAGGACCAGTCTTCTATAGTCTCTGTGTTGGTCAATTGCAGCATTTTGAGTTCATGATCATAGTGGTTGTAGCTGAATCTAGAGGAAGACATTCACAGCCCTTCATTCCATCTGCCTGCTCTCATATACTTCCAACCTCTTCTTCTGCAGTGTTCCCTCGGCCTTAAAAGGGATAGCATAAATGTCTCATTGGGGGATGAGCCCTCAGTTATCACTTATTCCCAGCATCATGGGCACACCACTCACTGACAAGAGGTTTCTATGAACAAGGCCGAGAGTTGCTTTGGTTTGTGGATATAAAGAGAGATTTAGTCAAACAGTAGTAGACTTCTCACTTAGGTTCATGAGCTCCGCAGGCATGGCCCTTTAACATGGCTTTCAGTACAGGCTATGGCACTGTAATTTCCTGTAGAGAGGTTGGTTACCTCCACTCACTCACGCCACCACTGCACGAACAGGTGAGCACATCTTGCCCAGCAGGTTGCTTTTATGGTTCATAGGTTTCACAGCCGGGTAAAATGACTGATGTTTTATCTCCCCAAGCAGCATGCACAAGTAAGGAAGTTTCCAGCTTGTTTTCTCTATATCTCTATACCCCAAGCAAGATATGGGGTATCTGTTGTCATGAAGAACTCTGGTTAAGAAGCTCAACTATTTTTTTTTTTTATTTATCATGGTTATTCATGTTTGTTTGTTTGCTTGTAGACTGCATTTTCAGTCCTATTCACCTCCAGCTGAATTTAAGCAACTCTGAAAATGTTCTAAAGACCAAAGTAACACCGTTATCAGGTTCTGGGAAGAATGCTTCTATCTGCTCAGAATTTCTCCTCACTCAGAAATTCTATCAATATTGCTGATAGTATTTTTTGTTTGTTTATTTGTGTTTTTTTTGGGGGGGGGATGTATGAGCATGTCTGTGAGCATGTGTGTTCACCCATAAGTGCTTTCACATGTGAAGATTAGAGTTTAATATAGGGTCCCCCCGCCCCCATAATTGCTCTCCACCATGACTTTTTGAAAGACGGTCTCTCAGTGAGGCCTTCATTTTACACTGACTGTTCAACCATCCCGGAGGATCCTATCACCTCTGTTCTTCCTGTTCTGGGGCCACATACATATGTCAGCACCCCGGGCTTTAATGTGAATGCTGTAGGTCCCCAGGCTTGCACAGCAGCACTTTACCCACGAACCGTCTCTCTCCCCAGCCTTGCCAATAATTTTTATATCTGATGACCTCCCTCAAGGTTTGCTGACGAGTACAGCTGTTTCCACAAGTGTTCTTTTACTTTTCTAATTACGTTGTTGAGGAACTTTCCATGTGCAGAGAGGAGATGCAGACAGAACTCAAGGTTTTGGCTTATCACTTAACACCAATTGAGCAGGCAATCATAAAACACAGTGTAGGTGGGAGCGCTTCCTACACACACAGAGCAGCTTTGGCTGATGTCGGGCATAAATGTCCAAGGTTAATAGGACTACACTGAGGAAGAGAGGTCAGGAGCTGAACAAATGCAGTAGCTATATAACCTGGAAGAAAGTCAGACTCCAGAAGGTGTCTTGAATACCACCAGGCTGAAGCCACGCAGAGGTGCTGTTTATATACAAAGCTCTGAAAGGAAATATAGACAACCGTTGGGTTATTTTTTAAATGAAATTATAATAATCTACCTGGTTTTGTTTTTCAGATACATTTTTCCTTATGCCATGCAGCCCTAAATCTTGCACTCCGTTCCGATGAACCTTAAAAACTGTTCCATTTCTATCAGTACCTGAGCTCAGATATCTGTCTAGAAAATCAGTTAAGCATACAGTTAGCTCACAGCTGGGCTGTAACACTCAGTGACACAGGCATGTTGTAGAACTGCTGACATGTTTCCTTTGGTTTGTACGACTCCTTGCTCTTTGAAAAGTAACAGAGCTAATACTCGGATTGCAGAAAATGTGGGAGCTAGCTATAGGAGCGAATCAAAAACATCACCTCCATTTTGGCTCTGCAGGTAGAAGAACTTCTTTCATTGGCATTTACTTCCTGCCATCTTTCCCTCAGCATGTAATTTCCATGTAGAGATGCATGGCAAGGGCCGGGGAGATGATTCAGCAGGCAGAGCACATGCTGTGCAAGCATGAGGCGTGGAGTGGAACCACAGCAACCAACAGTAAAGCCAGGCCTGGGCGAGCAGAGACAGGTGGATCCCTGGTGGGGCTCCTTGACCGGCTAGCTTTGCTGACACTGTGAGCCTCAGACAGTGAAAGGCCCTGTCCTAAAAAACAAGGTGAGATCACGGAGGAAGACACTCGAAGTCAACCTCTGGCTTTCACATACAGGCACTGCACAAACAGCACAGGCACACGCAAATAATTTTTAAAATGTTCAAAGTAGATGCAGAGATACACACTTACCTAATAGAAAATAGAATTGTACTCCAAAACCTTTTTTTTTTTTTAACTTGCATTTTTACCAGCAGTTTGTAAGTATCACTGAATCGATTGCATTTCTGCCATGGCATTATCACCCAGTGCTTTGAAAGGCTTGTCTTGCAATACAAACATGTCAGGGGCTCTCCCGTTTTCACTATTACTATCATTGTTTCTGCTTCAAAAGACACATTTCCATGTGTGCCCAGGGGATGCTGCTGCTGCTGCTGCTGCTGCTGCTGCTGCTGCTGCTGCTGCAGATGTTGCTGCTGTTTATAATTAGATATCAGAACACACTGGCCTGTGCTCAAAAGACTTGGGGTTGAACACAATTGAATGGTTTACTTTCTTAACCTTTAACATGCACATATCACACACACACACACACACACACACGCGCGCGCGCGCGCACACACACACCACAGACACTTTCATTCTTATCAACTGTCAAGGCTTCTAAAATAACTGTTCTAGGATTTACGCACAGAAGCTGAGTTTCTGGGTCAGGTTTTTGTATTATTTTGTGTGTATATTTTCATATGTGTGCCATGTGGCTACAGGTCATATGGCAATGTCCACTGTCTTCCTCAGTCATGCTGTACCCCTTATTTTTCTGAGATAAGGTCTCTCATTGCCCTAGGGCATACCAATGTGATTCAGCCCGGATAGAAGTCCCAGAACTGAGTCTGAACGGCATGGGCTAGGGTCTGTCTCAGCACATCAGGCGGACTCCCAACCATATCCCAAAGCTGCCAGGAATGCCTTCAGATTCTCCCCTGGGCTTCTCACACTGCAGAACAGCAGGCACCAGGCAGAGGCCGGCGGGCCAGCTGACCCAAACTTCAGCTGGCGCCTTTCTGTTTTCTGCATTCAGGCGTTTTTTATTTCCGCTGATACAGGGTTCCTGTGCTTCTGTGCCTCAGTTCCAGGTGGAAGGAGCATTCCACACCCAGGAACTTTCCAGCCATCCCTTCCCAAGACTCAAGCTACTAAGTGCCAGGCAGGCAGGTCATTTGAGGAAAACAGACCCATCAAGAGCTAGTCCACCTGAGTGGAAAAAACCCTGCCCTCCCACCGCACTCTCTCTCTACACACAGTAGAGGTAAAAGCCCGCTATGTGGGCAGTTCAAGGCAAGTCTCCTGTCTGTAGCTAGTCTGTAGGTAAGACTAAGAAAGGGTTCTGTATTGTTTGGAACTAGCAGCCACCTTGATACTTTAAGAAAAGCAACCACCTCTCCTAAGAGCCTTATGGAAATGTATTTATCCAATCTTTCTCTACAACAAAACCTTGGTGGGGAAGGATCTTAACTCCAACAACAACAAAAAGTCACAAATTAAGGCATATCTATCTATCTATCTATCTATCTATCTATCTATCTATCTATCTCTTTTTACTGAATATATGATCACAAAGGCATTGAAGATATAAAGCAAAATAAAGATATGAATTTATTTTGAAATATATAAATTTATAAAAGAAACAAGACACAAATAAATTTGAAAATACATTTTCAAAATAGAAGGAAAAACATCAGAAAGTTTCAACTGGTTGTTGTGAGGCAAGTGCGGTCGTGTGTGTTTTCCTGATTTCCCCTCCTCCCCCCACAGGCTGAAATTCTAAGCATGCAGTTAAGTTCTCTCATCAAAGAAGCAATACATGTTGCTTCAAAGACAAATGATTCAGCAATAACTTTTAAGATCAGTGCTCTTTTAATAGGACTTTTTAAATGAACCAACTGCATAAATCACATGCAAAGGATTTAAAGGAGAAAACACATAAAAGGCAAATCCTTTTTTGTAACATGTATGTGAACTGTAGGTGTTGTATACATGTGATTTATGAACACACATGTCCCACGAGTGTATAGATAGGCCAGGAGAGAAAGTTGAGTGCCCTGATCAATCACTCTCTGCCTTATTTCCTTGAGGCAGAGTGTGTCACTGAATCTAAACCTAAGCTGATGGTTGGAAAGGGCCAGCAATCCCGTCTTGGCTGCTGACAGCATTTAGGGTTATAGGCATTCACAGCTACTCATAGTTGTTTTGCCTAGGTGCTTGGGATTTGAATTCAGAGCCTCATGCTTATACCACAAGCACTCTAACCTGCTGAGCCATATCCCTAGCCTTCTGAGGTTAAGTCTTAATGACATCTTTTTAAAAGTTTTATAGATGTTTAAAAATAGAAAACAAAGCAAGAGAGAGGTGACAGAGGAAGGACAAGATGATGTGAAAATGCTATTGAGGGTAGGAAGTTGGTTCAGAAACAGATGAGCTCAGAGCACAAAGTCACACAAGAAGCCATGGCCTCAAGGTCCAGTGGCTTTCTCAGTGGTTCCAAGGAAGAATCGCATTGACTCCAGGAAGTAGGAGGTGTAACGACACACAGACAGCTTTTTCAAGTAAGCCATGGGCAGAGCGCACTCATAAATACTTAGGGAAAAAAAAAAAACTCGGGAAAAGTCAGGCTTTTCCATCAGGATGCCGAGGATCCAATGAGACATGACCACATCTGCAAAGTCAGAGGACATGTTCACAGTGAACTTCAGATAGAGTGGGAAAACTCCTTATGGTTAGAGACAGGGCCTCTCCTGTCATGAGTGATGGAGTGTTGCTTTTCACATACCCA
This sequence comes from Psammomys obesus, assembly GCF_907164565.1. NCBI lineage: Eukaryota > Metazoa > Chordata > Mammalia > Rodentia > Muridae > Psammomys > Psammomys obesus. The sequence goes on along the minus strand of NW_026596034.1, from coordinate 30,908,588 downwards.
TATATCATCCATTCAAAGTAGCTTTGCTTCCTTACTCTAAGATGCAGTGGGAGCTAGCAACATGAATACAACACTGAGAAGATGGAAAGTCTCTCTGATTGGTGTGGCATAAATGACATTTAATACATACAAATAGGATGTCGGCTACCAAGATCTGGGACTCCCAGCTAGTGATGGGAGCCAATGAGAACCAAAGACATTTGGGGCATACATTCTAGTCTGGGTACCAGATTCAGATGAAGCAACTAATGACTGGAAAGGAAGAGAAATAGGATGTTCTTTGAATACTGGGATGAAGATGAAACACCTTGACTAAAGGGCTCTTTTCCTGCCCGAATCCTCTTTTCATACACCCACTCTGAATTTCCATACTAATTAAAACTGTGAACTCTCCCCTGTGGGAAAATGAAGGACAGATGTTTCTTCTTTAAATAAAGAGGCTGGCTGCTAGGGAATATTGACAAGATGATGTTGAAATAACTTTGAAAGAGTAAATAACACATAGCATTGACAAGACTGTAAACACACACACACACTTCTGGTCAGCACGCTATTTCTGAAACATACCAACCCTGTAAGAATTTTTGGGCTTCCAACAAAGTGAGGTTAGGGAAAAAAAACTCTTAAGAGGAAAAGTCTATATGTTTAGAGATGTTAACTGAGACATTGGTTCTAACAGTACAAACTAGAAGTTACCTGAATGTCCCATAGCAGAAACACAGGCCTATAGTGATAGCCCAGATGACGTGTTAGACATCTATTAGCATCATGGGAAGACCTGCAAAAACAAGATGATTTTTGTGGAGGAAAGGAAAAGTTTGAGAAGGGATTCAAAATCAAATGCTTGAACCAAGAGCAAAGATTTAAGAGGTAATATGGAAAGGGAACATAGTCCGTATTTAAATTTAGCAGTATTTCTAGGCTTCCTTTTTCTAAGAGCTATCTTTGCTGGTGATGCCTCATTTCATGAATTCAGCTTTTCAGATCAGCACCTTCAATGATCATATGGATCATATTTAATGACCTTAATATTCTGAAGTGATTTCAGCAGCTGACTGGGGTGTGTTAGGAAGCACAGAGTCAATGTACAGGGCACGTAGGTATTGTTATTTTAGGTTTTAGGTTTTTTTGTTGGTTTGTTTTTTACATAAACTTCTAAAAGTAGTGAGTACTGGTGGTGAGAACTGGCAGGGACTTTGAAATTTGAGACTTTCTGGACTAGCATTGACCTTGATGAAAGCAATCAGCCTTCTCTTCATTGAGGTTCCAAATAAAACTGCCCATCTCCTCATTCTAAAAGAGCGAAGCCACAAGCCGCAGGCTGTAGCCACTGCCTCAGTTTCCTTCCTATTGATAAGTGGCAGCAAGATCTTATTCAGGCATGGAAGTGGAAACCAGATACCTTTTTGTACTTAAAGAAACAGGGGCAGAGAAGAGCTTGACAGAAAATGACCACAGAGAAGCTGTCTCATTCTTCTCAAGTTGAATATATTCTGTATGGCTTCATCAGAATGTTGGACATGGAGTCTGCCCTCAGCTAACTCCAGGCTTGGAACAGACTTATTTATAACTGGAACAGAGTAGGGGAGGGAGGCTTCCGGGGTAGAACAGAAGCCATTATTGCTGGGTCAGTGGCAGGTATGAAAGCCATTTTTAAAGCTCCTGTCAGTCATTGGCTCCAGCAGGACAGCCACACCCCAGCCTTAGGTAGAAAGTTCATTTTCCCTTGAGAATGTGTAGACACTTCTGGTCTCTATCAGCCCATAAAGGTGGTATAGAGTGGAAGGCACACAGGAGTGAAAGCAGAGACCTGCCTTGTGGTCCAACTCTGTTATTCATTAGTCACAAGCTATGGAGAAGCTGCGTTCTGCCCCTCAGTTTTATCCCTTGAGCAAACAATAAAAAGATGGGTATGATTTGTCCAGACCCTTAACTAACTCAACAGATAATCACAAGTTTCATGAATTTTATACCATGGAGGGAGAAAGAGGTGCTTCGTAATATGCTCAATGCTATTTTGTATCTGAAAGGAGAAACATTAAGGGTAAGAGAGGGTCCTTGGGGTGATACCCTAAATGAAGTGGTAAGACACCCCACCTTCTCTGAAAGAGGTGACATTTGAACATAGAGCTGAAGTCAGAGAGAGACAAACCTTTATGTGAGAAAATCATTTCCATGGGAGGAGCAGCAGGTGGAAAGCACCTGAATTAGAGAGTGTGTTTGGCAGGTATGAGGGAGGGATACAAGAAGTCTAGAGGATGTTACACAGGAAAGGGAAAAGGTGCTAGAACACAGGATGGGCAAGGCATTTGAGAGAACAAAGAGGCTATGGGGGAAAATGTCTATTACTCAGTGAAATGAGAGCCATCAGCTAGCTATTGCTGTGTAACAAATAATCTGAGATTTGATGGCTTAAACAATCACAGGCATGTATTACTCCTTGTAGGTCTGTGAGTTCAGTCTGGAGTTTCTTTTCCTCTGGGTTGCCTGAGATGGCATGAGAGGCCGTGACCAGGCTGTGAGTAGCTGAAAACCAGTGTTTGACTTGACCCACTTACAGGCAGAGGCCCAGAGATCAGTGTTACCTGGCTGGCCTGAAGCTGCCATCACAGGAGGAGTGACGCATGAACATCTCTACCCTCATCTTCTTCGTGTTTAATCAAAGTCTCTGCTATGTCATAGAGGCCTCTTTTGTACCTTGCTGACCTTAAGCTTTAAGTTTCAGAAAGCAGCATTTAGGATTCTGGGGTAATGGATGCACGAAAGGTTTGGTCCTTAGGACATATGGGAATATTCACTTACTTAAAGTCATCTCCATGTCCCCCTACCTGGAGACCATGGTGTAAGTGGAGAGAGTGAGTGTTCTCAAGTGATTGACTCAGGAGCCATCCCTTGAGGACTGAAATAACTGTCTGTGAGTGACGAGGATTAACATAATTAAAATGAAATCACACAACAGTCACTTTTCTTCTTTCTTTCTCTTGCAGAAAATATGATGCTGGCATGCTTATCCCGTGAGACAGCTCGGCCCACAAAGCACAAAAACTGAACTCAAACTCAGAGAAGAATCAAGAATGGTGTTTTCCTGGCATCTACAAGAAGCGCTTTATTTTTCCTCTAGATTTCTTTTCTAAAAAACAAAACAAAACAAAAAAGACAAAACAAAAACAAAAATGAAAACAAACATAAAAACAAAACGGAACAAAAAAAACTGAGAAGAACATTCAAGCAAGTGACACACACTTCAGAACACCATAGTCAAGCATGTTCTTTTATTAAGCATAGGATGGGAGGGACCAGGGGAAGCGGAAGCTAGATGCTCACTCAGAAGGACTGAGGAGTTACGACATTCACTAAGAGGCTTGTTCTTGGAACTGTGCGTGAAGAATGAAGAGAGCGACTTCTATTTCCCACTTCAAGAATATCCCGTGTATCTGAAGGACACCTTGCTTCTTTGCTTGCCCATCTGTGTATCTATGGAATGATTTGCAAAACGTATTTGTTATAATCTCTAAGGAATTGCTTGTGTAACTTTGGCAAGGAGGACAGTGCTTTCGGGACCCACCGACTCAGTTCCCCTCTAATGGCACCATTGCATTGGTTCTGTTGGGACAAGGTACTGAGTTTCTCTCAAAGCTGCCAAACCTGTTCAGATTTTGTAGGGCAGTATGAGATGCCTTCCAGGTCTGAATTCAGCATGGGGAGATGAACATGAAAACATTTTCTTCCCTCAATGGGAGAAAGCCGGCCTCCGGTGGCAGAGGTGGCAGTGGTGGTGCTTGGGAGGGTCAAGAGGATATCAGGCTATTCTAAGGGTAATAGAGAGTCACACCTGCTTCTACAATGAGCAAAGGAACATGCTAACCATGCTTCCACTTTCAAGCAGGCCACCACCAGAAAAGCAAGCAGACCCGTGACTAGCCCTATCCTAGAAAGGGAACATTGTTCCTTGAAATTCCCTGCTTCCCATTGATGCTCAATCTTTCCCCATTGATTACAGCTGCTCTTGTTTCTTTTATTCTCATTGTTCTGTACTGGAAGGTCAGGGCACCCCAGGATGATGGGGTTGACAGTGATGAGGGTCAGAGCACGGGTGGGGATTTGCCCAACATCACGGGGCTCTGATTAGCTGGAGGGACTGCCCAGTCGCTCCTGGATGAGCCTCTCGCTGAGTTCCCACAGGGCCCGGGCTGTCTCCTCATTCTGTGCCTCCTCGGATGGCAGGCAACGGCAGCAGTTGTTGAAATACATCCCTCCAAGGCCCTCCAGCTCCGGGGCAGCTGCACAGTAGACAGTGGTAGCAGCTCCCTGTTGCTGAAAATCAGAAAAGAAAGAAAAGCAATTGTGAGTGATAAGACAATGTCATTTTGGCTACTTAGAGATCAATGAGCCTTTCTGCACTTGGACATCAGGGGCAAAGGGCTCAACTCCAAGCACAGGACTGCAAAAGCATGATGTGTGACAGCCTTGGAAAAGCAAGTCCATAAACTCCGCTTGTAAAGCTGGTGTGACTTTTTACACCTCATAGAGGAAAAGGCTTGGGAAATAAAGACGCATTTCAATGTATCATGCCAGACGCCATTTCAGCACAAAGAAAAAAGATGCTATACTCCCCAACATGCGAGAACAAAATCCATCCAAGCCTCTGACTGCTCAATGTGCAATAGAGTTTGACACCAAGAACTTTCTAGAACCTTCTGTCTAAAAGAAACCAACCACTCTTGATTATGGCCCATCAATTAGATGACTCAAGTGATGCTGGTGCCAGATCTGTCCTGAACAATTTGCCCAGGGTGCTCTTAGGGGGTAGGATGGGTTAACAACACTGTTGAGATGTTTAAACACACACACACACACACACACACACACACACACACACAGTCATGGTCTCACGAGTCTCTACACTGATTGTTTATTAATTCGTCCAGAAAATACTTTTCTAAACGTCATATCTGTTCCAATGTACAACAAACTATGGCCTCAGGTGGGAGGCACTTTCCTTCCAGCCCATTTCAAAATGCAAGTTTCTATGAACAGCACTGATCATTTCTCGTCTCCTCTGGAGTAACAGTTGGGGCTATAGCAAGGGGTGTGTTCACTGATGGGGCCCCAAGTCATCCCTACTGACAGAATATTGCCAGAGAAGCTATAAAGAGGGCAAGAGCTCACTTTGCTTTGCAAGCCATAATTAAAAATAATAGGCTTCTGTTTGCAGGGAGGTGCAGTGGGCGCTGCTCCAATTTCAAACCAGTACAATTTATCTGCTGTCCTGGGATCATTTATGTGGAGGACAGCTCTTGATGTATCAACTTGCTATCAGCTGACAGGAAGTGGGGTCAAAACAAGGACTGAAAGGTAACCACAGATGTCACCTTCAGGAAAACATTAGGATGTTTGCTTGTAAGGGAGATGGCTTTCTGTCCCTCCTCAAACTTAGCCATTTTTTTCCTGCCCCTACAGGTTTTAAATTGTGTCCATTTAGTGTGTCCATGGAAGAGCATTTTCCTAAATGACTGGATTCCGTGGAGCAAGGGTCACTTTGAGAACCAGGACTCAAGAACTTAGAACTTTAGCCAAGTTCTAAGAAGCCCACTTGGGTTTTCTTTGCTGCTGGTTTCTGTGTCAGGGTCTGTAGTCATACATGCATTGGTCAAATACAGCCATGGGGCCTGACTAGGGCAGGGGTGTGGAGGAGTGTGCGAAACAGACTCAAAGTTTGATAACACCTAGCTGCTGGAGACTACTGGACAGATCCCACCAGCCTGGGATTTGAACATGTGACCTGTGAATGGAGTTTAATTGTGACTTCCTGAAGTCCCTCAACATGCTCCACTTAGCCTGCCCCCCAAAAGAAACAGTGAATACTGTGACTTCAGTGATTTCTTTCTCAATTGATTTCCTTTTGCAAAGTTGTTATTTCTCATGACTTTTAGCAAAGCACCCAGCATGTTTATCTAAACACCTGTCAGGTGTTTATGGGATCCCTCTGCAGCGTGTAAGGAGGGAATGGGTGGCCAAAGGGCCTCTGATAGCTGAGTAGAAAACGAGGATGTCCCCTCAGCTAACTCAAGCCACATAGTAGCTTGCTTGCCGTCAGCTCTCTGCAGAGTCCAGGGGGAGATGGAGCTTTGGATAACCTTGGGCTATCTCTCTTGGATTTTCATTTTATTTTGTAGGTGACAAATACAGCCAGGAATGATCAGGTGACTTGCCACAGACTTCTAAGTGGTGGCTGAGAGAATCGAGTCAGCTCACCTCCAAATCCATCCCTCCTCTTCCACCTGCCCTAGTTGATTCTCATGTCAGAGAGTGGTTCTAATTTTACAACAGGCTGGCCTCGCGCAGCGTTGCCAGTCCTGAGACAAGACCAAGGGAGGCCTCTCAGGAAAGTGAAAACTAGAGTTCTTCCAAAGCTAATGTAGGATATTGCCACTGTGTCCTTCTGAGGTGATGTGGTCTGTGTGCTTGCTCTGTTGAAATGGTACTTTTGTAACGAATTTCTGAAGTCACCCTGATCCAGAACCTAGTTAACATGGGGATCAGGAGGAGGTGTATTTTCCCTCATCGGAATGTGCAAGTGACCAAAGTTGGGGTGTTTTCAAGGAAATGTACATTTGTTGACTACGATGAAAGACACACAGTTTTAAAAGCCCAGTGTGCCACACATGCTTGCTTCCATTCCTTGCCATTGGTCTGGGGGTAGTTTACAACCCAAATTCATGCCAGTGCCCGTAGTAAAAGAACACAGCACAGGAGACAAAGGCCACCTTCGCTACCCCACAAAGACCAACTGTATGCTTTCGAAGCCTCCCTGCCAGAGGCGTGCTTGCTGCCACTGGCTCTTGCTTTATCTTCTTTTCAGGCCAGACAATTAAATGCTGACAATATCTTGTTGGTCCCATGCCCGCTACCTCGTGGGCTTTTTGGAGAATTTTCTTTTCAGCTGTTCCAACGGCAACCTTTGAGTGACATCTTTATACCATCAGATGTGGCGGCCGCTTAATAACAAGTTCCCACTTTGGGCTCATCAGCATACCGTCAGCCCAAGACAGGACCACATTAGTGGGATCTCATTAGTAAACAAGCCTGTGACACTGATAGAAGATAAAACAACATTTTTAAACTGATAAGGTTTTGCTTTTTTTTTTTTTTTCAGGTGTTTTTTTTTTTTTTTTTTTCTTTTTTTTTTTTTTTTTTCCTTGAGCACTTTAATCACCATCAAATGACTTTCATGACACTTCTGGGGGCATCAGTACATAATCCGGAGAAGATGAAAGAGACGTGTAAAGGAAATAATGTTAACAACACTAGCGTAGTGTTTGAAGCTATGACTTGCCATTTGTCAACATTGCTTTGCTGATCCACAGTGATAAAATAATAACCCATTGACATATGAATGCTAGCTGGAGCTGCGGGGTCTCCCAGACATTTCATTTATTTAGCTTTTATTTCCTTCGGAACGATTTGACAAGTTGCTCACAGTCATTCAACACCAGAAGCTAAAGAAGCAGCACCTTCAACCCACATCACCAGGCCAAAGTATTGATGGCTCAGGACTGAGAGTTTCTGGGAAGCCCAGGGGAGTTTTTAATCACACCCCAATGGCATCTGGGTTCTAGTCAAATATTTGTGAGTGGCCAGAGTTCAACTGTGCCATCCTTGTTACTCCATATGTAAAGCTGCCCAGGGTTCTTGTTTGGGGATTAAGCTGAGAACATCTTACTAACAGAGGTTTATCGTTCTCCTTAGGAAGTCATTTTTCGCATTTGCAATCCCATCTTCCAGTTCAGAAAGCTGGGATGCAGACAGGGGCTGCTGTTGGTTTCTGAGACCCTGAGATTTAGAGGGACCATACTTCCAAAATCCTTTGTTGGGATGAAAATATTAAGTAGCTGCCTTCTGTCAACATTTGCTTGATAACTGCTGGCCATCAATTTGTAGCCGTCAGCATAGAATACAAATGAATATTGAGTCCTTTGAAAATAAAGAGGTGCAGAAGTCTTGGATAAACAAAACATGCTTAAGAAAAAAAAATAACAACCACATAGTGATATCTGTGATGCATTTCTTAGTGCTGTGATAGACTACTCATTCTGATAAGAACATATGTTACACATTTAATTTAGTTTTCAGGTGACTCGACTTTAATATGCATGCTCATTTAAAAGAACGAATAGATTCCTATCTTAAAGTAGACATAACAATGCATTTAAAAATACATACAATATCATGGCATACCTATATTCAAAGACTTGAAAGAGCAGTAGATGTTTGAAGATTGCTTTATTTCAGACATATCCACACCAGGACATTGCACAGCAAAAGCTGAATTAATCAATTTATGCAAAAAAAAATTAGATTCAGGAAGAGGAACACGCTCTGCCTGGAGCCTCCAGGGCAGGCAAGGAAGGCAGCTCTTGAGAAGTGGGCTGTGACTGCAGAGATGGGTTGAAAGTGCTACGCTGCACTGAGGGGGTTAGGCAAAGAGGAAAGACAGGTACATCTTAAGACTATCAGAGCTTTCATTGCAACTCCTCTGGGGCCTTGTAGGCACAGAATACACTTTCCAAATGTGAAACCTGCGGCCCTATGGCTAGACCACGCTGAGGGGAATGATCAGTCACAAAGCTGTGGTAGAGACGAGTGTCTCACCACCCTTCCCCTCTCCTGTTATTGCAGTAACAATCCTGCGAGTGACTTTATAAGAATTTTACCAGAAATATGCAACATTGCATCCTGCAGTTCATCTCCAAAGGTCTTGGTGCTTGGGACATAGCTGTTCCCACCAACTATTATAATTTCAACCTCTGGTTTATAAGGCAAAAGCGAGCTGTTCCAAGGGGTGCTGTGTCCCTACTTACTATCCAAGAACAATACTGCCAATGGACAAACTGATCTTGTATTCCAGAATATTCCATCTGGAATGTTCATAAAGCAAAGCAGTTAGTACAGGAAGGAGGCCCGTGCACCTCTCTGATCAGTGACCACAATGAAAGAATGCCTCCACCTGCTACCCATAGAACCGAATTCTAGGATGCAGTGAGTCAGTGCTCATCAAAAAGCATGCAAGGCCCCACCACAATGAAGCAGGCAGTGGAAGAGAACAATCAGCTCTGGCCCTCAGTGTGTTTAGGCCCATACTATCCCGGTAGCTATGAGGACTAGCATTCATAGAGAGGTAAACTATTTGCCAGGTGCTGGCAGACAGCATCATAAGCATCACTTTCTAATCCTCCTTCTGTCCTCATGCCAGGGACAACTAGCATCCTAATTTTTTAGGCCTGTGTAGATTCAGAGATCAAATGGAACTTGTCCAAAGTTACAGGGACAGTTACAGGGACAGTCACGGATTGATTCAGAATCCACGAGTCAGCGTAGAAAACCTCCTTCCCAAACACGTGGCACACATTGTCCATTTCCTCCTGGGTGCCTCCCATTTGACTCACACTTCCTTGTGCTATTTTGGCTCCTTCCCATTCTGCCTAATTACAGAACGATGCCCTGATTTGGCCTAAATTACATATACAAGCTGTTGTATGTCCACCTGAAAAATGTTCAGAGGAAATTTTTCCACTGTTGATGTAGTCAGTGAACTAAATTGAAATTATATCCATTCAGATTAAAAAAAAAAAAAAAAGAAACGAAGAAGAAGACGACTCAGCAACCCCATCCATCGACTCAATAGCAAATGACCCTTTATAAAAAAGTTACCTGACTCAAAATGGCACCCCCAGGCACCAGATCAGCCAAGTGAAAGAACATACCCTTTGATGATAAGCATTTTCAAAGAATGGACAGCAAAGCCAGTGGAGTAAATGGCTGTCTCCATGTCCTCTCTATCCTGCCCATCACCCAACAACACTCTCCTAGGAAAGCTTGTATGTGCTCAGCCAAAACAAAACAAAACAAAAAACAAACAAACAAACAAAAACCATACAGAACTTTCAAATTGTTTCCAGACCAGACCTGTTTTGTAAACTCCCATACAAGTGTAGCCTTCCATAGGCAAAGGCTCTGACAAGCTCCATTAGAATTGCAAACCGGCCCCTCCCCTTCTTTGAACTCCCCACCCCACCCATAAACCCCTAGCAAATTAACTCCTACAAATCCCCAGTAATTGATTCCTACAAAGGCCTTGAACAGTACAGATACATGCAAATATTTTGTGTAGACACCTAGACGTAAACTTCTTCATAGCCCTCAGGAATTCTGCTAACACACAGGTTGTTCTTAAGCCTTTGTTACAAAACGCCTTCTATTGCAGGAGGAAAAAAAAAAAAAAAGTGACACTCTGGAGACTGAATATTTGTTTACAGGCTCTACCAGTGTGTGACAATGTTCCAGAAAAGCAGTATGAAGCACACACATCCCCTTCACCCTACCGAATGGAATGTGCTCCTGACACAGTGGTTTGGATGGTGTATTCCAGAACTTACTTGCTACCACAGATACTTTTGCTAAACACAGGCTCTCAGGCGCGGAAAATCTCTGGTTCTTTTTCTGGTGACTCTCCCATGAAGGTAAAGAGAACATTTACGTGTAGGGACATATCTGCAGAGCACTGCAGGGCCAGTGTTCTGTGGGAGTGGCACAAAGGGAAATAAGCTCACCTGCCATGCTAAGCACCATCAGGCCAACAACAGATAAAATCCAACTCGCAAAGTGCCCCTTAAGTGAGATGAAGGAGGAGAAAGAATGACATTTAACTATCCAATGGCAGTCATACACTCAGATAGAGTCTCCCAATGACCTGAGACATTTCCTGTTGCCTTGAAGTAACCCAAGTAAGGCACCACCAAATGTAAGTCAGATCTCTGAAAAAAGATGTAGTTTTTCTATAAAGGTCTCAGAGGAGTTCTGAGCTGCTGGTGAAGACCAGGATAGAATAAATGGGAAAGACCTCCCCAGGGAGAGGAAGTTCTAGAGTTCTGCTACCATTGGTTCCAGGTGGAAAGCTGGCTGGAATTCTTTTCGAATAGAAGAATACAGTTGCCATCTCTAATCTTAAGCCTACGGAAGAGTAGATAGCCAATCCCAACCATTTCAAGGTATCCAAATGTATGTTAGGTCTCAGAAGGTGAGGCCAGGTGAGGATTTTAACTTAGCCAGTCAAGAGGGTTAGAGGGCAGAGTGACCTCTGTAAACTCTCAGGATTCTGTCTGAACATCAAGGATTGTTCTAGACTTTCTCTCAAAACAAATAAGGTACTTTTTTCATTGCCCTCAAACAGCCCACGGATTCCATGACAGAATTATGTGTGCTCTTAAAGAACTAGTAATATGATATTTAGGATCACTTCACCTTTTGAGACCTGTTTTATATCTTGTGAGACCCTAGATACGCTTTGGTGGGGAGAGAGGTAGAGGGTACCCCTAATGAGAAGAGGGCAAAGGCATAACTCAAGCATAATCGGTTACCTTGTCTCAAAATATGTTTATTCCACATTCCATTTGTGCCTGCCCACATTTTTCTTGAGCAATTCTCATTGGATGAAGGGGAAAGTCCAGTGGATTACGTCTTACATATTCATGAAAGATGTCCCTGGGCATTTCCTGTTGAGTTTCCCACAATCATTACTCAACTCAGCTCACCATGTAGTTCTTTTGCAGATGGGGATTCCTCTTGTGGGATGAATATTTGATCTGGGTATCCATTCTTTCATGAGTTACTTTGATATGGTCCAACAGAAAAGCCATAGAAATCTGTCACTGAAATAAGCATCTTACTAATAGCATAATTTTTCTACATCTTGCCTACCATACTGTAATTTGACAACTGGTCCACCTTAATGCCAGAGTTGAAGGAACATTGAGTGTTCATAATAGATAAAAGAAGATATTTAACAGGTGTTAATTTGAAACATCTTACATTTCACTTCTTTAACTTCCGTTATAGCTACTTATATATAAATATTGTATATACATGTATGCCTCTGAATTTGTCGTGTATACTGAAATAAGCCTTTAAAATGATTGTCAGGCAGGGTTCTAATAGGGAAAAAATGTCTTCCTACTATAAGTGAAACACATAGTTCTCCCCCTTTTCTTCTTCATAGAAAAGCTTTGGTCAGTTTTCCTGTCCTTTCATCTCTTCAAGAAAAATCAAAAGCCTGACTATGTGGAGTCTGGGCAGGATTTCAGAGCACAGCTCAAACAAGCTGTTTAGTATCTACAGACCTATGTCACAAAATACTGGGTGTGGGGTGGGGGGACAACACAGGGTCTCTGATATGACCATATAAAGGTAAGAAATGAACTCTTAGTCTGTCATCCCAGCAGTAATTAAGAAGGCACACCTCACCATAATTCAGCTCTCAAGGGCAGCCTCCGACCCCCACGGCCAGCCCTGCCATGTCAAATAGGGCACATCCTCATTTAGCTGTGTGTGTGTTCTTTGAGAACTCCTTGGAACAGATCATTGCTCTGGCTTGAAGATGTCAGCCTTGCTAATATTTCATTTAGAACATACTGTGCTTGAGCATCTCGTTTGTTATTAATTCCATAATTAATGGTGATCGCTCAGGCACCGCCTTTACACAGAGAGAGCTCTTCTCAGTGGTCCAGGGCCTAATGAGAAACAATAGATATTTCATTCACCAGCAGCTTGTTCCTAGTTAGTGGGAAATGATCGTGTGTGCTGTTGCTTTAATTGCCAGGGTAAATAATTCTGCCTGGGTGTTAGTGAGCATTTTAAAGCACTTGATGCAAATACACTAGAAACAAAACAAACAAAAAAATTTTAAAAATTGCATTCTATCATGCAAATATTATCTAAATATGCATGTGTTAACTACCCAGCTACTGTATTTTAGGAAATACAATTAGGCTGCCTTTCTCTTCCCTTACGTAGACTGTAAATAACTGTAGATCTTTCTCTTGCTTCCTTATGTAAATATATGTAAATACTAACACACTATGCATGGTGATATCCTAGGCAATTTCAGGTACTTTTATAATCTGAAGGCATGGACTTGAACTTGTTTGTTAAAAGGGGGGAAAGGGGGAAATTCTCTCAGACTCTTTAAAGCTGAATAGAAAGTAAAGATTTCTTCCTAGACGGGTGTGCTGTCTTTTGTTTACTTTCTTCACCATGAACAGAGCCCTAGCCTGGCTTCTCATCTTCCAGAAAGGACCTGCTTGGCACAGACCCCAAAACCATACTGAGTTCTTTGGAATCCATTTTCACACACTTTTCTTGGGTATATGAAAACAATTCTACAGCCATAGGTAGGCTTCTTTAATTGTCCTCATTTGACCAGGAAAAAAAAAGTGAAAATAATTCTTTTTGTTTATTTCTTAGATACCAAACACAGCCTTAAAATCCTATAAGAGGCTCCTGTTCTACCCATTTCAAAGATGTTAGAACCAGAGCCACATTAAGACTGGGTACTTGTCTAAAAGGACAAAATTATTAAATTCTACCAAATTGATTTTTCCCTTGCATACATAATATATATGAAATCACTCTGAAAATCATCAGAGAATAAATAATTTAGGTTCTGTTGCCCACAGTTTCTGTTGCAAAAACTCAAACTCGACACTTTTGCAAAGGGGGTCATAAGCAATACGCACAGAAATGAACATAGCTGTGCACCAATAAAACTTTATTTGTACAATCAGTCAACAGGCCGTATTTGGCCTACAGGCAAAAAATTGCCAACCTCTGCTCCACACATTATCAAAACTCAGTTCTTCTACAACAGAACATTAAGAGTTCCTTCCAAGTCTGTGTACATACGTGCTGAATGATCTTGGAAAATACTTTGATCAACTGGTCTAGTCTGGTTCCTGGAAGTACTAACACTCTTAGAGGAAGTCATGGAATAATAAGATGAGCAGAAATGAAATCTCCCGGGTTTATAAATCAAGCTATCTGTCTCAGACAAATGACACTGCCAGGTTTCAATTTATTTAACTTTTATTTTTATAAATGGGGATGGAGTAAGAAAGTTAGAAAGACAAAGAAAAAAAAAAACAGAAAGAAACTGAACAACTCTCACACTTTAACGAGAGGGAAGAGGCCATTACTTCAGGTATCTATGGAAACCAAGCAGCCTGTTCACTTCTTTAATGGTTGGCAAACAGCATTAGCGTTTGAAGATATTTTGCCCAAGTATGATGCTACGGTGTAAATGCATTAATTGACAGTTTCCTTTGGGACTTCTTTTATTGAAGTTTTCAAACCTAATTTGACGGCACAAGGAACTCTGGAGCCCTTGAAGAATGCTGTAATGTTAGGTCTTTGGAATGCAGAGCCAGCATGGGCACAGCAAACGCAGAGTCAACTCTCCCTGCTGTCTCACAGTACAGGTGCAGAGAAAGCCTGTGCTTTTCCATGAAATGGTCCTCCGGTGCAAACCCCTTGGGTGTGGAGAGGCCTTTCTTTTTTTAATTTTTTTTATTATTATCATTTATTACAATTGATTTAATTTGTATCCCAGATGTGTCCCCCTGCCTCGTCTCCTCCCAATTCCACCCTCCCTCCCTCTTCTCCGCCTATGCCCCTCTCCTAGTCCACTGATAGGTGAGGTCCTCCTCCCCTTCTATTTGACCCTAGCCTATCAGGTCTTATCAGGACTGGTTGCATTGTCTTCCTCTGTGGACTGGCAAGGCTGCACCTCACCCAGGGGGAGGTGATCAAAGAGCCAGCCACTGAGGTCATGCCAGAGACAGCCCCTGCTCCCCTTATTAGGGAACCCTTTTGGAGACTGAGTCTATGGGCTACATCTGAGCTGGAGTTTTAGGGCCTCTGGAGGGCCTCCAGGGCTCAGTTTGTTTGTTTGTTTGTTTGTTTGTTTGCTCTGTTGGACTCCTTTTGTAGCTCCTGTCCCCTCCAGGTCTTTCTATCTCCACCTTATTTCATAAGATTACCTGCACTCTGCCCAAAGTTTGGCTATGAGTCTCAGCCAGAGATGCCCTATCTAACCTCCCCTAAGTGAGAAACTGCAGGAACTCTTCCATCCTGGGAAGGACTGGGGGAGGAAGGAAGATGTAATGTTTGTGCAGAAGGTGTAGCTATACAAAACTAAAGTCAGAAGGACTACTGCTTCTAGCAGCTGCGTCAGAAGCCACTAGGCTTTAGTGTCTTCCTCTACGAAGAGTATAATAATATACCTTTGGTGGGATCTTGTGATCACATTGGTCCTTTCCTGGGTTAGATGGCAGACACAAATTCATAGTTAGCTACTGTCCTGTTTTTTCCACTAAGAAAGAAGGAAACATGCAGATCAAAGTGTCTTATCTTCTCTTCATTTAAGGGACTTAGCAGATGGGGAACCATTCCACCAAGCAGCAGACACCCTTCTGCCCAACTTCCTTCAGCATCTCTGGGTATCATGCTGGTCATGAAATCCCCTGATAGGCACCACACTGTGGGACAGAGAGAGCTCATATTCATGCCTCCAAGACACCAGCATTTGAACTACCATGATTCTTTGTATATTGCTGTAAAACTCAAGGCAATCCCTGCACCAGCCCTTAGCATACATTTTTCTACGTCCTCAAATATCTCTCTTCAAAGACAGCCAGAGGGAGACACACATTGATGATTGCATGAGGGAGCGAATGAGTACCTTAACAGTTGAGTACAGTAAAAGTGTAGAATCTATCTGGGCCAGAGCGATGGCTCAGTGGTTTAGAGCACTTACTGCTATATCAGAGGACCACAGTTCAGTTCCCATTACATTACCTCCATTTACTACTTCACAAATGCCTGTATCTTCAGCTTCAGAGGTCTGAAGATTCCTTTGGCCTATGTGTAAACACACACACACACACACACACACGTACAACAGAATCTATGTGTTAGAATCTATGTGTAGAATCTATATGTTAACAGATGATGGTTGCTACAGTGTTCTTTTGTTCCTAGTTTTTTACATGTGTGCATGCATGGTGTACATGTGTAAGAACTTACATTGATATGTTTGTGGACACATGCCTATGTGTTTGTGTGCATGTGTGTTTTTTGTGGAGGCCCAAAGATGATGATGGCTGTCTTCTTCACTTGGCCTCTACATTATTGTTTCTAGGGAGTCTAGCTAGCCACCTTGCCTGGAAGATTTCCAGCCTCCACCTCCCAAATTCTGGGATTAAGGGTGACCTCCCACACTTTGAGCTTTTAGGTGGGCTCTGAGAATCCAAATTCCACCCTTCATACTTTGTGTGCCAAGTGCTTTAACTACTGAGCCATTTCCCCAGTCCTCCACACCACCCTAGTATTCTCTCAAATGTCCTATCTGAAAACATAAAAGATAAAATTTGGGAAAGTCTATGTCTCTATCCCTAAGGAGTACTAATTCCATTTTACAAGTGAGAAAACTGAGGTTTGGAGTTGGTGTTGGCTGGCTTACTGCCCACCACATACCCAGAAGGGTACTTCCCTTGTGAAAAGCCTGAACCCAGCTGCAGAGTTATTTCTGGAGGCTTCTACATGCTCTTCTAACACAGCTTCTTTGCCCACTTCAGCCTGATTCTCTGATTCTGCCCATTGAAGGTCTGCTTTAAAAAAAAAAAAAAAAGACAAAGGGCTGTAGCAACAGTCCAGTGGTTAAAGCTCTCACACAGGACCTGAGTTCAGTTCCCAGGACCCACATGGCTACTAACAACCATCTGTGACTCCTGTTCCAGGGGATCTGATGCCCCCTCCTGGCCTCTGTGGGCACTGCACTCACAGGGTGCACAGACATTCATGCAGGCAAACCACCCATAGGTATAAAATAAAAATAAGTAAATAATTTTGTAAAAAGAAAACATAAAAATAAATTTTATAATAGTATTCCTAGTAGGCTTCAGGGAAATCTTGGGGTCCCCCACCTCAGAACCCAGAAACCCAGAGATCACAGGTTACCTGCTGTGTGATAAAAGTGTGAATTTGTATCAATCCCACTGGCAGCTGTTTAATTTAACTTTTGGCCTTAAAACACTGAGAGGTGGTGTTTGTGAGCACATTGTGAGTGTCTGTTATTTGAGCCCAGAACTCATTCTGGTGGAGGGGAATTAAGTGTAGAGGGTATCAGAACAGAGCCTGATACATTGACTGATTGGGCCACTGATGGTACAGGTAGCTCCATCTTCTCTTTGCAGAGACTGAAGAACCTTCTTCCCAACCTCTGAACTCCATTGCCAGGTCCTTCCAACTGGACACACTCAAAGACACCATTCCTGCCTGTAAGCAGAGAGGCAGTGCCTGCACTGTCCCAGGCAAACTTTAAGAAGGTTTCTGGAGGCTGGCATGGCATGGGTTAACAACTCAGTATGTGTGGGTCACCTGGCACATGATCTGGGGCAGTCACCTGACAAGACAGATCCACTTGAAGCTCTCTTGCCCTCACAGCGTAGAGAAATGCTGAACCCACGAAACCGGGGTACAAAAACGAGGAACGCCTTACTCTGCTTTTCCCACCCCTGGCTGCTGCAGCTGATAGGATTCAGCCTCTCACACATGCCAGGCTTGTAACAAGGAGGGCACACCAACATAGCCTGTCCCCAAGCACGGAGTCAGCAAGAATGCAAGCTGGCTGCCCAGCTGGTCCTTAAGAGTGTCAAGGCAGTAAGAAGCCTGTCCTCTGCTGGCTGTGCCTTGACATTCAGAATCAAGTAGCGTTTGCAGGGTGGGAGCTTTGATGCACAGATCCTATATAGAAGCCGGGATGCTTTCTATGACACTTTGGAGATGCCAAGAGGTAGAAGTTTACGGAATTCTTGCAAGAGTGCTGTAGAGTGTTCACCCATTTTGTTAGGAGAACCAGCAAGTCATAAAGCCAGTGGTCTGAGTCAGGCATTGTGGGGAATTGCTAAACATAAACTGACGTTTGCTGATAAAATCTGATGAGGTTAGATGCTGATTCAATGTGGTCCCCATAACCCGAAGGAAGCTCGTTCTACTCAGGTACTTCACTGGCCCAAGGCAACCACAGCTTCAAACATGTATTATATCAGGAATGGGTCCTAAACAGTATTCTAGAAACGTCACCTCGCCGCCTCATTAAACCCAGCAATGGCTCTGCAGAGGTAGTAACGTTCTATTTTAAAGATGAGAAGACCAACGGTCAGGTAACCCAGAGTTCTTGAAATACAGGGCTAGGATTCAAATCAGACATGTCAGATCCTACACCTCAAGGTGTAACCCAGCTCACCGGAGGCATCTCCAGGCAAACGGGTGGGTTATTTCTATGAGTGGAAACTTCACCTCCTTACAGAAAAATATGCCAACCCCTCCTCAAAAAAAAGTTATTTTTGAGGGGACCTGACTAGAACCCTGCAGCGCAAAAAGGGGGTTCAGGATAAGGATAAGAAGGTACAGGGGGGTGTAAAGAGAGCCTTGGAATGAGGGACATCGGCACAGAGCGAGACTGAGGATAATGTTGGGATGGGAAATCCTGGGACAGCGAGTTGTTTTTCAGGTAGCCAGAGAAATGGATCTAAATGGGCTCAGAACTCGCTCCTTTGTCCAACAACACAAACCAACTGGGTAGGTCTCCTTGGCACCCAGAAGCTTCCAACACAAGGTTAGAGTGCAGGCTCTTAAGCTGAAGGGCCTGGGGTCAGAGAAACAGAGAAGAAAAAATGGTTTGGTCACACTGCTTCTCTGCAGCTTTGTTTCAAGTGCCAGACCTGGAAGCTGCCTTTGGTTTGGGTACTTCCTCAAAAGAAGGCAGAAGCAGCTTCCTACGTGGTAGACTGCATAGTAAGAGTCTACCCTAGGACTAGTGACGTCAAAGCCTTCACCTGCAAAAACAACATTCAAACATGAGTTCCCTAGAAGTTGATGAAAGCCTCTATCTCAGGAAACAAGGAGGGTGACATGTAAGAATGACCTCTGGCCTCTACATGTGTGCACACATGTACATGAGTATTCCTTAGCAAACAGAAACACACACACACACACACTCACACACACATGAAATGGAAACCAGTGACATAGGAAAGGAAAAAAGAAAGTGTCTTTCCAACTTGACTGACACTCTTAGCACACTGGAATCAGGAATGTGAAATTGATGTAGCTACTGAGTTCTAGTCTTGATTTTCTTATTAGAGTCAATCTCATGGCTAGCTTCTTCAGGGAACACAAGTTCTCATGTAGACCCATGTAGACCCATGTTGACTTTGAAGCTTTCCCCTGCCACTTTTCTTCTCCCTGAACCTGTCCATGCGTGACTACAGGCATGGCTTTGGAGCAGGCCTGGAACACTGCAGTGGATGCTGGGATATTCTGCCAAAATATTCTGCATCAAGGTGGTTTCCAGGCCACATGGGTACTTTCCTCCTCAGAGATGGTGCTCACCCAAAATGAGCTTCCTGTCCTAGCTCAATCCTTTCCAGGAGACAGCCTCTGTCAGGGACATTCTTGTCTCTGTGTGGCACATGAGAGCATCTATGAAGGGCTGCCCCAGCTTCAGAGCTTCTAGGGACTGTCCAAACCACTTGTCATCGCTGCATCACAGCTCTGTCCTCCCACAGTCCTCCAGGTGCCACAGTACCTCACAGCTGTGCATCCTAGACCATGTCCCACGCATCCCAAGCAGCAGTCTTAGTCAGCTTAGGGAACCCAGCCTTCAACCTTCAACCAGCGGGGTGACTGGGACATACTCTGTCACACACTTTGCCTGATTCTTCCTCTGAGATCATGACACTCAACACATTTTATTCATTTGGAAGATGGAATCAGACTGTGCACAGAATATATGCCCGTGGAGCTGGCCCACAGTTTATACACTCAACAGACAGTGGCCAGCTGTGGTGTAACAGAGTATCTTCTCACACTCTCCTTCTCCTTTAGTGCCCCTACTCATCTCCCCATCATGGGGAGCACAACCGGTTTTACAGGGTATCTGGATAACAGAATGGATTCAGTTCAAACATCGGTGCCTGTTGCAGAAAGTGCTAAAAGTCTAATATCTTTGGGGGAAATGTTTACTTAGTGATGGAGAAACCTTTGGAGATGGAGAAGTGGCAACTCCTGGCTCAGCAGAGTGGAATCTCCAGAAGAGGAAGGGAAAGAAAGGAGCCATCATACCTGCTGGAAACTGAGAATGGAAGGGGCAGAGGTGAAGATGTCGAGGACTGGAGAAACTCTATTGTGAGCTCATGCAATGTTCCAGAGAGGCGACATCCTCCCTCAGGGATGTCAGCACCTCTTCTGTACATTTAAATACAAACACCTTACCCCCTTAGCCCATCTGTCTGAGGCAGATGGTGTGGGATATTGGGGTGCAATTTCACTAAAAGGGGCCCAGCACCCCACCCAATTTGAGATACACAGTAGTTATTCTTCAAATAGCTCTAGCAGAAGAGATGTGTAAGTTATACTTTAAAAAAACAGAACAAAACTAAGATTTAAAAAGCATGAACATTGGAAGAGGGAGAAAACAGGGAACAGAACAGGAGCCTACCACAGAGGGCCCCTCAAAGACTCTACCCAATAGGGCATAAAAGCAGATGCTGAGACTCATAGCCAAACTTTGGGCAGAGTGCAGGGAATCTTATGAAAGAAGGGGGAGATAAAGAGACCTGGAGGGGACAGGAGCTCCACAAGGAGAGCAAAAAAATCAAGAAATCTGGGCCCAGGGTTCTTTTCTGAGACTGATACTCCAACCAAGGACCATGCATGAAGATAACATAGAACCCCTGCACAGATGTAACACGTGACAGCTCAGTTTTCAAGTGGGTTCTCTAGTAAGGGGAATAGGGAGAATCTCTGACATAAACTCAGTGGCTGGCTCTTTGATCACCTCCCCCTCATGGGGGATCAGCTTTATCAGGTCACAGAGGAAGGCAGTGCAGCCAGTCCTGATGAGACCAGATAGTCTAGGGTCAGATAGAGGGAGAGGAGGACCTCCCCTATCAGTGGACTTGGTGAGGGGCATGGGAGGAGATGAAGGAGGGTTTTGGAGGGAGTGAGGGAGGAGGCTATGGCTGGGATACAAAGTGAATAAACTGTAATTAATATAAAAAATTAAAATTAAAAAAGCATTAACAACACCACAATTTGAACTATTTCCTTCTTGAATTACTGTTGGTGCGATTTGGGCAAAATTGTTCTCTATAAGTTGTGACTCATATGAGAACTTCTGTCATACAAGGCTGGCTATGAGGCAGTCGCCAGACTTAAGGAGCGTGTGTATACTGTCCCTGTCCCACTTCCTTCTTACGGTCCTGGCCAAACAGATTTGCTGTTTTCTTCCTAGGTTACAGAAAACCGAGAGAGAAAGGCACTTGTTCATGTCTACACAACTCCTAAGTAGCAGGTCTGAGATTTGAACACATGCCCTTCACTCTAAAGGCCTGGGTACAGAAAAGAGATGGAATGTAGAGCGTACTTCTGTAGGTCCTTGGGGCTTCTTTTTATCCTCAGCCTTAAAGCTCCTAGCCCACAGGGTTTGCATTTGACTGCAGAGTGGGTTTGGGATGGAGGGAAAAATGGGATCAGGGCTGCTTCCTGGAGCCCTGACTCTACAGAGCGAGAGAGATGGTATCTAACTGCAGGGAAATATATTCTCATCTCAAGTCTTGGTTCTTTATTGACTCTTCTTACTCCTGAGATGTCAGATGTTAAAATATTGCTGCTGCCTCAATAACCATGAGATGAGTGCATGAATGAGCAGATGTTAAAATACTGCTGCTACCTCAATAACATGCATGATATGAATGCATGCATGCATGCATGCATGAATGAATGAATGAGCAGGTAAACGTTGGATGGATGAACAAATGGGGAACTAAAAAGATGGATGGATGGATGGATGGATGGATGGATGGATGGACGGATGGACAGATGGATGGGTGGGTAGGTTAGTGGATGGATAGACAGATGAATGAATTAATTTAGTGAATAAATAAATTAATCAAGAACTGAACAAATAGCTAGACAGCTGTTTGGGAGTACTGCTTATCACATTTTACACAAAAAGGGAGGCATGCTGTGGACATGACTCACTAGTGGTCACTCATACTTTAAAAATACACACATTCCTCGTCAGAACTGGCACGAACAGTCTCTCTCCCTGGAGCCAAGCTCTCTGCCTACCTAATACAACGTGAGGTGTTAACTACATTATCTGGAAATACCCCTATGACTAATTCCCATCCCTCATCCGGAGAAGAAAATTGTCTGAAGTGTGAATGCCCCAGATTCCTGGTCAGTTTATGTAAGGCGTTTCAAGCCATTGCAATATTTAAAGCCATTTTTAGCTTCCATCACCTGATGTGTGGTAAGCTGAGAATACCTGATCTCTTGCTCCCTAAAACTCCCTGTTTTTCCACTAATTTTGTTTAAGGTGGTTGCTACACCCTAAGCACTTCCCCACAGAAGAGAAGGCTTATAAACACGTATCTCAACGTTATACCACCTTTTAAATAGATGCCTAGTCAGTGAATTCTCCCATCACATCGCCTGGGCTCCTCCAGCTCTGATACTTCAGGCTGATCCCAGCTCTGCCGGGTTGTGGGTGAGTGGTATTTATTCTTTGTCATGGCTTATTTGGTGGGTTTTGTACACTGAAAACTTTTCTGCTCATCCCAAACAGGATTAGATAGAGGCTTTTTCCTAAATGATGTCTACAGTGATTGAGTACTGAGCTCTGACTAACCAAAAGCAAGAAGAAAACGGGGGCAGGAGCTTTCATTAAGCAGAGAAAAAGAAAGGCCCTTCCTTTGTGCAGTGTAGCTACTTTGAAACAAAAGAAATCATCAGAAAAGCCAAAACTCAGGATGTTGGACACACTTTCTCACAAGCCATACCCTGATTTTTACTCTAGTTGCCTTTTCCATCCAAGAAAGAGAAATCCTACTTTTAACACCTTTTTCAGGCATGTTATTGTACAGGGTTTTTTTTTTTTGCCTTAATACATGATTTTGTTTGAAGATATAGACAAACAGATTCAGTCTCATTTCAAGAACATGTAGGTACCACAAACGGACTAATGATACCCATGAGTCCTCATACTCCTTTGTAAAAGGTTTGAGCAGGGTGTATTGTTGCAACAAATGAGCCCTCTGTTATGGTGCCAAAACTGTATTCTAATAAAACTTTACTCACAAACATAGCCAGGCAACATGATTTGGTCCATGGATGGCAGTTCACAGATCATTGTTCTATAAAAATCAACAAGTTGTTCATCAGAGTGTATCTCCTAAACTAGTTCCCTTCCTTGATAAAAGGGACTTGATGATTTCTTGAATCTTTATTTCATTTTTATCCAAGTTGAAAACATCATAAGAACATTTTGTTCTTGTTGTTGTACAGGGATCTCAACCTAGGACCTTGCATATGTTAGGCAAGAATGATACCTCTAAGTAACATCCCCAGAATTAAGAATTCTTTATAAGGACATCCCCTGATGTCCTCAAACTTACTCTGACCTTGATCTTTTGGTCCTCCTGCCTCCACTTTCCAAGAGCTTTGATTTCAGGCCTGTGCTACCATGTGTGGTCTTCGCAGGACAGGGGGCTGAATCCAGGCCTTTGCCAAGAACTCTGCTCCCTGAGCTGTATCACTGAGGCTGCAGAGGGAAAGCTTCCCAGAGCTCTCTGTGCGTTGAGCATCCAGAAACATCAGTATGTCCTGCGAGCAGTCTTTAAACTTCACATCCAAACATTAGGCAGTAATTCATGCCTAACAACTCTATGGCAGTTAATGTTAATTTGTTTTTTAATCCACAAAACAATTTGCTACGAAGACATTTCCATGGGAGATGAAAACAGTGATGCATTTGTTCTTCCAGGTGGATAGACATCTTCGTCCCCTTGTATTAGATACTTTACTCATCGTAGTGACAAAGTACGGACAGAAGCAACTGAAGATGTGTTCGGGCTCACTGTTGCAGGGGGTATAGTCCATCGTACCCTCTGAAGGTAAGGCGGAAGGTAAGATGTATGGAGTAGCTCTGCCTGTGAGAGCGTGTGCCTACTGCCTTTCACATCCATCATGGCTACAGGGCTTAGGCTGGAACCACGGCTGGATTACACCTTCAAAGGTCCACCCACAGTGACTCGCCTCAGCCAGCCAGCCAGCCAGGCTCTACTTTCCGCAGGTTCTAAACTTCCTCAAACACTGTTAGCAAGTGTTTAAAGACCAGTAGGAACTCAAACTTTTAATACCTTCTCTCCCCCGCTCCATTCTTTGTTAAAACTAAGAAATGCCTACGGAGTTAAACCATCTAAAAAAGACACTTTGCTTGGATCAATTTCAAGATGGAGAACAGCTGCCCTAACCCTTCTCGTAGGAAGGAGGCAATGATTTTGTGTTCCAAAGATTTCAATACAGACAAGCGAATCAGGGAGATAGGATGAGAGCCAGACCCTCTCCTGCTCATCATGTCCACTGGTCAACAGCTGTTTGAAAGGAGAATCTCAGACCCCTTTGACAGGAGCAGGAACTGTTATGAATAAGTAATTCTTTGAGAAACATGCTCTCCTAACAGAGCAAGTCAGCTCAGCCAAGTCTCCCGGAAGCCAACATCGCCATGTTGGCTAGAGAATTCCCCAAGCACTTACTACACAGCTTCAAATCCCACAATATCAAGTAAAAGCCAGCTTCAATGGCATGAGCATCTATAACTACAACACTCCTCAGACTGAGCTCTCGGAACGGCTACCCTGGAGTACATGGTGGAAAGACACCAAAAGGGGCCTCACCTCAAAACAAGGAAGAACCCTGCACGTTTTTTTTTTTCTTTCTGTATAGTAATCTTTGTCGTGGTCACCAGTGACTCCCTGTTGGCTCTCATAGAAAATTCGAAGGCTTTCTACTATGTGTCACAATACAGATCTGAATGCAATAAAGACTCTAATTATTGAGCATTTATGAGAGGTGATATTTTCCTGCTGGTGCATGTCAGCTCGGCTGCTCACGAGCAAGTGTGAATACTAATACTAAGGTTACTGCCTGCATCCCTCAGTGCCTCCCCCATGACAGAAATGGAGAAGCAAATGGTGAGAGCTCTGAGCAGGCCCAGGACACCCTGCATCGCTCTCCATCCATGATCCCTGGAGAGCGGTGTGAGTTCGGCAGGGGATTTGGAAATAAAAGCGGTGACCTGCTGCCACAGGTTGAACATCAGGCCCCTGTGCAAAGAGGTTTGGAAGGCTCAACCCAGCACACACAACTGTGCACCCTAGAGATCCCACTTGGCAACAGATGGCTTGCAAGGGCTGAACTGCTGTATAAACATGTAACTGAAGTTTGATCTCCTAAGTGAGGAAAATTAGGCAAAACAAAAGGAAAATGATTCTCAGAGGCACTTCAATTAGTAATTTGTAATTTCTCTGATAATACACGCTGTGCCCCATACCCCTGCAAATATCCTCCAGTAAAGGAAGTCTGGAAATCCTGACAAGAAATCCAGAGACTAAAAGAAGTCATATGATTGCATCCAAAAAAAAAAAAAAAAAAAAAAATGGCACATCGACCGGGAACATGTGCTTAGCAGCAGCAGTTACAACTCCTGAGCTGTGTCTAAAACCAGAGACACAGGGTCAGCCAGCACCTGCCTCCCAGACCTTTCCTCTCCCTCATGGAGGGAGCGCTTCCAATTCTGTTTCACCCAGCTCTGCTCTATGTGTTCTCATCCCCTCTCCTGTCTCCAGCTCAGGATTCTGTGTGGTGGTATGTGTGTGTGTGTGTGTGTGTGTAAGTGTGTGTGGTGTGTGTGAATGTGTGTGGTATGTATGGTGTGTGAGCGTGTGTGTGCTCATGCCTGAGTATGTATTTGCACTTGTGGTACACACTAGGAAGAAACCACAAGAAAGAAAGGATTGCCCTTTACCACTGTCAGTCATGGGCCATGTGTGGAGGAGAAAGTAGAGCCACACAGGAAATGGGAGGAGGATTGGTGCCTGGGAGAGCAACCTTGCACCCTGAAATAAGTGTCAAGTAAACATCACTTTTAACCCATGTCCCATGGAGAGAAAGTACTTGCCCAAGGAAGATTCATTCCTAGGTCCCCCCTCCCCTTCATCTTCTGTTTTTAGGAATATAAAGGAAAGGAAAAGAGTAGGGTGTAGGGAAAATTTGAGTGCCTAGGAAGTACTCAAGAACTGCTTGTGAAATCTATGTGTGGAGCACTGGTCTAGCCACATTCCTGTTGCTGTGGTTAAACACCCTAATAAAAAGGGTCTATTCAGTTGATGGTTCCAGGTTATACAGCCCATTACTCAGGGTAAGTCACTGAGGCAGGAGCTTGAGACAGCCGCTCTCACCACACCCCCAGTCAAGAGCAAGGGTGAATGCACCCATTCTTCCGGTTTGCTTGCAGCTTATGTTCATCTAGCTTTCTTTCACACAACTCAGGACCACCTGCCTAGGGAATGGCGCTTCCCACAGTAGGCTGGGTCTTCCTCCACCAGTCAGCAATCAAGATCGTCCCCAGAAGATGTGACCACAGGCCAGCCTGCTCTAGATAACCTCTCATCGAGTGTCTCTTCCCAAGTGTTCCCAGGTTGCGTTAAATTGTTAGCTAAATCTAACGTTACCACCAGCCCAGGTGTTAAAACAGAGTTGATGGTAACTACATCATGAAATCACTGTAGGTAAGTCTGATGACCTTTCATGAAAACTATGCATGCAATCTGGAAGCTGAAGATCTGGTTTTAAAGGTCATCTTCAAAGATATAGAAAGTTCTAGACCAGCCTGGTCTACAGAAACCATACTTAAAACTTCCCCCGGTACTCAAACAAAACAAAACAAATGAATGAAACTATGTGGTGAGTATCGTTATTAACCATCATAAGGAGGAGGAAGCAAGTGTTTCCTATTTAAGGAATCATCCTAGAATGACCTTAGTGAGTGAGATTTGAACCTAGGAAGTTGGGCTCAGAGACTGTGAGTCCATAATTTCCACTCAAACTTAGGCACCCCCCCCAGTCCTTCTGGATTCCACTTTGAACACTTAATATTCTTGTCTTTTACTGAGAGATTTTCGTTTTCTCCAGCAGTCTTGGTTTTGAAATTACATTGTGATTCTTTGCCATCTGTCAGACTACAGGCCTCCTTTGGACTTGGAGGGGGAAAAAATCATAGAGTGAGCCTGCAGTAAAATGTTAACTCCCTGAAAACTTGGTCCAGGGGAGAGAAAAATGAGAGTAAGGAGTGAGATTGTGGAACATGCTACCCTAATGTTCAGTTTCCCGATCTTTAGAGATGTTGGGATAATAAACAGAAAGTGCCTAGCTCAATATATCAGATTCTTCAAAGGGGCAACTATCCTGTCAGTGGGAGCAAGAGTACTGCCGTTACTGCTCGCCATGAGCCGAGGTGTGTCCAAAATATATGTTGAAGACCTGTGCCTCAGGATGTTACCTTACTTGAAACCAAACACAATCACATTTGATTGTAGACGTAATTAGCTCAGATGAAGCCACACTGGAGTAGGGTGGGCTCTTGATCCCATAAGACTTCTATCCTCGAAAGTAGGGGAGACACACCCAGAGGCGGAGAGGCAGAGAGGCAGAGGGGCACCTAGTACTGTCAAGGATGCAACAGAAGCTGGAAGAGGCAGAAGGACTTCTTAGAACCCTCAGAGAAGTGTGGGCCTGCCAGAGCCTGAACCTTGGGACTTTAACCCTTGGGATCATGAGTTTCTGCTTTAAGCCCACCAGCTTCTGTGCCTGGAGTACACAATTCTCAGTTCAAGTATCTACAGACCAAGGAGCACTATAAGCACTCTCACTGGGCCCTAGGCTTTTCCTTATCAACCTCAGGTAGTCAGCACAGTCCTGAGTGTGTTCTAGAATGCTCATGGCTTGGGTTTCAGGCAAGCGTGCGTGCGTGTGCGCGCACGCGCACACACACACACTCACATACACACACACACACACACACACACACACGGGTATCTCCTGTCTCTGTGTCTTACACACACAAAGCCCTGAGCATGTATCTAAACCTAATATGAGTATCCGAGTGTCATCTTTTCTTCTTTGTGTTGCCTTCTAGAATTCAGAAGAGCCCTTCCTCTGCCACAGCTGCACACCCTGTGAGCCCCGCAGACTTTCATTCATTCATCCTCAGCTTCGTTTCTTCCCTGGTTCCTTCCACACGGGGCAGCCTTCTTCCACCACCACAGAGAGGGAAATCCGTGATAATCCAGAACACTATCTTCCAAATACCCATTCATTATCAGACATCTCACCAAAGTCCCCTGCTCCGAGCTCGCAACCACGAAAGATAAAGATGTCCTCATCTCTGACAGGGATCAGCGAATACATAGAGGCTTCCATCTGTTCTGAGGTTATTGGGTGACAAGTGGATTGTGGGTGGTGGGGATGAGCCTCAGGGGCGATGTCTCCTGTATCTAACAAATAAGATGGACAAAAACATTTTGTTCAAGAAAAAAAAAAAGGCCCCCGGTGGAAAAATATGACAAATTCACCTAAGAGTAACCTTTTTTCGAGAATACTATAAATAAGAGGGCTGGGAAGGCAGGCGGCTTACCACTAAGACACTAACGCTGGGTGAGGCTGGAGGTTGGTTTCCCAGACAGATTTCCTCTGCTCTGATTGGCTACAAGTAGTTTCCTGTCTCAGTGGCTTGACCAGAGAGCAGTGCTGTTTAGGACTAATTCTGAGCTCAAGCATTCTGACTGTAAGAAAATAACCGACTGTCCCTTTGATTCAAAGAGGGGGATGGGACTTCTCCCTTTTAGCCTTGTAAACAGGTCAATAGTTCAAGAAATTACATGTGTGGTTTTTTTTTCTTCTCTAGGTCTCTAGGTGTACAAGGAGGCCATAAGAAGGGAGTCCATTCCCCAGTCGATTCTATTTGTTTCCTGACTCTTATAAACAGCATTAATGTTAGTGCTAGGAACCGCTCTAACCTCGTAATTTGTTAAAGTTTCAAGGAAGCCTCTTACAGCCAGCAATTATCCAAAAATAACCATTCCTTCATGTTTTCTTGACTGATAACTTTTCATCACTCCCCCACCGAGCACCCCCCCCACCCCCCCACCAAGCCAACTGTATCATCGCCAGGAGCATGAGGAAATGGGAATGAAATTAGCCGGGGGAGATATCAGCTCTGGCTGCCTTTGGTACCTCCTTTTCTGGCTGCTATCTTTGTCTCCCAAGACTCATCATCTTCTGGGAAAAGTGGTTCAATCCCAGGGTCAGATATGAGTCACCAAGGTGCCGGAAGGTTGAGCCAAGGGGAGGAACCATCTTGCTTCCCGGGAGAAGCAGGTACAGGCTGGCACTGCAGGGTTAGTACTGCAATTATAAAGCCTGGCCAGGGATCGATGTTAAGAGCCATGAGGACAAGAGCCTAGCCAACGTCCTTCAGTCAGTGTGCAACCAGAATGGTGGGGATTTCAAGGACATGGAGGCCAGTGTTCTGGCTATTTCTCATAAATGAGTCTCTTGATTTCAGGTCTCTGGCCTTGCTTGGATGCTACACAAGTTACTGCTTCCCGTCCTGGGCTGTACTGAAACGCTTTGGTTGACTAGGTGATGCATTTGAGTGATCAAAGGTACACGCTGAGGCAGCGCTGGGAAGGGCCAGTTGACCAGTCTGTTCAGATGATCTCTCAGCAACTGCCGGCAGTGGCTGCTACTCCGCCCCACTCCCTGGAGAACCCCAACAGCGTCCGTGTTTGCCTCCTCTGGAGAAAGCTCTGGCAAAGAAGTGTCCTAAAGACACAGCCACAGAGATGTGGAGGCCTGGGAAGTGAGAGAGGTGATTCCCACTGTGTGATACCAGTGATGTGTCTTATGCCTGACAAGCAACTGGAAGAAGGGTATATTCCAGCTTACAGTGTAAAGAGATACATTCATTGTGATGGGGTAGACATGGAGGCAGGAGAGTGAGGCAGCTGGCCACTTTGCGTCCACGGGCAGGAAACAAAGTGTGGACAGGAAGTGGAGGCAGGCTTTAAAACCTTACGCCTTGCCACCACATGATCCACTTCACCCAGAGAGACTCTACCCCCGTAGATACCATCTGAGCCCATGGGAAATATTTCACATTCAAACCATAACAGCCACCAAAGCATGGCCCTGGAGTCATCCTCCTGGAGACCTCTGAGGATATAAATGAGAGCAGTGAGAGAAGGTGATACAGTCAGTGGGACTTGGGGGAAGTTGCTAAGACTTGAGAGGCACAAAGATCCTGATTCATATTGCAGCTCTGCTGTTATCCTGGGTGGGTTCTGTCAACTTGACACAAACATTTTGAAGAGGGCATCTCAGCTGAGGAACTGCTTCATCAGCCTGGCCAGTAGGAAAGCCAGTTGGGGCACTTTCTTGATTGACAATTGATGCGAAGGGGCTTAGCCCACTCTGAGTGCTGCCATTCCTTACAGGTGGGTATGGGCTACACGAGTCTGCTTTCTCAAGCAGACTGAGCAAACTGCGGGGAGGAAGCCAGTAAGCAGCCTTCCTCCATAGCCTCTGCATTAGTTCCTGCCTCTAGGTTCCTGCCCTGACTTCCTTTCCTGATGGACTGTAAGCTGTTAGATGAATAAGCCCTTTTTTCTTCAAGTTGGTTTTTGTTTTGTTTTGTTTGTTTTGTGACAGTATTTATTACAGCAGTAGAAGGCAAACTAAGATGGAAATTGGTCCAGGTATGTGGGGTATGAAGAAGGAGCTGTGATTCACAAGAGACCAGAACCACTGAAACGAAACATTTATTTCACTAGGACAGCCTTTTAGCAGCTTTCAGAGATCCAAGAGGCTATTAAATGTTGTGTGCCTCAGTTTTCTCATCAGTAAAGTGGGTGCATTCCTCAGGGGACTGCTATGACAATGAAATAAACTAAAAGTGGCAAATCCCACAGTTATTGATCACTTTTGCTATGTAGTTAGCATTAACATCACTTAATATTCACAACTTGACATGGTCAGTCAGCTAAGATTCATGGCAGACATGCTCACAACACTGCAGAAGAAGATTGGAGGAGCAGTAAATGGCCCCACAGATTACAGGGAGTGCCAATTTCAGAAACATAGGAAATGCCTGTATCTTGTCCACCAGAGGAAATAATGTGCTTAGTCTCCCTGCATCTCAGCTTCTGTCTGCCCACCAAGATGTTCTGGGAGTCACATCTGGGAGCATTTGTTAGCCTAGTGTTCAGCAAAGGGTGTCTTCCTCTCTCTTCTTCTCTTTCTCCCAGTCTGTCCTTCTAAGGATAAAGGACAGAGACCTAGAAGCTGTAGGTGTTACCTGCACCACACAGTTGGCCTGGCTTTGTGACCCCATTAGATTTCCAAGGAAAGAAAGGAAATCCAGCTTTCTGGACACCCACAAGCCATGAGTTGGGCCAGCTTGGGACCACTGGGATCTTCTCCTTCAGGAGCCTGCTCTTCAGGCTGGGGGCTTCTCCCTCTGAGTGTAACTGTACCCTGGCCAATGGTGGAGTGCTCTCAATGACAGGCAAACAGGACCACCCTGACGTACCAGACGAACCCCATGACCCTCCTCCTGAAGGATGTGCATCAAATTGGGCCCATTCATGCTGATCCACATACCATGTGTACCTAACCTTCTCTGGTTTCAGCACTCAAAGCCCTCCCACTCCCTACCCCCCAGCCCCAGGCTGCTTTCCTGAGATTAGTGCCTGCTTAGATGTTCTTGTTAAAAGTTCCTTTGCCCGGCTGGAATTATAGAAAACACAAGAAGAACCATCTATGCGTATTTTGTATACACACACACACACACACACACACACACACACACACACACACACAGTGTTTGTTCTTCACCAGACACACACTGCATCAGGCACTATAATTAGCCCATATTTATAGTAAAATAAAGACATAAAGAGGTTAATAACATGACCAAGGTCACAAGCTCGTAAGAGGAGGGGTCAGGGTTTGAACCCAGTCCTCCTGGCTCCAGAATCCTGGCTTTTAAACACTTTGTTATTCTACTTTAAAACCACGAATAACCCCGCTAACCCCATTATAATAGGCCCTGCTAATTACTTTCCCTCCCTCCTCTCCCTCCAATCCCAGCTGAGAATCACTGCATTATCACTGAGGGCTTACAGGAGAAGCCGGTGTACAAAGATGCCGAGTGTTTAAGACAGACATGGAATTAGAGACAAAAAAATAAACTCAAATACCAAGATGGAGATTTACATGTGACGAAGGGAGATGGGTGTATGACACAAACATTCAGTCTCGGTTGCCAGATGACCCACTACGATGCTGACCCCAACTTCCCCGCAGGGTCGTAGACATCTCTTTATACCCCAGGGCTAGTACCATCTCAGTCGGGAAGCCTGCCCCTGTTGGAAAACAATGGTTATGAGTAGAAGATCAAGATGAAACATGGGAAGGTACCTAGGAAGCTTTCCATGAGCCCCAAAAAGAAGCTCTTATGTCCCCCAGATGGCTGGAATGAGCAGAGGTCATCCTAGGGATGGAGGGATAGACTGAGATGCCCTACAGCTCAACATAATTTGTCTCCTGCAGAATCTACAGGTTGCCTGGGAATGGTGGAAAGGATCACTAATGTATTAGTTACTTTTCTAGTTGCTGTGCTTTAAAAAAAAAAAAAATCTCAGCAAAAGCAACTTCAGAGAGAAATGGATCATTCTGGCTAAGAGTCATCATGGTGGGACATAGCAAAAGCCTGAGGCGGCCTGTGATGTCACATCGCCAGTCAGGAAGCAGAGAGGGTTGAACAAATGCTCAGCTCACTCTCTTCTTTATTCAGTCAAAGATCCTGGTCCATAGAAATGGTGCTGCCCACAGCTCAGCTGGTCTTCCTACTAATTTGGAAATTGCTCACAGGGTGCTGAGGGACTTGTCTCCTAGGTCATTCTAGATCCTGTCAAGTCAATGAACCATCACAGCTACTGAGCTGTGGTCAGGTTCCGTGTCAGTGAAGTTATGTCGATAACAAGCAGCAAACGGAGTGATTTCACGGGTTTATGCTACAGTTGGAAAGAATTGTAACTGCCTTTGGATACAACCTGCAGGCCAAACCTGTCCTGGGATTATCAGTATCTTGAGATTTAAAAAAACATTTTTTTTTTTTTGTCTCTCTGTGGCCTCGCTAACATTCCTATCTTTTAAGTCCAAAGGAAGACAAAGACTCAGAAAGGGGCTCGTCTTAGCTGTATTTAAGAAGCAGAGACCTGGAAGCTACCCAAAGGCACTGTGATAAGGGAAATGTGGAGTCAACTTTGGAACAGCTACATGATGGAGAGCTTGGCAGCCAATTAAAAAAAATCCTTTGCGAAGAGTTTTTGATAATATGAGAAATGCTTACTTCTGTGTATGCTGAGTAAAAACACAAGATACCAAGTTACACACCTGACCTTTGACCCAGAAACCAGATTGTACTTTGATACTCTATCCTGCAAAATAAAAAAACAACAGTGTCTCAGGACTAATGTATAAGAAGACAGACTGCTGTGCTATTTCCAAGAGCTGAAGCAATGGCAATAGCACAACTAAAGAGTGTTCACTGGTGGGGAGTGCTCGATTTAATTGGGTTACTTGTATCACAGACAGTATGTAACCATTAAATTAAAACTTCATCTATATGTGTACTATGTGTGTTGTTAACCAATGAGAACACGCTTTAAACACACACACACACACACACACACAGGTACATAGATGAATTTCTATGGTCAGAAAATGTCTATAATTGATACTTAGCAAAAGAGACTAACATGACTTTTCTTCCTATGACTTCGCTTTGTTAAACTTCTTTAATGAGCTTAATAATTAACATAACAGTGTAAAAAAAAACCTAACACATTTTAGAGACAAGGTACACAATTGGCCTCAACAGTGCGAAATGTGTATGCCTATGAGTGGTGAGTGGGGAAGATAAGCGAATGCCCTTATGTGCCCCATTGCTTATTATTTAGTCTTGGAAATAGAATGGTAGGTGGTTTTTTGTTGTTGTTGTTTTGTTTGTTTGTTTTGTTTTGTTTTTTGTTTTTATTGTTTTTACAGTTTCTAAAATTTCTGTTTGGGGTGTTTGTATCAGTATCTCAAACAAAAAGATTTTAAAAAAATATGTGGGTGATTTTCTATACATGAAAAGACAGAGATATACAAGGAGGGGAGGGGGGAAAGGATAAAGGGGAGAGTGAGAGAGCAGAGTGAGAGAGAAAGGGCAAATAGGTGTGCAAATTAAGCAAATCGATGAAATTTATGGCTTCTGTTTTTGTCTCCACACCATCAGCAGTTCTAGATTCCTGGTCACACAATGGCATCTACCCCTATCTGCTTTCCTTGACCTGAGATTCCACATGGAAACTCAGGAAGATACACAACCTGCTTGCAGAGGCAGCAAGGAATGCACCACTGTACTGCACGGTTTATGTGCATTCCGCAATGAGTGGAACACTCTGGAATTAATATCTGATGAAGAAATAAAGCTGTTAACAGGGCAGATTTACAGTATTCAGATTACTATCGATCCACACAGTACACGACTAATAAAAGCCTTCCTCGCATGACGTTTTGCATCATGTTCACCTAAGCAAATTATCTCTAATAAACAAGTATTACAAGGACCCAAGGAAAAATGCCAATCTATAAATTATTGTGTTCTCTTTCTCCCTTTCCCTCTGTGTGTGTGTGTGTGTGTGTGTGTGTGTGTCTGTCTGTCTCTGTCTCCATTTCCCAGCTCCTTCTCTCCAGATAGAAACTGGGGTAAGCCTCTAACATGTCCTTTTCTGTGTTCTTTGCCCATGTATTCAGAATCCCCCAAGTCTCTTCTAGCACATCAGAAGACCATTCCTCCTCACATTAGATACAACAGCACAACTGAATTCCAAGTCGCAATAAACAAGTCAATGAAATCCAAAAGACAACCATCATCCCCTAAGGAGCAATGAGAAGGGGATAAACCTATTCTAGGGTCCCCAGAACATGAACTCCTAATTCGGGCCTGTTTTGCTGCCTGTGTGACCTTGGGCAAGTATTTACTTCCAAACCAAACCAAATCAAAACAAGTGTATAAGATAACACCATTTGACTATGCTGCCAAGACATCTGATCATCTTTTCCACACCCCACGAACAGAACTCTTAAGAGCCTGCATCCCCAGAATTGGGAGTTTTCGGTCCTTTCTTATTCATGTCTTCTTGAGTTACAGAGCCTGGCCACATCAACACCCCTGAATACCAAAGAACTCGGATGGCAAGTATTACCACTGACAGGTAGAGGGAGCTGGGAAGGGTGTCTGAGAAGCAAACTCAGGACCAAAGGTGATTAGTTGTCACACTGTGCTTCAGTTAAACCACACACAGGGAGGGATC
Source organism: Psammomys obesus (assembly GCF_907164565.1). NCBI lineage: Eukaryota > Metazoa > Chordata > Mammalia > Rodentia > Muridae > Psammomys > Psammomys obesus. Next base: position 30,873,366 of record NW_026596034.1, on the reverse strand, counting down.
CTGTCATGGATTTGTATATGCAACATTCACTTCACCCTGATCCAGGGAGGCATGCTTCCTTTGTCTTTAGACAAGTTAGTTTATGTCTCTTGAGTTTAATATTAGTACTTTGGGAATGTGACACTTTTTACTGTGTTATTTAATGAGATTGTTAATTTCTTAGGCTCCACGCATGTCCTCAGTAGCTCATTAGTACCCTGGCCCTCAACCAGACTCTTGGTGACAGAGCGGTGGGTTTAAGACAGTAGCTTCATTCCTCTTCCCACTAGCTGCACCTCTCGGGGACACAAATAGCCAAATTTTCCTAGAGAATTCTGCACAGTAAATGTGAAATAATGATATACACATTTCTAAATAGCTCTGTGAGGTAGCATAAAATATGTTTTGAGGGAAGGACTTCAAGATGTATTTCAAAAATATAAATTCCCATTATCCAAAAGTAAGCAAAGAGAGAAAAAACGCAGTTGGGAGGTCAGTCACCTGAGTTTTTATCTGGTAATAATATTCTACCTTCCAAGTGGAACATTTGCTATACATGCCCTTGATGTCTTTATAGAGTTAGAGTTAGTTAAAATTAGACTAGAAATTCTTAGAAGATAAACAGAAGTTTTAAGATTTAAAATTAGTGAGCTAAATAAGCCCCAGAAGCCAAATCTTACCTGCTTCTTGTTTTAGTAAATACAGAATAAAGGTGTTTTGTTGTTGTTGTTGTTGTTTGTTCCATTTCTTTACAAAAGAGATACATTCATTTTTGCATTGACTGTGATTGATTTGTACTATGATAGTGCTGTGGTCTGAATGGCAGTGTCTCTCTCAAATTCATGTACTGAAAAAAATGTTTCACTTGAGTGTGATAATATTAGAAGGTGTGGCTGTTAGGAGGCAGTTAGACCGTGAGGATAGGGCCCTCTTCAATGAGACTAGCGTCCCTATAAATGAGGGCTTCATTATCCTCTGCCACCGTGTGAGACCAAAGTGACATGGTGCCATCCATCAACCAGAAGATGGCTCTTGCCTCCCAATCTGCTCACCCCATGGTCCTGGACATTTAAGGTCCAGAACTTTGGATATAGACACAGCGTGTATAAGATACATAGATAATAGCATGTTGTAACATCATCTCAAATAGCCCTATGAAAGTAAGTAAAGTTTTGAAGATTTATTTTGTTTTTAGTCATTTTTACATGTGTCTGTGTATGAGTATGTGCACATGAATGCTGTGCCCAGGCCCACCAGAAGAAGGAGTCAAAGCCCCTGGAAATGGAGATACAGATTGCTATGGCCTGTTCAACTTAGGAACAAAATTCTAGTTGTCAGCAAGAATACACAGTGCTCTTAACCACTGAGTCATCCCACCAGGCCTGGAGCTGAGGATTTTTGACACAGGACCTATGAACTAAAATATTTAATACCTGTGACTTTTCGGGAAAAAAGCTAGCCAAGGCCCCTTCTACAATAGCACTTCAGGCTGAATATGCTCAACACAACCCCAACCTTAGTAATGAGGAGGTGCTAACAGCCTAACCCTGATAGAGGAAGTGTGGTACCAAGAAAGGGTTTGGCTGGGCCGATTCTTCTCCTCTCTCCTACTCCATCATTGTCTACTTTTGCATAACAGCTGAAAGTTAGAGGCTCTCCATAGGATGATGGAAAGTTGAGGGAGACGGTTTTCAAGGAGCTGAAACAATACCGTAAAAGCTTTACCACTTATATTTTACCAGCCTGCATCCGCTGGGAGGAGCCTGGCCCCCAGAGGTCAGCAGAAGTGTGTAAAAGGCTTGCCTGTGGGATAAATGCACATCAACACCTGCCCAGGAAAGGAGAACAGGATTAAAAAAAAAAAAAAGGAATAAATGACAAAGAGTACTTTAAAGGAATTTCTTCCTAGAGGAGGCAAGCAATGAGGCCAGGCGAGGAACAAATGATGTAGAAATGACAGTCGCCCTTCTGGTTGGGCCACAGCTGCACTCGAGGGCTGGTAAGATGGCTGTGTGTCAGCCCGCCTCTCCCTGTTCATACTTCAATGTGAACTTTACAGGGAAAGGGGGACAGGAGGCAGTGAAGGGGAAAACAGTGGCTGCGAAGGACTTGTGCACAAGGTGTGAAGCCATTTCAATTTTATATTTGAAAGGACTCTGTAGGTGATCCCGTGAATGCAATTATGCCTACCTAATAAAAGCAACATATGCTAAGACAATTAAAAGATTTTATTATACGTCTCTTCATTGTAGCCCGGGTTAGGTGGGAGGAACGGAAACTGATGAGCGAGCTAGGATATATCCGGCAGGAAGGGTAGCCAAAGTCGAGGCCTGGACCATGCTGGCAGGGAAATGGATAGGAGATGATACATTCCTAACATAAAGATGAATTACGGAGCAACTCTTCACTGGGCTGTTTTCACCTTGCAAAAGGCCAAGGCTCTGGTTTCATGACTGTGTGACGAGGAAATATCGCTGAAGGGGCTGCAGTACCTTCATAAAAGCCCTCAGCGTTTTGGTGTGCAGCCATAAAACGAAGGTCTTCCTACAATGCCAGGGAGGGAAAAGGTCTGCTGCTTGATTTGAAGTTTAATGACAGGGTGCCAAGCAGAAAGCAAGCTAACACTGCGGTGCCCAGTGGTTCCACAGATGCATACCGAGAACCAGACCGGGGATTCGAGCCTCTAGCAGAGAACAGGGAGTCTGTGCAACAGGAAGCAGTCGGGTTCCTCAAGGAGCCCACTGTGGCACTCTTAGGCCCTTCCAGTAAAAGAAAAATAGACTTTTGCTTCTCTTCCAGAAAGCCAGATTGAACTCAGCTTACCTTGATAGAGGGAGATGGCCAGTTCTCTCCAATAAAAGTGGTTAGGAATGGATAAGGAGAACTGGAGAGGGAGCTTTAGAAAGGGCGGGCTGGAAAGATGTATCGGAGGCTAAGCATACTGACTGCTCATCCAAGAAGCCAGATTTGATTCCCAGAATCTCCACAGCAGCTCACAACATTTTGTAACTCCAGCCCCAGGTCTGATACTCTCTCCTGGCCTCCTTGGGCACAGGAGTACACACACACAGTACACATTCGTGCATGGAGGCTAAAGTGAACCAGCTGGAATGCAGAGCCCACCAGGAAGAAAGGGAGTACTTCCTGAGTGGAGGCTAGGTGCTGATGTCACTTCATGGAACACAGCACCCAGCTTCGGGAGCACCAACTCAGACTCTGTGTGTGTAGGGGGGAAATACATCGAGCTGCAAGGCTTTTTGGAGGCTAGCTGTTATGACCAGCTCACCTATCCTGACTCTGTGCTGTGACTATAAGCAAAGAATTCCAGTGACAATTGTGAAAGTGTGAAGGGCTGGAGAGGTGGCTCAGGAGTAACTAGAGCTTTCTGCACTTCCCAAGGCTCTGAGTTTGGTTCCCAGACTCCACACTGGAAGACTTACAACCACCTATCACTCCAACTCCAGGGGATTTGACACTCTCTTCTGGCCTGCAAGGGTACCCACAGACATGTGAGCAAACACACACACACACACACACACACACACACACACACACACACACCTGCATGAACATACCTACACATAAATTAAAAAAAATGTTAGGTGTCATTCAGGTCCAAACTTAGGAGACAGTGTCCACCACTATCCCATACCTCAACAGGCACCTACGGTGGTGTCCTAGGACAGTTCCACGAGAAGGCAATGCTTCTCTTCCATTTCAAAAGCATTTGCAAAGGGCATGACAAGCTGGAAGGGAAGCCCTGTAGAAGTCACAGTACTCCCTTAGGCTCAGAGGTGTGGAAGAACATGGACTGGGAGCTGGATGTGAGGGAGGGGGCTTCACTGGAAGCCATGATGGATGAATTGTGAAAGGGTGCTAGAAGGCATAGCAGGTACCAGCTGACTTTGGCCAACATCAAAGTATGTTCTTCATAGCTATGTCAGATCCTGACACAGATCCTGAGTACAGGGGTCTGTACCCCATAAGACACTTTCTCCCAGGACTGATGACAAAATCAAGGGCTGTTGAGCTATCTATGGGGCTCAAACCATGAAGCTAATAATAGAGTCTGTTTGTCATGTGATAGAAAATGGTCAGACTGCCCAGAACCTCAGCTTTGTGGTTGACCCGGTGGCCACACAGAAATGCAGGCAAAGCCCATCCAAAATAAAAGTAAAACCCACACGTAGAGAACTCTTAGATCTTGTGCAATAAGGGAAATGTATATCTTTAGTCTGTAGAGGAGGCGCTGGGCCTCATAATGCAATGTTACACAAAGGCAGCAGTTTCCTTTTCACTCAGCACCTTAGCCAGTATCTAACACCTTCATTTTATTTTGGCAGGAAGAGGAAGGCATCGTAAAAAAAAAAAAGAAAAGAAAAAAAAAGTGAGAGTCAATAAGTCAGAGTGGACTGACCAATCTTGACTGTGTTATAGTTGGACGCTCTGGGTCTTCCAAATTTCTGAGACGGAAATGGAAGTGTCTGTTGTCAGAGACAGCAGCGGGTGGCAAAGGTTAGGAGTTGAGAAGAAACGGTGTGGAGAGGAAAGGTCTGAATGATGATAGGAGACAGGCCCAGGTAAAACAGTTCTGAGTCACTGGTGGTTGAGGCTAATATTAAATGGGATAAATTACGCAAAGTAGAAATGCTTATACAAAATGGTTTCTGGTGAAGGCTCAATAAAAGCTACCTTGCCTTCTTTATATTCTTAATTAGAATGATGTTTTCTGTTACAGTTATCAAAGGTAGTTGTCATTAGCATAAAATCAACTCAGTAATTTTGTAAAATGCCACGCCCATGATTCATTTTGCTTGAACTCTTTGTGTGAAAGAAGAAACTCAACAGGAATCAGTCTGATGTTTGTGTGTGTGTATTAACATGTATGTGTGTGGGGGGTGCCCGTGTGCACGCCACGCATTGGGTATCTGTGGAGGCCAGAAGTCCATGCTGGGAGTTTTCTTCAATCGCTCTCTACTTTGTCTTTTGAGACAAGGTGTTTCACTGAACCTGTAGCTCCGTTTGTTTAGACGGGCTGGCCAGTGAGCCCGGGGAATCCTCCAGTCTCCATCTCCCCAGTACTGGGGGTACAGGTGCGCATTGACAGCCAGCTTTTTATGTCGGTTCTGGGGATTGAACTCAAGTCCTCAGACTTGCGCAGCAAGCTTTTGATCCTCTCCGCAGTCTACTCTGCGTCTTGAAGAATCTGCCGTGCTCCTCTGGGCCAGGCAGTAATGTGTTTCTGGGTGAGACACACAATCTCGCAGTCACTGCTTGGCAGTTAAGGTAACAGACAAATGCACACAGTCGTGAAAAGCCAGAGGCTTTCCCTACGAACCTCAGCACCTAACGAGCCTCTCATCTGTTCCCCACAGGATCCTTCCTGCTACCAACCCGTGAGATGTGAAACCTCTCTAGACCAATTTCAGAGAAACGTTCAGGCTCCATGTAAGCATTACTAACCATTACGTAGTCTGAAAATATGGTATCCATCCAGTTTCCAGAAGGTATTCCTGGTGAGGCACTTAAAATCAGAAGTTTTAAAGTTCTAAGGCTGATGAAATACAATCAAGACTTTGAGAAGTAAAAAAAAAAAAAAAAAAAAAAAAAAAAAAACCCTCGGACATGGACATAGGATCATGGTCACCTTCTCTTCGTGCTCCTCTTTCCTCCAATCTGTTTCTTTTTCTTTTGGTTTTTGTTTGTTTGTGTCCTTTTATTGTTGTTGATTGCTGCCCTGGAACTCACCAAAAAGATCCAGCTTTCCTTTTCCTCTGTTTCTAGTCAGATGATAGATTTTATTTTGAATCTCACCTTTGACACCCAACCTTTTGTCATGAGCAATTTTCCCAATGGGCATTTTCTATTAGTGAATAATATTCCATTGGGTAGATATACCACGATTTCTAAATCACCTCCCTGCCACTGAACCTTCCAGTTGATTTTATAATTTCGTTAATTGTTTTTGAAAACAATTACAGGGAAGGGTTTTATTTTGTAGGAAACATGCCCCAACCCCCGGCATTTTGACTGTGGATGTCTGTGCTACGGTCTCTTCATGTCATGAAGACTGAATGAAGGGCCTCCCTAGGAGATCTCCAGGGGCTGCCATGGCATTATATGCCATTTCGTTGCCATTCAGTTCTCTGTTCAGCAGCCCTCTCTTCGTTAGATTCCTTTGCATCCGGTGTGAGAATAGATGAGGAGGCCAGAGTGAGCCATCCCAAGAGTCAGAGGTCTCTGAGTCCCCCCACCGGGCCCAAAGCACGCCAAGCATTCCATGCTTCTAAGATGGTTAGTGAATAGTCTTTGCATCTGGAATGTGCCACTCCCACCGCCCCCAGGAGGCCCAGGAGGGGAGCAGATGGTACTGGATGTACTGACAAAGGATGTACTGACTTAGACTTAAGGACAGGGCCCTGGCAGCATCAACAGGCATGTATTTCAAATGTGATTAACATGCTATGTTTGCGCCAGCAAAGACTCTTCTGGAGAGAATCCTGGCTGTCTCTCCAATGTAAAGAGATGAATTGAGCAAAGCATTTGTTATAGTTTCATATGTCTATGTCCTATACAGACACAAACACACAAACACACAAACACACTATGTCCTATACAGACACAAACAGAGACACACAAAGAGTAGAGGTGGGAAGCACTTTTCACAGTCCATCTTTGCCATTGGCAGTAAGGCTCTGCGGTTCCAGGAGGGAGACAGCAGAGTCCCTAAAGAGGTCCCACATGACTGTGGGATAGACCAGCAGGTAATGGTGATAAATACAAGCCTGATGACCTGAGTTCAATCCCCAGAACCTATGGTGAAAGGAGTGAATTGACTCCCAAAAGTTGTCCTCTGACCTCCATATGTGTGTTGTGGCATGTGCCCCCCACCAATAATAACAACAGAGTTTTTAAAAGGAAGTGCTGTAGGACTAGAGAAGATAGCCTAGACTCAGAGCATGCAGTCATGCGTGAGGAGCAGAGGTCTGCAGCGGGGCATTCCAAGTCAGATACTACTTTTATTGTGCAGACTGATTTGGGATGGGTGATATCTACCCTCCATGATTTTGCAATCCGGAGCAGATATACAGTGTGTGTTTGTTTGGGTGTGTGTGTGTGTGTGTGTGTGTGTGTGTGTATCTGTGTTTAAGATATGTTTTCACTGTGAAAACCCCAAGCTAGCTAGAAGTAATTCTCCTGCCTCAGCCTCTAGAGTGTAGGGATCACAGGCTTATGCCACTATGCCTGGCTTTAGAAAAGCCTTGTAGGATAGGGGTCAGTGGGTATGTGTGAATTCCTCGCAAATCACACATCTCTTTCTGGCTCTGAAGCCTGTGCCTTCTTTACCACAGCATCTGCAGATATTACGTACCTCCGAGAAGTGCCAAGGACCAGGCAAAGCTCTGAGACACACTTAGTTCCTTCTCTCTCAAGGTTTACTGTCAGATGAGGAAAAAGCAAAATGAGGACATCCTTAAGGCAATGAGAGAAGTTAGCAGGGCATGCAGGAAACCACTGAGAGCTGTGTCTGATTCCACCTGCCACTTGGTAACAAGCACACTCATTTGTGGGCACCTGGGGAGGGTCCGAGCTTGCCCTGCCTCCACAGGCTTCTGCAGAAGCTCCAGGTTCCTAAGAGCCAGGATGACCTACCTGCCTGAGGCATGGCAGGCCGCCAGCTGTATTTAACCCAAGCCCGTGTGTATATCACAAGGCAGGAAGCCCTCTTAAAAGGGTGCATGAATTAGCTTCCTGGGACTTTGGATTTTAAAAGCTTCTGTGATCGACTTTGCTTTGTTTTTTTTGTTTGTTTTTTTTTTAAATATATATATATATAAAGGATTTTGAAGATTGGTTCTGCTGTCAGTACACCAGAAAACAAAACAACAGCAGAGAGAGAGAGGGGAGGGAGAGAGGGAGGAAGAGAGGAGAAGAGAGAGAGAACTTACTGGTTTCTACAGTTGAGTGCTTTTAATGTGCGTGGAGAGTGCTTGGTGAGAAGCAATATGACACTCGAAGGCTGTCGTGCACAGTGAAGACTCAGCGTCCATTGGGTGACGTGACTGATAACCAACTGAGCATGTATCAACACTCATGGTCAGAGAGTCTGGGGTCAGGGCAGGGGCCACTTTGATAAAAGACTAAGGAAAACATAACACAAAACACATGTTACCGTGTGATATATAATGTGTATTACTCAGTGTACTCATTACTCTGTAAGCTGATTAAAAGATAAGATTAAATTCAAATTAAGAGAAAAAGAGTAGCAGCCATGTGAAAAGAAAATCAATCAACCAGCCAAACAGACCAATGGACGCAAAGAAAAATTAAAAAAAAAAAATAGGAACAGAACAGCCAGCTCAATGATTAAAAAGCACATGCTGTTCTTGCAGAGGACTCAAGCTTGGTTCCCAGCACCCACACTGGGCAGCTCTTAACCACTTAGGCCTCCAGATCCTGGGGGTCCATCACCTCTAGTCTCTGAAAGCACCTGCACCCAAATGCACACTAGCCCTTCTACCTCCACCTCACATAATTCAAAAATAAAATGATCGTTTTTAAATGTAAAAAAAGAAAAATACAATTCTGGATGGAATACTGATAATCATTGTTTATATATATGTTATATATAAATGGTGAGTGTAGTCATTACACTTTTTCAGAATGGGAGTATAAATAACAACCAGAGTGCTACACTATTTAAAGAATGGATGGTCGTATTGTTGGATGTATCCTAGAACTGGAGGCTCTTACTGAAATGCTCAGACCCTCCCTCTGAGCAGCCTCTGGAGTCCTTATCATCCCCAGGAACACAGCTCCAGGGCTATTATTAGCTATTGGTCTGTGTGTCTTCCACATCACTCTGTGACCTCCATAGCTGCCCCCTTCTTCTCACTCTCTAAGTGTCGGGTACTTGGTCAGCAAATAAACCATCCTTGAAACTAGTGCAGCCTACTTCCTTTTCCACTTGACTCCTGCAGGCTGACTAACCCTTCTGTCTATTCTCAGAAATGTTTCCCAACATCTCACATTATATATATATATATATTTGAAATTAGGGTGTACATGGGGAATTATTTAAATAAGTCAATGTATTTACAGTCTGAAGGTAGGGCATGAATAACCATCAACCCACAGGAATTCACAAAAACTTGGCCCAGGTCAATGAAGAATTATACTATCATGCCTTTCCTGAACCTGGAAAAGCTTTTATTTTTCCTGCTTGCACTAGAAGAGGAAGAAGAGGAGGAAGAGGAGGAGGAAGAAAAGAATGAAAGAAAAAGATGACCTTGAAAAATACAGCTTTATAAATTTTACTTTTAAATTTGGAAAGAAACTGAAAGACAGGAAAAAAAAAAACCAAAAAAAAAAAAAAAAAAACTCCTGAAATGAGCTTGCAAAGCCTTAAGGAGAACTATTCCCGTAAAAGAAGAAACTCCTGAGTGTGAAAACTGACTTCTGGTTTTTGTTTGATTTTTCTAAGAAAAAAAAATTATCTTCTGCAATGGAATCTTGCAATCCTTTGGGGGTGATTCATGGTCAGATTGCATTTTCTTAATCTGACATGATTTGGAGAATGAATGAGACTCACTGAATTACGAGGCTGGCCTGTTTTCATCTCGAGATAAGGTTAGGCGGTCATGTCAGGTCTGTTGTACAATACAATATCCCTCCCAAAGAAATATATCAGGAAGGCGGAGGGGGACAGCACTCCAGTAATCTGTCCTGGGTCTACTTCCATCTTTATCATTTGGATAAATCACATGACCCCTCTGGCTCCCTGTGTCTCTGGTTTGCTGAGGATAGAGAGGGAAGTAACAGTGTCAGGATGAAGTGAGATAACATTGGTTGAGAGAAATGTGTGGTGGAAACACTCCATTCAACAGGGAATTGGTCCCACCAGGAACCCACGTTTGGATTGCTTTATTGAAGGGCTAAAACACTTCCAGAAAAGGAAGTGGGGTGAACCACAGGTTATCCCACTGATCTGATCTCATTCTCACATTTCCTTTTGGAAGAGCAGGTGTCCCTGAGAATGTATGGCCCTGGAAGTGAGGACCATTCCCTGGAATGGTGCTCAGCAGAGCTGTTTTTGGACCACTATGCTGGAGACAGAAGGATTTCCTCCTATGAGGAAGGATTATTCCTGGTTCCAAGTGCTCAAAGGACATGCTCCAGACTTTTCTCCTCACTTTTGCTTCCAGGTTGGGCTCATTGGTTTCCAAGAACAGTCATGGGTGGCGAAAGGAAATGCAAGGGGAGCTTTCAAACCTAGCTGTTATAAACCCCAAGAACAGATACCTTTAATCCTAGCACTTCTTGAGAGGTAAAGATGGGTGGATCTTGGCAAGGTTGAAGCCAGCCTGGTCCACATAGGCAGTTCAAGGCCAGCCAGGATGATACAGTAATTTGATGGGCTGAAGCACACTGGAGTCTACAGCACCAGCAGAGTCTGCAGCTTCCAGGATATCTCACATGTGTTATTTAACACCTCTGTGTCTCTGCTTCCTCTTCTGAGCCATGGGACTCTGAACTTTGGGGACACGCAAGGTGTGGGTTAAATGGATCATGTTTTCTATACAGTAAGCTCATGTCTTGCCCATATTCGTGTATATCACTTCTGGATCACAGTCTCCAAATTCTAATGTGTGTGTGCGCACTTGTGTGTGGATGTGCGCTGTTTGCGTGTGGATATGTGTTTGGAGTGTGTGTGTGTGTGTGTGTGTGTGTGTGTGTGTGTGTTGGTTGTGTGTGTGTTTGTGTGTATGGATGTTGTGTGTTCAGGAATGTGTTCTTGCATATGTATTTGTATGCACACAGATGTGGTCAGCTTTAGGTGCCATTGCTCAGCAGCTGTGAAACATATTTGAGGCAGGGAATCCTACTGGCATGGAACTCACCAAGCAGGATAGGCTGGCTATCGAGAAAGCCTCAGGCTCTGCTAGCCTTCACCACCCCAGTGCTGTGAATTCTAGGGATCAAACTCGGGTCCTCATGCTTACACCCACTTTACCAAGTAAGTCAGCTCGGTGGCCTAGATCACATTTATAGGCAGTCACCTTTCAAACCATGGTAGTTTATGGATGAAAATCTTTCAATTTGAGAAGGATTGTTTCATAGGCATGGTTTTGTAAAATGTTAAGGGGTTCACAGTCATGTGGGGAGGCTGATCTTGAGTGGATCTGGGATGGGAACAAATTCTGGGATGTTGGGAAAGCTGAAAATGAATGGTGGGAATCAGCTTCCTTTTCCACCCGGTGGGAGAGTCTTCCTTCATGCCCAAGCACCCTGAGGGAAAAACATCTGGAAAATTCAGCCAGCACCAGGTGGGTCTAATTATCATTTGCTACCTTCCTTCCATTTTTCTAGGCCACACATCCTCCATTGCCCAGTAATGTGGAGTTTGAATGGAAAAGGCATGGATGGGGAGAGCCTGGAGTAATATGGACCAGAGATGCCTGTGGCTATTTTGCTTGCACAAATGCATGCATGGTGAGCAGGTCCCTGGGGCTTGATTACAGCTACTGATGTGACTCCTTAACCCACCCAGAAAAAAGGAACATAACTAGTCCAGTGCCTACAAAATATGGAGAAGTATCAAGACTCAGGGCTTCAAGTAAAACTGTTTAGTCACTCTGGAAAGCAGTTTGGCAGCTTCTCAGGAAGTGTAGAGCTAAGGTAAGATTCAAAAATTCTACAGCAGGTATATGCCCAAGAGAAATGAAAACGCAGGTCCACACAGAGACTTGTCGCCAGGTATTTATAGCAGTGTCATTCAGAATAGTCCAAAATCAGAAGGAAGGAAGGAAGGAAGGAGGGAGGGAGGGAGGGAGGGAGGGAGGGAGGGAGGGAAGGAAAGAAGGAAGGAAGGAAGGAAGGAAGGAAGGAAGGAAGGAAGGAAGGAAGGAAGGAAGGGGAAAGACAGAAAGACAGACATACATAAAAGAAAACATGTCCATCATTGGATACAGAGATCATCAAATGTGGTCCATGCAGCCAATGGAATATTAGTCAGCAGTAAAAAGGAATGAAGTGCTGGCATTCCTAAGTGATTCTTAAGTGAATCTGCAAAACATTATGCTAATCAAATGAATCTTGACACAGCCACATATCTGTTACTTCCCTTTATGCCCAGAATGGTAAATCCATAAGACTGAAAGCAAATGAGTGTGGAGAAGAGAATGCAGAGTAACTCCTTAATGGGCATGGAGTGTTTCTTTCTGGAATGATAATAGAGTTGTAAAACTAGAGAAAGAAGCCTCAAACACTTTTAACTCATTAAATGCCACTGAATGCTGTACTTGAAAACAATTATGCTGTATAAATTCTGAATCAATTAAAAATGCTTATAGAGAAAAAGATAACAAAACCCAGAGGTGTTTTGTTTGTGTGATACAAGGGGAGGTGAAACAAGGTCTAGCTATGTAGCCCAGACTTGCCTCAGATGCATGGTCTTCCTGTGCTGGACTTCCTCGTACTGGGACTGCAATTGTGCACAGTCATGCTCAAAAACACAGGGGGTTTGAAGTCACTAGAGCCTGAGTGAGAATCTCATCCCCACCTCAACGGGCTTCAGTAACTCTGGGACAATGACACAGGCAGCCAGCCTTTTATTCCATCTTAGTTTAAGACCGTGAGAATGAGCCCATGCAAAGCCCAAGGGGAGTTTGACATCAGAAGCAAGGGGTTAGCTCTGGCCTGGCACACATGCCCACAGACCGCCACCACCACGGCCTGCCTACCTGTCAAAGTCAATGCACTTAAGAGGAGCCACAGATTACAGAAGAGATAGTAGGAATGACAGGGTCATCACCAAGCACTTGGAGGCAGAACTGTCAGCATCTGGTTATGTTTGAGGCATAATTTCCTTTTTTAATAAAATAAAATATGTCAACGAAGTTGAATTTATTACATAGGATATAGTATATTCTATACTTAGCTCAAGAGCTTTTTGGAGATACAAACAAACAACTTTGTACATTAAAGAATGAATACAGTGCTGGAGAGGTGGCTCAATGGTTCAGAACCCCTTCCGATCTTTCCGAAGACCCAGGTTTGGTTTCCAACACCACCACTGGACAGCTCACAACTGCCTACAACTCTAGTTCCAGGGTACCAATGCCCTCTTCTAGCTTCCACAACCAGCTGCGTGCCAGTGCACACACTCCACACACAGACACACATAAACTATTTTTTAAAAGAATGAATGTATGGCAGAATAATTTCTTCACTGGACTGGCTAGCTGTAAGGACACATATCCCACAGTGTCAAGGAGTTTCCCAGACTCACTGTGTAGGCAAGAATGACCTTGAAATTCTGATCCTCCTGCCTCTGCCTCTTGAGCGATGGGATTCCAGGCGGCGTGCGATGGGATTCCAGGCGGCGTGTGGCACCGCACCAGATTTTTCTTTCCACTTGATAGCGTGGGCATGCGCTGGACGTGACAGTTCAGGGGCACGGAAGGTTAGCTGATTTGCACGAGCCTTGGTAGCTCGCTGATTTTAAATGGGAACACTTCTTTTACCTACCAATTCTCAGTTAGCCAGCACGCGAATCTGACACCTGCCAGGCACCACCTATCCACCGATTTGAACAGAAGGATCCCGAGCATGGGGCTACTGCACAGACGGTATGATTCTGAATCCTCAGAGAAAGCGAGAATGGAATGTGCGTCACCTGGCATTTCTATAACAAGGGGAAGAGGCCTCAGAGGGAGATGAGATAGAAAGGAAACAAAATGCACGGGCAAACTAATAAGGACATAAAACCGGGGAGGGGGGCATGAAATTCCATGCTCTTTATCTCAGAAGTTCGAGACTGGAATGGCGCAAGCTGAAATGCCCAGCTTGCTAAAAATCAAGAGTACGGTGGAGGAGGAGGTGGAGAAGGGACTTAACCCGACTTCCAGTAGGGACTAATAACATTTTTTTTTTTTTTTGCAATAATGTATTTTCCTAAAAGTAAGTTGATTTGTTTGCACCATAAACAAGATGGAGAGTGGCCTATGGAGATTCCCCCATGTAGCTCCGTATTACCCTGGGAAGCAAAGCTCCTTTCTGTGTCTGGGGAGGCAATCTTTCCAAAGGAGATCGCTGTCCCTGAAATGTAGATAGTTATAAAAATGGCATTAATTTGCTTAGACCCAGAAATTTTCACAGGAGAGCAACTAGCAGAAAACATTATGGAAATGTCCGAGAGGGCTGGTAATTGAGTTGATTAGTATGACCTTGGTTATGAAGGTAATGGAAGAGGGACCGGTGTTTAGACTGAGTTATAACTCTGTTCCCGGTTCGTCGACCGACTGAGAGATGTAATTTGTTCAGCCTGCCTCGGAGTGGCCAAGCTTGCCTGTGACAAAATAATACACCGACTAGCGGAGCTTGGCTGGCTCCTGTACCCTGCTGGAGTAAACAGGGCAGGGTCAAATAAGAAATGATGGAATGTGCTCCAATACAGTGCTTTTGCGTGGGTCCACTGTGGGCACAGCTTTGCAGAAAACGAACCCCGGAAGCACTAACTCATTGCTTCTGAGCTGCCCAGGAAGGAACAGAACTCAAGTGCTCCCCAGCCAGAACAGAAGGAAGCAAACCACCAACATTGCAAAGAATAAACATCCAGGAAGGTCTATGCTGAATTCGCTCTGGCTCTGTTTTCATAGTATTTATAGACATTTAGGAAGCAATATGCCTCTGGTTGCAGTGGGAAATTCAGTTGCATTAATCTTAAGAAAGTCTGGCTTCGGAGACCATGGTGTTTGGACACCTGCTTAAATAGGCAATTGTCTCTTCATAACACACGGGCACTCACATGACCCTGGCATGATTGCCCATGAGGCAGGGCCAGGGGTTACCTATCATGAAGCCATTAGCTTTAGAACTCTTCTGCAGAAGTTCACAGCCAGGGCTGTGCTGCCCTTCTGTCCTCTAGGATGGCCTTGCTCACCCATACCAACTTAGGAGGTGACATCTGTGGAGTGTTTGAGACTTGTGCCATGAGTCTATGGCACCCGGCTAATCTGAAATAAATACAGGCACAAAGTCTGTGGGCCACAATTTATTATTCACTATTATTCTTAAAGAATGCATCCTGTACTTGAACTAGAGAGCTCTCCCTGGTGAATAATGACAGGCTCTCTGCATGCGTACTCCATTTCCTCTCTGGGATGGTGTGTGTGTGTGTGTGTGTGTGTGTGTGTGTGTGTGTGTGTGTGAAGTGAGGGTTTGTTTTGTCTCTTTTTCTTTCTTTCATCTTTTTTTTTTTGAGTCTCCAGTTTCAGGATTGGAACTATACAAATGACAAAGGGCCCGAGTCCCTTGTCTCCTTGCCTCTGTCACTGAGCCTGCTGACCCTCTAGTGAAAGGGACCTGACCACCGCATACGAGTGGAATAAATTATCGCTGACACTCCAATATTTAATTATGCAGCTGTCAGAGCGGCCCTTTCGAAATTCATTTTAATAAAGTGGGAACTATCCCTTTCAAGGTTGAGAGTGAGAGGGTCACCTTTGGTGTCAGCCAGAGGTCTCTGCCATGAGCTCTGCGTTCCCACTCTGGACGCCTGTCACTTGGCCTGATAGAAGGACCTGATAACAGCTCTGATGCCTGGTGGCACCCCCCTATCCCTGCCTGAATGAACACCCTTCATTTAAACCCACAATAATGAGGACCTCAAAGTCACAGAGGCGGACACAAGGGCAGTCTGTGGGTTGGGGGGGGGTGGCTTCTTATTATAAAATCCACTCAGTGTGGAAGTGGGGATCTTTCCATCTCCGTGGTTTAAGTAGTTAGTTGAAAAATTTCACATGATGAAAAAAAAAAAAAGAACAAGAAGAATTAAGTGGGGAAAATCCCCAAGTGCCTGGGTTAAAGAAAGGAGGCATCCAGATCCTGGCTCGCCTCTGTAGTTATGGTCCCAAACTCGTAAGAGAGACACAAATGTACTGATTTCTATTTTTCTATAAAATAAAAAATGGCATTATAGTTTTTGTGGTCTAGTCCCTGGGCTATAAAGTTGCTCGGAGGAGAAGCTTTTATGCAGCAAACAGAACATGTGAATGCTCTCCTGCCTGCCTGTTGTACATGTGGCTGAAGTCCGTGTTTAGCCAACACTCCCACTGTTTGTACATAAACCATGGCTTCAGCAGGCAGAAAAATACAGGCAGGGCTAGAGAAGGCAGAAGGGCCAGCAGATGCTTCTAAGTGGCTTCCTGTCTGCTCTAGAGACTCCATTTCCCACATCCTCTGACTCGAGTCATCATTTTTTTTAAAAAAATGGTTTATTTACTGATTATGTATACAGTCTTCTGCCTGCATGTACGCCTGCACACCAGATCTCCTATAGATGGTTGTGAGCCACCATGTGGACGCTGGGAATTGAACTCAAGACCTTTGGAAGAGCAGAGCTCTTAACCTCTGAGCCATCTCTCCAGCCCCTCAAGTCATGGCCCGCCTTCCCTATCCCTGCTCTTTCTTCAATGGTGTAGTAAACTTGTATTAGTTGGTGATGGTGTACCAAGCCTTGTCCAAAGTCAGTTTGTATACAAATATCTCTTAGGTGTCAGGGCAATTCTCTTGATTAGGCACTTTAACCACAATCCCCAGTTTTTATAAATGAGGATGCTGGTGCTCAGAGATTCTGAGGTCCCTCTCAGGACTGGCTGGGTTGCTACTGACCCTCTCCGCCCCCATGGCATCCAGTGCTCACATCTGCAATTGCTCTGCCAGCCTCTTTATTTCCTCTTTCTCAGATCTCTTCCTCATCAGCCCCTGTGCTCGCTTTCTTCCCTCCTTTCCATCTCCCTCTCTGGGTCACTTCTCTCTTTCCCAGGCTCTCCTACCCAGCGTCTCACTGGAATATATACCAGCTGCAGTGGAATGCAGGAAGTGACCCTTGCGTGGGCATGTGTTGTAACTCTTGTCACCAAACATTGGTTTTGGAGTCTCATGCTATGTGTTAGAATAAATTTCAAAGAGAGAACTTTCCTTTGTCTATGGAAAGGTATTGTTTTAAGCCACAAATTATAATCCAGTAGTTCAATAAGCAAGCCGGTAGAGGTTCTCAACCTGTGGGTCACAACCCCTTAAGAGGGTCACATACCAGACATACTTGATATCAGATTTTAACACTATGATTCAGGACAGTAGAAAATTACAGTTCTGAAGTAGAAATGGAATAATTTTAAGATTGGGAGTCATCACAACAGGAGAAACTGTACAAATGGGTCTCAGCCTCGGGAAGGCTGAGAACCACTGCCATAAGCATTTACTGGTTTTTGGTCTTATTCTTCCCTGTTGTACAAGCATGTCATGGGTTGACTATATGCCCCCACCATTCTTCCTACATTTCTAATCTTCCCTCTCCTCTTAGTCCCTCTCTCCCCTAGACAACTGCACTTCCACTGTCATATCGTATATACATATGTTATATTACATACCTAAATATATCATGAGAATCCCAAGTGAGAATAAATACAGTATTTGCCTTTCTGAAGTTGACTTAATTCACATGATTGTCTCCAGTTGTGTCCATTTTTCTAAGGATGACATATTTTTTTTAATAGCCAAAATAGGCTTCACTGTGCACATGTACTGTGTTTTTTCCTACCCATTCCTCCATTACTCTGGGTAGTTCCATAACCCCTACTGTGAATAGAGCCACAGTAAACAGTGATGTGCAGGTAAGCATCTCTGGGGTAGGTCAACTTGTAATCCCTTGCTCCATAAACATGTTTGCTAAGGGACAGTATTTTTTTTAAGGCCCCAAGACAGAGAAACAGGAGGCAGAGTGCCGCCTCCACTTCCCTTTGCTGTTGTCCTGAAAGAGCAGATCAAGGCAGGACGGCCAGACCCTCACGGGTTTCTCATAGCTCCCCTCGCATATTCCAGAGAGCAGCAAATTTTCCAGCTGCCCTTGGTCATAGTCCTTGATTTTCACAGTGGGAATTTGTGATAGATGAGGAATG
This sequence comes from Psammomys obesus, assembly GCF_907164565.1. Lineage (NCBI taxonomy): Eukaryota > Metazoa > Chordata > Mammalia > Rodentia > Muridae > Psammomys > Psammomys obesus. Next base: position 30,855,424 of record NW_026596034.1, on the reverse strand, counting down.
CAGCTAGGCCTGTGGTGCGCACATGAAAGAAAATGGAAGTCATGGTCCAGGAGAGGACTGGTTACTCTTCCCTGGGCTTGCGGTTCAATGTGCCCTGCTTATCTGGGGTCTCAATGCCGAGGGGATGTTTCTCAAGGGCCCATATATCGAGACCACCCCCTGCCACTGTTGCCTGTTGTCTTCCTACAAATTCGTGCCATTGTGATAGCTAACGGCTAATGCGCTATTTATGGGATAATGGTTTTGATTTGGTTTTTCTCTCCTATCTTCCCGGCAAGCCTCATTTTGGAGATGCAGCCAAGTATAACCTTGAACTTCTTGTCCTCCAGCCTTCATCAGCTGTGTTCTAGGATCACAGGATTGTGCCACCATACCTGGTTTTATTCAGTATTGGGGACTGAACATGGGGCTTTCCACATGCTAGATAAACACCTTGCCCACTGAGCTACATCCCCAGCGCTAGTTATAGGATCTAAAAGAAGCGCTCAAACCTGTAGCAGACCACAGGGAGGGAAGAGCTAGGGCCTTTGTATGTTCCTCTGATCTGCAGGACACTAATCTCAAACCGGCGAGGCAGGAAACTCAAGGAAATGAATTCTTCCTGAGAGTCCTGATGGCTACCCTGTAGGAAGCTTCCAGTGAAGGCTTACTGGACCAATGAAAAACAAAACACATACACACAAAACAAAACAAAACAACCAACCATTTCCTCAACCCAAAGACAAATGTGAAGGCTTCCTGGCCTGTGAAGGCAATTATATCAAACCAGGCACCTTTGTGCTCAGGCAAAAACCTTTAACAAGAGATCAGAGGACAGATGGGTGTTCAGAGATCAACTCCTTAACCACTGGTGTTTACAACAACCCAATAAAAGACAGGTAGAGGAGACAGGTGTGCTGTTTCTGGTCCCTGCCACTGTCCGCTTCCTGTGATTCCTTGCAAGGATGAGTCCATATCTCCAGGCTTTCGTTGGCTTTTCTAGAACCTGGATACAGTGGGATTGTGACTTGGCATTTGCTCCATAAAATGACATTAATGGGACAATCTAGAGCTTGTTGAAGTATTTGTGCAAAAAAATCTAGAACTACTAAATATATCAAGCAGCATTTCAGCTTCCATTCCTTTCTTGGTCATTCTTTCTCTTTCCTGCTGCCCACCTCCTCCCTTAAGAGGCTTGCATAGAGTGATTATCTCATGGGCCACATTTGTGCTATGGGTTCTCTATTTAATCTTTATAACCACCTCAGGTGGGAAGTAGGCACCTAGATATAAGGAAACTGAGGCCCAGCAAGACAAAGAAGCCATTTAGCCAAACAGCAGAGGGAGAATTGAAAGCCAGCTCTGCTTATCTACAGAGACAGGGCTGTGGAACACCATTCCATGTTGTTACCAAGGACATGAGGACTTCTCTCTTTCTCCTCCCTAAGAGTACACCTAAAATTGCCTTTGCCTCACTCATGGCAAGCCCGTTTAACAAGGCCCATTGTGGTGGTTTGAATAGGAATATCCCCCATAGACTCATATGTTTGGCCCAAAGGGAGTGGCACTATTAGGAGGTGTGGCCTTGTTGGTGTAGGTGTGGCCTTGTTGGAGGAAGTATGTCACTGTGGGGTTGGGCTTTGAGGTCTCATATGCTCAAGCTATACCCAGTGTGGCTCACAGTCTCCTTCTTCTGCCTGCTGATCATGATGTAGAGCTCTCAGCTCCTTCTCCAGCACTATGTCTGCCTGGACACTGTCATGCTTCCAACCATGTCGATAATGGACTAAACCTCTGCAATTGTAAGCCAGCCCCAATTAAATGTTTTCCTTTATAAGAGTTGCTGTGATCATGGTGTCTTTTTCACAGCAGTAGAATCCTAACTAAGCCACTCATGATGGATAGATAACATACCAAAAAAATTTTAAGGGCATGAATGGTCTCCTTTCTTTGCAGTGATGGCACAGCACAGATATGTCAACATAAAAGAGCCAAGCTATATACTAGGGCTGTGAAACACGTGTGTGTTGGGGGGGTACAGGTATATGTGCACGGTGTGTGTGTATGTTTGCATATAAATGTACATTATCAGGGCTGAAGAAAAGGATGGATGTGTAAAGTGCTTGCTATGCATCTATGAGGACTACACTCAAAATCTCCAGTATCCACAGGAATGATGGTCAGGTGGCGTGGCCTCCCTGGAGGCTCAGTTCTCAGGAGATGAGATGGGATCCGCAGGGCAAACGGCTGGCTGGAGGATCTGGACTGGTGAACTCTGAGTTGAAGTAAGAGACCCTGCCTCAGTACGTAAGGTGGAGAAGGGTCAAGGAAGACACATCGTAAACCTCTGGCCTCCACATGAACACACACACGCACACACACACAGAGGAGGTAAGGAAGCCTCATTGTAAACCTCTGTCCTACACAAACACTCACACACACACACATGCAAACACACACCTATCTTGGCTCACACACATGTAAACATGCACACACACACACACACAGCACGCACATGTGCACCACATAGACCTGCAAAAATAAATTCACATTTGCAGTTTACACGTACGTATATATATATATATATATAGATCCATTTCTAAGCGCACAGAGAGAAAGAAATATACACATACCTTTTTCCTCCAATTTACACCATTATCAATCCCATTCCATCACCAATAAACCAAAGCTCAGATAAACATTGGTCTGGGAGCAATAAAAAGAAGCTGGTGAGTTGAGTGTGGGTGGCAAGGCCGGATGACTTGCTAAGCTCGGTTCGGTGAGAGGCCCTGTCTCAAAAAACAAAGTGAAGGGCCGGCAACGCGGCTCTTCAGATGTGTGTTTGTTAGGCAAACCTGATGACCTGAGTTAGATCTCTGGATACAGGGAGGTGGGAGGGGTGAACTAACTTCCTGTGCTCTGAGCATCACATCCGCACCATGGCAGGAGCACGTGTGTGTGCTCGTGGGGGGTGGGGTGGGGGTGCATGTACAAACAAAATAACACATTTAATTTTTTAATAAGGTGAAAAGTAATTGAGGAAGACACTGGACATTGAACCCTGGCCTACAGACTCACACACACACACACACACGCACACATTTAGGTGTGTACAATCAAATGTATGAGTGTAAACATACACAGAAACGTACACACCTACACAAAACATAAACCTGTACACATGTATTCACATACATGCACACACACAAAAACCCTCTTTCTCAGAACTGACAGGTTCCTCCTCGAACAAACAAACTAGTGTCTGTGCGATGTTCACAGCCTCACCAGGCCTTGCCTTCCAGGTGAACTTTGACAACATGCCTCATGCCAGCGTCTCTGCATAAACAGGACCAGCAAGGAAGCATGAGCAGCAGCCACTCGACACAGGTTTTACATGGAAATAATCGTGGGTCAAGATCAGCTCCAAATCCCCAAATTCTCAAAGCACACACCATCCTTACAGGGTAGGGGGAAAGGCGAAGAGTCACACCACTCTGTCAGAAGACAGCCACCCCCCCCTTCAAGCCCCAAGCGTGGAGAATACCCTAAGATGTCAAGCAAAAGCTAGGTGGCTGGCAGGGGGAAATAAATCCTGGCTCAACGAGGATTAAAAAGTCACCTAGCATGAGGGGAATTCGCACTCCACAAATTTTTCTCGACTGAGTAAATTTAAAGAAATAAAACTAGATTGAGCATGCGTTTAACACTGGCTGCTATCTTTTGCTCTGCTCTGCTCAGTGGCTTGTTAAATATGAAAAGATTTGTCCTCGAAGGAGACACGGGGAGAGGCAGTCTCGGGGAGGGGGGTCCTCATCAGCTACCCTCCTTCAAAACCCAGGTGAGGAGGGGAGGCTATTTTTATATCGATATCTAAGCACCCAGACGCTGTGAACAAGTCTCAGATGCCACCCTGGTATTGTGATGGTGTCTTAATAGAAGGTGTGGTATAAAAAAAACTCATTGGAGATGCCAGGAGCTTCCCTCTGACCCTGGCTGCCTGAGAGGCAAATTGCATTAGAAAATGACATGCCATTCATCTCGCGAGTACTTGCAGGGACATTTAGCTAATTAAATGATTAATAAATTTAACACTGCTTTGTAATTTCATTTAGCTGTGTTGGAAATCACACGGTGAGCTGCGTAGGCACCGAATGAGATTAGGTGGGAGGGAGGGTTTCAGAGGCTGCCCTGGTAATTGAGATTAGCCTATTACTACAGTGACCTTTTTAACTTTTATATTCTCTTGTTAAAGCGAAATAAAATTTTATTCACTTTTAAGGAATATTTACTTAGAGAAATTTACATGAAATTAAAGAAACACTGAGCCCGGAAGCCTACTGGGGCAGACTCCATGCAGTATTTCTTGAGTAATTCTCTGAGTCTCTTTAGGAAATTATTCTTGAGTTAGCTAGAGACAGAGTAATGAACAGCGTGTGTTTTCAGGCATTCATTTATTCATTCATTTGCTCCTTCATGAAATGCTGAGTTCCCCTGTGACCTGGGACTGATGTGGGACCTATGACCATGACCCAGGTCCCCATTTTTCTAGACATAAATTGTGATAGAAAAATACAGATGAGAAGCAATTGAACAAACAACAAAATAACACAGAGAAATGAGCACAGTACGGAAGGCTGGAATACCTGACTTGTTTAGACTGGAGAGGTTATTTTACTTGTTTATTTTATATATGTACATGTGTGATCATGTGTATTTGGGTGCACATGTATATGGGGCCAGAAGTCAACCCCGGCTGTGATTCCTTTGATTTTTAAGACAGGGTCTGTCGGTGAGCCTGCAGCTGACTAATTCAGCTAGTCTGACCAATAAGCCCCAGAATCCCCTTGGATCTCTATCTCCCCAGTGCTGGCATTATAAACACATATCACCACGCCGGTTTTTTTTTTCCAAGGATGCAGGGGATCAAACTTGGGTCCTCATGCTTGCACAGCAAGCGCTTTGCCCACGGAGCTAACTCCCTAGTCCAAGGGGAATCTCTTCAAGGATGGTGACTTAACCAAGAGCTGTATCGCTCTGAGCTGTCAGGTGTGCAATCGCCAGAAAGAACAGAACAAAGAAACAGAGAAGGCTGATGGTCCCAGGAAGGGGAGCGCGAGTGTGACGAGAACTAGCAAGGGCTAGGAGAAGGCTTGGACGGATAGGTCAGGAGAGTGGGAGGTGGTGAAGCAAATACAAGAAGGGTCAGCCTACATAGGATCCTGTTGGCCAAGATAAAGTTGGAGTGTTTAACGGTGCAGTAGGAGTTGAGGCAGCTACACTGTGTTTCAGGTGACTCCATCTAAGCCCCAACGACCTACCTGTCTCTACCTCTTCAGCACTGGGATTACAAGCACCTGCCTCTACGATCATCTTTTTGACATGGATTCTGGGGCTTGAACTAAGGTCCTCATGGTCCTCTGGCAAACATCATTACCAACTTAGCCATCTCCCCTGCCGTGCTAGGAGTATTCCCACTCTGGAACTCTGAGCGATGCTCACTCTGCCTTGCCTGCTCTCTCCCACGGAGCCACAGTTTCACCCTCTGCCCTCGCTTCCTTCCACCATGGGCTTCTGTGTGTCCTCCTGACTCTTTGACATGCCTCCTTCTCTTGGGATGAGTGGGCCAAGTGGAGCTACCTAAATCTCCAGAGTCCCAGTTTCATTGCCTACCAGACCGTGAGCATTTACAGAGGTCCTACTGATGTGCCGTGTGCCTCTGCCTCCATGTCATGATAGCTTTTGACCAATTCTAGTTTCCTCCCTTTTCATACAAGCTAAAAGTGTTGTTTGTTACTGCTGTTTTTGTTGTTGTTGCTTGTTTGTTTTTGTTTTGTTTTGTTTTTGCTATTTTCCACTGCACATATGTTCCTCACCCAGCTCCTACTTCCCGGACATAACCTGGAAATTCCAGCAGGTGTCCTCAGGACATCCCAGTCCACACACCTGCACCACAGTGAGCATGTTCCAAAGTCCATTTCTCGACAGGCTCTTGAGTAATGCTCTTATGTTTTTCCTTTCATTTCGTTACTTACTCCTCACTTTTGGTTTATCTTGCTAAACTAGCTCAGGATTCCATTCATCTGTCATTTTCCCATACTTGATCTCTTCCTGCTTTGCCTTCTAGTTTTCCCAGTCATGTTTATTTAGAATCCCCATGTTCCCCAGACTTGTTTTTACCTTAATACAAATACTGTGATGGCTGGATTTAATTGTCAACTTAACAACTTAACACAATCTAGAACTTCCTGAAAAGGGAGTCCGAATGAGGGACTGTCTACCTGGGAGAGGGTTTGCCTTGGTAACTGATGTGGGAAGGCCCAGTTCTCTGTGGGTTAAGTTTTGAATGGAAAGGATTAATCCCCCTTTTCCAGTCTTATCCATATTTTACACTGGCCTTACTTGCCTCTGCCTAACATACCCATGCCATTAAACAGACATGGGGGCTGCCTGCTACCAAGCTTGATTCCTGGGGAAAGGATCCTGAACTCTATAAAAGTAGAGAAATCAAGCCAAACACTAGCAAGCAAGCAAGCATGCATCTCTCTCACTGTGGATGTGATCATCTCTCCCACTGTGGATGTGATGTGACTTGTTATCCCAGCTCCTGACACTGGGAATTCCCTACAAATGATTAACTGTAGCCTGGGATTGTGAATTAATTCCCCTCTTCACTGAGTTGATGTCTGTCATGATATGTTATCAAAGAAACTGAAATGAAAATAGGGCAAATGCTATCAGAATGTTTGTGAGAATGTCTGCAGTCATCTTACCAGGTGTCCTGTGAGTGTGTCATTCTTCCAGGTTGAAGGCCAATCCCTCAGGATATAGCAATATCACCAAATGACTTCAGTCTTCTGATGATAATTTGCCTTCTGCAAATTTTTATATCGTCTCCCCGTCTCCACAGGGTGGGGAGGGAGAGACAGAGTCAGAGAAGACACAGAGACAGAGAGAGAGATGGAGGGAGATAGGAGCTCAAATAAGTAGCCTTCCTTTCAACAAGTATTTAAACTGCAGAAGCCCAATGACAGGTAATATGGACATATCCCATGGATATTCTTCAGATTATCTGTGTGCACACGATGTCCCCACACCCCGAAGCCTGAATGCTGTGATATCTGCCACAAGCCCCCAAATCTGTGAGCAATTATCTTTGTAAGCAGAGTTTCCAGAAAATAACATCTGTGGATTCGCACTTCTTTTTTGTAGGTTGTTAATTGTTGGGTTGTTAACTCTATGAAAATCCTCTGATGATTAAGAATTTGTCATTTTTCCTTCCAACACCTTCCACTGTATGTGTAAAATCTAAACCCACCTCTGTAATTAAAATGTTTCCTGCTCTTGAAAAAAAATTTCTTAAAGACCTAGAGAGAGATAACCATATTAGTACCTGTTAGGAGTAACAGATACATTTAGGAGCAGAAAAATCATGCAAATTCCAGTTGTTGAAGAAACAGCAACCTGAGTTCCTAGAAACTGTAAACTCTGTCTCTTACTAATTTAGTATGGAAATGACAGTGTTAGCTGCTAGTATTTGGGAATTTTAGGAATGCCCATCATTTTTAATAGATGTTCAGCCATGATCACTAGACTTTTGCCTCGACTACTTTTAAAGCAGGAATTCTTCTCCTTCACTTGTTTCTTCTACCTGATCTTTGTATTAGTCCACGGCGAACCCGATATTGTACTAGGTGTCCATGCTATAAGACAAGAAAAAGAAGTTTTCTATCTGTTTTTGTATATTGTGTTGTTCTATATAATCCTTTTCATTCAGACAATTTATATTTTCACCTCTTGGGAACTGCTTAGGAATGCAGAAACGAGGTCACCTTCTAAGCATGCTGTATCCAGACCCACACCTAGAGAGGCTCCTCCACGTGGAGGATATAGTATCTTAGCGGGTACTGATGTAGGTCTGTCTCTATAGCACAGTTGTAGGAGCACGTCGATATCAGCCCCAGCCCACATCTAAAATATGAGACGCAGTGGCACACACGTGTAAACCCGATACTGCTGAGTCTGAGGCTGGAGCTCCCTGGGGCTCCCTGGTCAGCCAGTCTAGCTGAATCAATCAGCGAGAGATCCTGTCTCAAAACTACAGGGTGGATGACCTCTGAGAAATGGCAGCCAAGACTCTGGCCTTCACATGCACGCACACCCCCACACACGCAATCAACTTGAATATATATGTACACAAGCACATGCGCACACACTTTGTGTGGAATGATGAAAGTCTTCTGTGAGCCCTAGATGATAATTTGATGCAGCATTAAGACTTGGGTAGCTAGATATAGATGTTAGGATTATTGATCCAAATGTACAGAAGTTCATTGTGATGGACTACTCTCTGACTATCTACATAATGGTACACGTCCTTCTGGTGGGCCATCCTTTACTACCAACGGTGGCTTGAGAGCATCCCTAAATGCCCTGAACAAAAATCCCATACAGAGGAGATTTCTTCTCTGCTTCCTTATCACCAATAAGTTTTCTCAGGATGCCTGACATAGCCCCAGAAACTTCAGAAATTTTGGTCAAGGCTTAAGAAGTCCCAAACAGAAAGCCTGATGAGGCAAGTTCAAATCTCAGGGCTGCTAGGTCTCAGATATTCTTTTGATATTCCTGTGCCTCAGTTGCTTCCTCTGAGTATTGTGGTCCACCTGCCAGGCCTTTTAGAAGATGAAACAGAAAACAGCAGAGCTCACACTCAGGTGTTTTCTAGTGGGCATCACATAGATTACACATTTATTCATTCTGCCCTATAGCTTCTTTTCTGGGACACAGCCAGACAGCATGCAGCTTTTCTGCTCCGTGTCTCTTACTCTAACAAGATCCAGGGGACACTCTAGGACACAGCAATCTGCCCTCTCTATTGTATTCTGAGCCCAGGACCAACTTCTATCACACTCTTGCCTATAGGGCTCAGAAGCCTATCTCTTTACAGTGGACCCTCTCAAACTGTTCAGCCTCAAACTGTTCAGCTGGCGCACCTGACTTATGCAAGGTACTAGGTGTAAGCTGACCTGTGTACTGGTTTCTCACAAGCCACATGTTGCGAGCTGGCTGTGCACAGCTCTCTTTCGGCAAGGCTGGGTGGCTGTTTTGTAAAAGCTTGATTCTCTGCCTCTTGGCTCTGCCTCAGACCCCACTTTTGCTCTTTATTCAGTAGGGAGAGGATTCTTAACCTATTCTTGCTTTCAGCCCAGATGGCCTGTGCCCTGCTCCAACCCATCCATCACCCTTCTGATAGCAAAGGTCAGCGAATCCTGTTCCTTCTCTGGGCAGAGGCTTTACACGCTGCAGGGGTAGAACAGAGCTTCCAAGGCGGTACCATAAAAACTAAACTTGTGAACTACCTTTTACTCCATGGGAAGAAATAGTAGATAAAGTCCATAATGATGCTGGAGGACAACCAAAAAAGAGGTAGTGTAAAAATACATGTTTTATGTGTCCTCCAATTATACAGTAAGGACAAAATATGAGAACACAGCCTCATAACGAGGCTTCTTGGTCAGCTTTCTAAGACTCGGAACCTAGAAATATTCAGCTCTGTGGATAAGAAAGCTCATGGCTAAAACAACAAGAAAAGACATGGCCGCCCTTGCCAGTCACAGAGAGCAATGCTCAGACTAGAGTCAATCGATGGAGAGACCTTCCAGTTAAAAGAATTCCAGGATCAAAACTCTCCCTTGGGTGGCTCTGGCTGTCAGAGACCACTGACGAGACGAGCAGACCCTCAGCACCTAGTGCTGTGATCATCTCCTGCCTGTTCAGTGCTTCCTACACAAGCGTGAGTCCCTGGGTTCGATTCTTAGCATCCATGTTAACAACCAAACAGACCCTGAACAGGGTGGTACAGGTACATGGCACATGGTATGTGGAATCTCTGCACTGGGGAGGCAGAGATGGAGGAATTCTTGGCTTACTGGCCTAATCAGCAAGCTCCAGGCCAATCAAGGAGAGGCTGTGTCTTTAAAACAAAAGAAACAAAAAGCTGCAAGAACAAGCTGAAAGTTCCTAATGGGCACTACCTGAGTGGTCCTCTGGCTTCCGCAAGGGTATACACAAGGGTATGCATACACACACATGCATACATGCTTGATCATAGGAGTCCTCAGCCAAGGAAGTAAATCCTTGCTAGTTCTCCTAACGAGCAAAATCAAACCCTGTGCTTGTTCACAGATAATACTGTTACTCGTCATTGCCACGAGCAGACCCTTTTCTAGTAGTGTGGAAAGGTGGGTATATAGATGGTTAGATGGAAATAAACCCTCACACCCGAGTCTCTGTGTAATCCACGCTGCAAGCTGACTGGCTGGATGCAGACGGAAGGTCCATGCCATGTCTACAGAACTGAATGGTCTACCCTAAGCAAAGTGGGCCTTGGCACCGGAGTCTGCCTTCCACTCTAACCCTCTGGCTGTGGGCCTAAACGCAATCTGCAGCCGAATGCCAGCAAAGAGAGACATACAACCTAAAACACGGGCAGGCAGATTATTTATGAGGCACGAAATGAAATGCTCGTTGTGTTTTATGTAACTCAAGCTGAGTTTCATGGTGGCTGGTGAGGACTCAGTTGAGACCCGTGCACAGGAAAGGGAGTGACGCTCTCCTCTGGCACCCTTCCACTCTCAAAACGAGAACTCACCCAACAAATATTTACAAAGTATTATCCTATTGTTGGGTATTGTCCTGAGATAAAAGACCATGGAATAAACGTCAGTGAGCTAGTCACAAGACAGGAACAAAGGGGACCCAAAAAGATAGACATATTCACTGGGATGTTCATGCAAAAACTTGTACACAGGTGTTTAAAACACTTGTCTTCTCAACAGCCACCCTGGAATCCTCTGAAATTCCATTTAAACAAACCATGGGCCATGCCAAACCCACCTGGGAATATTGCTGAGTGAGAAAAGGCACTACCACATGCAACAATTTGGATTCATTTCCAGGGAGTCAGACTGGGAGAATAAAAACCGGCCTCAAACCTGAGCTATCGTCTGGTTCTTTCTGTGTAACACTTACAAAATGATCACATTTTACACATGGAAAATAGTTTCGGAGTTGGCAAGGGTTAGGGTTAAACAGAGAAATGAAAGAGAGGCAGACAGCTGAAAGGCAACACAAGCTATGGCAATTTGGATATAAACAAGTCCCCCACAGGCTCCCTAGCAGGTGACGCTGTTTGGGGCAGTGGTGGAACCCTTAGGCAGGGCGTATTTGAAGGAAACAGGTTCCTGGGGTCAGCCCTGAGGAGCCCTATTCCAGCTTCTCAGCTTCTTGGTCTGTCAGAATATAATCCAGCAGCCTCCTGCTCCTACAGCCACAGCCATGAACCAACACAAGTTCTGCCATGCCTTTCCCACTACGAGGGACTGCATTCTCTCAAGTCATGACCCAAATATATTCTGCTGCCGCGCTACTTCTGTTGAGCATCTCGTCACAGCAAGGAGAAAAATAACAGACACATCAGGGACGCCTGGCGTACTACACTGCTGTGGCTGGAGAAGGCTGTACATGGATGAGTTTTACCGAACTAAGTACAGACAGACAGACACGCACACACGTATAAGCACACATACAAATAACATGGAAACTGAGACAAAGATTCGTAGATTCTAGTAACAGAGTCTCTGTTGTCTTTGGAGGGAACTGGTCAAAGGCTCCAAGAGAATCTCTCTGCATTACTTCTTACAACTGTATGCAGATCTCCAATTGCTTCAGTTACAGACAAACCTGTATGTGTGTGTGTATATATATATATATATATATGAACTGTTAATATCGCACATGATGATCAAGTTGTATTTAGGAACAGATGTATGTGTGTATGTATGTATGTATGCATGTATGTACATGAAACAGAAAAGATTATAGATATGAAAAAGAAATAGGCAAGTGGAACGGTTTGAAGGGAGGAAATTTAAAGTGGAAATGTTCTAATTATATTATTACCTCAAAAAATAATTTAAGTAAATAAATATATTGTCAGGCATAGAGAAGACACTTAGCATTATAAGATGTGATGGCTGCTATATATTTAAACCTTCAACAATGTTTGCTATTCCTACTAGGGGCTCCTAAGTACCCTTGTTCAACTGTCTTCACATGAGGAACATATGCTTCATGGGGGAAGGGGTCACATATATCTACCTGAGCATCTAATGCTGAGAACTACCCATAAAGCAGAGCAAATGCTTAGCAGGAAATTAATGAATATATGAACCTTCCATTAAGGGTTTTGTTGTGGTATCTTAGTTAACTCTTAATACAAACTCTAAATTGCTAGGAAGCCTGTTTCATGCCATGGGGAGGAAGAAATAAAGGTTTGGAGAGGTTAAATGGGTGTTCAAACTATGAACTAATTGAGTTCTCAAAACCTGTTATGCCTCAGAATACCAAGGTCTTTCCACTGTGACTCTCAGACTAGCGGGTTATTCCAGAGCCTTCCAAGAAGTGGGCTTTTGGGCCAGAGAGAGGGCTCAATTCAGAGAGGTACTTGCTGCCAAACCCGGCAAACTGAGTTTGATTCCTGGGGCCCACATGATGGAGAAGGAGATCTGACTCCCACAGGTTATCTGCTGCCCCCCACATATGTGCTGTGGCGCACACACACACACACACACACACACACACACACACACACACACAGTCAGAGGACAACATGTGAAAGTTGGTTCTTTCCCTCCAACCATGGTTCCAGGTTTCTGAGAGGCTGGATCTAGAGTTATAGTACCTATATGCAAGGCATTGGAGAAGGAAGACAGGGTATGGTGAAGATGGGGGTCCATGGAAGAATGTATTTGGTAAAGAACATCTTCAGGAACCAGGCTGGTGTGCCACACAGAAGCTGCTCTTTACTGGTACATGAAAATGCCATAGACTTCCTTCCCCACTTTTCCCTCTGTATACCTCAAGAATTCATTTGGCTGGACTGTAGACCTGCTTCCCATTAGAGATCTCCTTGAAAACATGTTACCAAGAATACATCATACAAAAACACAGTATGTTTTTTATATCAGCCCTCAAATTCCAAGTTCAATCAATATTTATTTTGAAAATAAAACCAGGGATTGGAAAATATTCTTCTAAGTTTAGCATTCGCTGAGTAACCCTTGTTAAAGCAGTTATTCTATGGCAGAATTATATCATACCATTGTAGAAGTGCATTATATTATAAATACCTTTAAATAAACAAATAAACTGTCTTCATTACTTATTCAGTTACATTTATGGCATTATACTTAAATAATTTGTGGCTTTATTCATAATTTGGATTTTTCTTATTTTTTATCTTTCATTAGTTATGACAAATATGGAAAAATTCTTTGATTTGTGTGGATTTGCTTTATATACAGCCAACTCTCCATATTTTGTTATTGCTAGTGACTTTTACTAGACTATCTTAGCTTTTTAGTTTCTCTGGAATTATAAACACATAATTTTTAAATGAAGACCATCTGGGATTTTCCCATTGCCTGTCATTTTCTTTTTACTCTGAAGTGTATCTGTTAAAATTTGTAACCTGTGTAACCTGTGTAAAGAGTGATGATTACAGTAAACATTCATGTCTAGTTTCTTATTCAAATGGGAGGCATTTCACAACTTTGCTGTTAGGGATAATATTAGAGCAGACCCTTTTAAAATAAAATTCTTGGTAATCTTGGAAGAAGCAAGAGGACTTGATGGTGCAGTGGGCAGAACTTTGGATGTTGATGGTACTAGAAGATCATCCTACTCTTCCCATTGACTTGCAAGTATTGGTTGGTTGGTTGGTTGGTTGGTTACAGTGACAAATAAATTGGGGTGAATATCTTTGATATTTCATCGATAGAGCCATAAAGTTCTCTTTAATTTGTTCCTGTCATACATTACACTGCTGGAGACTGAAAACAATAAGTAAATAAAGAAATGACATGAAAATTTAATTCATTCTAGTAAATAATGCATTAATATCCCTTCAACAAGTTCTAACCCACGGTAAACATCTATTTCCAACAAAATGTAGAAAAGTCTCATTTATAGGCAAAGACATATGTACAATCTAATTATGTAAATGAATTAAATCTTTATAAGAATATAGGAGGGACTAGGGCTCAGGCTGGGGCTCAGTTGGTGGAGTGTTTGCCTTACATACATGAAGTCCTGGCTTCCCCAACACTACAAAAACAGGGCTTGGGCACCTCTAAATCCTCTAAACCCAACACTCAGGAGATTAAGATAGGAAGATCAGAAGTTCAAGGTCATCCTTAACTACACAGCAAGCCAGAGGCTAGCTTGGCCTATAAGAGACCCTTACCAAAAAAGAAAGAGAGGAGGGAAGGCAGAAGGGAGGGAGGGAGGAAAAGAAAGAAAGAAAGAAAGAAAGAAAGAAAGAAAGAAAGAAAGAAA
>NW_026596034.1:30835337-30841041 GCF_907164565.1 Psammomys obesus | reverse complement strand
AAAGAAAGAAAGAAAGAAAGAAAGAAAGAAAGAAAGAAAGAAAGAAAGAAAGAAAGAAGGAAGGAAGGAAGGAAGGAAAGAGTGAGCTCTAAAAGGGAGCCAGCAGAGATAACAATGAAGATCAAATAAACCAAGGGAAAAAAAAACAAGCTGATTATAGCAGAGATAACAGGGCAAGAGATTTGGAATGAAACACAATTTCAGACAAATAAATCAGATTTAAAAAACAGAAAGATGACTAGGGAGATGTTTCAGTGGCTCAGTAGGCTTGCCAAAACCCTGATGACTTGAATTTCATCCCTGAAATTCACAGTGTAAAGAAAGGACTCTATCAAGTACCCTTTGACCTCCATATGAGTGCCATAGCATGTGCCTGTACCCCTCACAGACACACATATACACACACACCATATATACAATAATAATAAATTAAATTGTTTTTATAAGGGTCTGGGGAGATGGCTCAGTGAATGGCTGTCTAAACATAAGGAATTGAGTTCAAATTCTCGGAACCCATGTTAAAAGTTTGGCATGGTTGGGGATGTGGAGGCAAGAGGATCATTGTGGGGCTTGCTGGCTGCCAGCCTAGCTCCAGGTTCAGTGAGAGACTCTGTCTCAAGGGAATAAAGCAGAGTGATCGGACAGGACCAGTGTATGAGCACAGGCCCGTGTACCCACATACACACATGTGCACGCCTCCTCACACACAAGAGTCTGGAATGCACACAATGGGTGAACTTTATATGATAAAGCCCATGTCCTTTTTCTCCAAGAAGCCTGTCCTCACCCCACCGCCACCCCCACTCACATGCACTGGAAAACTCGGTAGCCTGGTTTACCTCAGTACAAACGAAAAGCGGAAAGACTGAAGAAGATTTAGCACCCACGGGCTCCCAGGGGCCAGTAGATTTTGTGTGCACATTCTCTCCTTTGCTCCTCAGAGTTTTCAGGGTCCGTCTCTTGTGGAGACGAGCAGCAGCTGGCCGCTGAGTAATGGCAGCTAACATAACACCTGGGTTCCCCACAGGGCCTTTTCAGGCAGATGCTATTAATACACCCCCATGTTCCCTCTGGAAGAACTGAATGTTAAAGAGGGCCAGCAGACGGCCCGAGCCCACAGGGCTGATAAATGGCAGAAACTCGGGAGAAAATTTTGTTGTGTTAGAATAAAAGAAAGTTGATCCTATCTTGATGGACACAGGTTGGCATTGCCTGGGGGGCTAGCTGCATGGGCTTCTCACCAGTAGATAAGGACCTGGACACTAGCTAGGTGGTCCTAGTCGCTGAAGTCACTTATTGGCTCTGCCCCCAGTTTCTCATGAGTACTATTAAAACAGCCTAGTCATAGGGCTGCCTATGGTCAAAGGTCAAAGGGGAAGCCTGGGTGTGCAACACAGTAGGACGCTCAATCCTTATGGGCTAATGTTCTATTTACTTCCATTATTATTGTAATTTTCATCATCATTGAAAGTACTTTTTTTCTAATGGTTCTGTGTAAATTATCATTGGGATCAAGAATAAAACTTCCAAAAGAAGCCGCCTGAATGGTTCTCGCAAGCTAATAAAACGTGTTAAACTGGAAGCGTCCATTTAGCCAAGCCGCATAGCGTGCCACTGTTCAGGTAAGTCGTAAAAGCTTCCCTGCAGCTGTTACAGTGATTGATTCTCAGGCACGATTAAAATT
The DNA here is from genome assembly GCF_907164565.1 of Psammomys obesus. Taxonomy (NCBI): domain Eukaryota; kingdom Metazoa; phylum Chordata; class Mammalia; order Rodentia; family Muridae; genus Psammomys; species Psammomys obesus. Next base: position 30,839,357 of record NW_026596034.1, on the reverse strand, counting down.
CAAGAGATGTGCTGACGTTTTAATAGAACAAATAATTTAAATACATGTTCTGCGTTAGGTGGTAATAGTTTTTGTAATATATACCGACAGATTTGGGAAGTTATCCTCCCCTCAAAACAGAGAAAAGCTTCACGGATGAGGAGAGTGGTGAGAAAGGAGCTTCCATTCTAGGCAGAAGCCATAAAATCTTCAGCTACTTGAACCAGTGCACAGAACTTTGAAGAGCAGGCCAGGAAAAAAAACAAAAACAAAAACGAAACACTCCCTTTTCTCTGCAGGATCTCTCTCCTTCATGTTTCTCCAAACTGCTATTAAAAAGATATAGTCTGCCAAGAACCAGGAGTGGAGGTATGTCTTTGTAATGCCAGCACTCAGGAGGCTGAAGCAGGAAGACTGTAAGCCTGAGGTAGCTTGGGCACAGACACACACACACATATATACACACACACACACATCAAAAACAGAAAAGGTACAAAAACTAAGCATGACATGGTAGCACATGCCTGAAGTTCCAGCACTCAGGTTAGGGTAGGAAGCATCAAAACAATGACCACAACACAAATAAACAACAAAGACAGAATTTAAGACATGGCTTGCATTTCTTAAAAATCAACCAAACAAAAATAATCTAGAGTGGCCAGAGTGATGGCTCCGTTCTTCTGTTCTTCTGGAAGACCAGGGTTTGTTTCCCAGCACCCATGTTGGGTGGCTCACAACCACCTGTGACTCCAGCTCCAAAGGCCAATGCCCTCTTCTGGCTTCCAAGACCATACACACACACACACACACACACACACACACACACACACACACACACATGTAAACATGCACATATATGTAAGCATAAGTAGAATAGAGAGCAAATCTTAAAAAAAATAAATAAAACTTGGAAAATGTTTTGTGATAAGCTGAATGAAAGAAAAAAATATATATATATATGCCTCTGATTTTATGCTAAAACTCAAAATGAAATTGCTTTCCAATAAACAACTTTCTTCTGGGTTTTGTGATCTGTGCTAAGTCAGCTGGCAGTAGGGAGGGGGCTCGTTTCCCTGGTAACAATACCAGCCCTGTGGCTAAACTCGGGTTACCACCCATGATGTCACTGACCACAGGAGATGGCACAATGAGCTTTTGCTGGTATGACCAGCTAGCTCCACAATACCACTGAAACAGTTTCCACCCAGTTGTTTTGTTTTTAATCTCACCAGCCTGTTTACCAGGCTTAAAGGCACTGTTACTGCCTTCTAGAATCTATTTTATGTATCTGTGATTTCTTTGCTTTTCACCTACCTACGCGTCCACCAAACGGGAGTGCCAAGTGGCTCCAGGCTGCAGCTAATCAGATTTCTCATACTTGGAGATTTTGTCTTGATCCTGGCCTACTGAGGACTTGCAATGCATTTGTGGAATGAGTGATGGGAATGAAGAATGGAATGGGGGGAGGAAAGGAAGGAAGAGGTGGGCATGTGCCTTCCAAATGGGCAGGATCCTACCCTTATTATTCTTCAGGAAGTGGGACAGTGCCATGTGGCCATTTCTTCCCTATTAGTCAAAAAACAAACAAACAAACCAAGAGCACTGAAACCCTTTCATCCTTCTATCTAGACAAGCCCAAGAAACTGCCACCTGGTTTTGTATCTTTCTTAACCTAACTTTCCATTTGTTTACTATTCATTGATTTTCTTCAGGAACGTTCATACATGCATATATAATGCATTTTAATATACATTTCCCCACCATCTCCTAGCTCACTCCCACCTCTGCCAATGCCCCTTCCTCCTTACAAACCTCTTGCCCACATTCATGACTTCTTGTATTGCTTTGTGGTCCACTGATGTTTAACCAGGGTCTTCTCCATGGCCATGGGTTTGCACTTGTCCACTGGAGCCTCATGGGCTCAACAAAGAGGTACACCACTGAAAATAATGACCATCCTCCCAGAATCCATTAGTAGCCATCAGTTCAGTAGTAAGGGTTAACCCCTAACTTTTTTGGAGGGTATTTTTAAATATAGGGTCTTCTAAAGTTCAAAAAAATAGGATAGAACTTCTTTCTGATGAAAATGAGATTATTGAAAGAGCTTGTTCTCTGAAACAAAGGTTTATGCAAGAGGCCAAAGACTTGTGTTTGCTTTGTAGAATTCCTTTAGTTTTGATTTTTTTCTTGTAGAAAGTACGAGATTCAACCAGCTCTATTCCAAACCCAGGTCCTCAGTGTGCTTCCTAGTAGAACATGAAAAAAAAAAATCCACCAAGTAGCTTGTTTGGTTAACTGTAAGACTGTTCATTTTCAGACTGATGTGCTTCAGCCTATCCCCTCCATCAGAAGTAATGCCATCTATTTAATGACACAAGCAGATGTCATCTTTTCCACGGCGCTCATCCTGAAAGCTTACGTTTCCTAGACAAGCGATCATGCTTCGTGCACACAAGGTGTTCCATGAAGCTGGCTGGCTTCTAAGTCTATATATGAAGATCTGTGTGTGGTGTGTCTTATTCTCTGATGTGGAGGCTAGCAGGCTGCAGGCTAGTCACTGACTCTCTACAGGCACGGAAGGGAGAGATCTATGTGACGGTCAAGAGAAATCAACAATTGGCAGAGTTTTCTGCTGATTTCCCAGAGAGCAAGAGTCCACTGAATTCCAAAAGGTAGCCTGAAACAGGACACAAAGGACTAGCTAAACACTCATCATTGCCAAAGGGAAAAAGACTATAAGTGCTGATGGATTCTGGCCTAGAGGAAGGTGGGCTGAGGGAACCTGGGCTGGGGAATGCTGAGCTGGGACTCTCATTAGAATTCCTCTGTAGAAGTGAATTCAGTTCTAAGCACAGCGTCATGTGTGCCACTGATTGAAGAACACAGTAGTTTCAGGAATCTATTGGCCACCTAGCTCCATCTGCTAGAGTGTCTGAACTATGCATTTTAGGGACATATCCCCAAACCTCCTTTTTGGTATAACTTTTGAGTTCTATGTTCCCAGGCAAGATTGGCACACTTTTGACAGTTTCTTAGGTCTCTAGATGAAATCATTAAAAGGAAAAAAAAAAAAAAAAAAAAAAAAAAGGTAAGAGGCTTACTATTTGCAACAACGCTGAGATGGCAGGCAGGGCATTGTAAGAAAACCCGACCCCAAAATTGCTTTATCAGGCCCCATGGTGACACAAACTCAGCCAGCCTTGCCTGGAACAGTGGTCCGCTGCCGGTGTGTGAATCAATGCTGGTGCTAAACGGATCAGCAGTGAAAAAGTCCCTCTTTGAGAAATTACAACCTGCTTTCAAACAGTTTGTGAAGAGGCTCTTGGATATGGGCCAGGCCAAGCAAAAGTAATGATACCAGTTTTAGATGCTTTCCTGGCTTCATTCTATTGTTGAGGTAAGGAGCATGACAAAAACCAACTTGGGAGAGAAAAGAGTTTATTTAAGCACGCTCTTCCAGATCACAGTCCATCACTGGGGGAAGTCTAGGAAGAAACTCTAGCAGCAACTAAAGCAGTACTATAGGACTCTGGCTTACAGGCTGGCTAGTTCTCTGGCTCTCTCAGCTTGCTTTCTTACACAGCCTGGGCACACCTGCCCCACCCATATGGCACCAACTATCAGTCAAGGCAGATGGTTGATACAGATATGGTCACAGGCCAATCTGATCTAGGCAATTATTCAGCTGAGGTTCCCTCTTTCCAGGATATGCCAAGTTGACAATAAAGACTAACCAGCTCAGATACCATTCCTAAAGTGTTCAGGGACACTTTTCTAAAGCCAGTTCTACTTTATCTACTGTCCCCTCCTCGTAGGAACACCAACTTCCCTTTTGAAAAATCAGTTTTTAAAAGCAAACGCCATATACTACTGACTCTATTGCTCAGAGAAATACAAAAATAATTCAACAATATGATCAGATTGTCCCCTGCCCAGTTGTGATCCTTTAACTAAAAAGAAACCAAAGAAAACTATAAAGAAATAAAGGAAGGAAGGAAGGAAGGAAGGAAGGAAGGAAGGAAGGAAGGAAGGAAGGAAGGA
>NW_026596034.1:30791215-30835327 GCF_907164565.1 Psammomys obesus | reverse complement strand
GGAAGGAAGGAAGGAAGGAAGGAAGGAAGGAAGGAAGGAAGGAAGGACCATGTCATGTCTACAACTCTTCTCCAAAGACACAAAAGAGAGCATGTTTGGACATCAGAAAAAATGATGGACAGAAGTTTCTATAAAAGCTTCAAGGTGATGGGTTCCCTTGAAAAATATAGAGTTTCTCTCTAGCACTAGGTGTCACATTAACTAAAGGCAAAGTGTGTCACAGTCATTCACCTGGCATTTCACACAAAACTAAAAGAGCAATGGCAAACAAGTCCCACATGCAAATGAGGCACGGAAGTCCCTCTTTTTTGGATGGAATTCGACTCTAAATCTCTCCAGCATTAGCTCGCACTGCAGAGGTACCAAGAAGATCTGTCCTTCTCTTTGCATTGTGCAAAATGGTTTATTTGCCCTCTTAGGAGGCACGCTGATACATAAATCCCAGATATGATTATTATTATTTTGAACTATTATTATGAGTTACTATTATTACTTTTCGGAGACGGAGGGAATGGGGCACGAAAGCTGGTGGATGAGACAGAACCAAGGTGTGAATGCTGAGGTGAGGACCATCTGTCTTTGTTCAGGGCACTTTCTATAATATTTCAGGAGAGCACGGTCATCAATACTAGAGGGAGTTAAGCATGTAGGTGGGGAAAGGCTCTGCTGTGAACAGATTGCCCAGGAGCCTTGTCCTGCTTGAATTATCTTTGGCATCCAGCCTGCTTTGCTCTCGGCTCCTGCAAATGTAATATGCTTGTAGCACCTATGAAGCATTTGCTCCCCGTTGCATTTTCTGGAAACCTACTGTGTGCCGTGGTCTCTGCTGGGACCAAAAGGCTAAAGACAAATGAGAAGTGATGAAGCATCTTTGTAAATGACAGCCAGATAGTCCCATCTAGATAGATGTGTGTGAGCAAGTGACCTGGACGGAAGGCCTCGATGGTGATTAGGCGTGGGGGTGGGAACCCCACAAAGTGTCAGGTGACAGGTGGTACCTGTCAGACAGACAAACAGGCTAAGTGTATCTCAGCCATGCTTGACTACTGTGGGGTCCTGGTTTTATAATCTGTGTGCAACACACAGGTCCATGGGCAGGTGGAGGCAGGTCCCTTCAACAGAAAGGTGCTTAAAGTGCCAGGCAAGAATTCATGGGGGACAGGGTGGTACCTAACCTGGGCAAGGAAAACCCAGTCAGATGGTGAACAGAACTCAGGCAGAAGGGAACGCTTTGGACACAGAATGGAAGAGTCCTCTTGTTGAACAGGCAAGTCCCAACCCAAGGCTGAGAAATAGACTGACCGTTGTCAGCCTCTCCAGGGCAAACGATCGTGACTAATTGCTGGTTTTCCTATGAGCCCAATACCTTGCTCTTAGAACATAAAACCTTTCCCAAACTTTAATGGCTCCCTGAAACAATTTCTGGCCTTTGGAAAATGGAACATCCAAGAAAAACAGTCAAGGGCCATTTGAAGGCCCAGGCAGTATTGGAGGGGAATTATTTCTGGCTGTGGACCCTGCCGTGGATCACAGGCCTTGGGCTTTCAATCACGAGGTTGAAAGGTATTCACAAGAACCCACTGGGTCCAGAGAAACAGTTTGCGTAAAACCATTTCCCTTTCTTGGAATGTGAACCAGTCAGGCTTCATCTAGCATTATTATTTACTAGTTTCGTCCACAAAACTTCAAAGTTTTCTTTTTCCTCATCTCCCGATGTTGTGCTCAGGTTGCATCTCCCCATGCCACCTCCCTACTCCAATCTTTGGTCCTGTGTTTGTGGAGGCACAGACCCAGCATCCTCAGGAGGGGTTTTTGGGAGCCGGGGCCAACAGTCACACCTGGAAGTCATTAAGAATATAGGGGGTGGGAAGGGAGGACAGGAGGAGGTGAGAGGGAGAAAGAAGAAGGAAGAGAAGGAAGCCAAGGGGTGAGGAAGGGACAGAGAACAGCCCCATCTCTTTCCCAACACACTGATGCCCTTTTTCCATTAATGGCAAGTCTAGGCCAAAGGCAACAATGTTCAAAGTCAACAGTAAACAAACAGAACACCTTCTAAAAATTCAGTGCTGCTTTGGGACAATGTAAGGGGTCTGATAAGTCACAGGGAGTAAGAGAAAGGCAACCTAAACCTAAAGAGCATCCATCCTGAAATGGTCTGCTGTCCTGAAACATTCTGTTTTGAATTAATTTTAATCGGCATACAAAGTGATGGGCTTTGCTGTGCCATCTTCACACATATATAATCTTGTACTTTGCTCATACAGGGATTACCTTGGTATATGCTAAATTAGGTCAATGTTTCCAAGTTTTCAAAGACGACTTGACTATATTATTAGTTAAGTTCCTGTTGCTCTGACAACGCATCTGACAGGAAACTACTTAAGGAAGGAAGTGTTTAACCAGGCTCACAGCTTGAAGGCACAGACTGTCCTGGTGGGAGCTTAAGGTAGAGGGTCACTCAGCATCCACAGTCAGGAAGCTGAGACAGATGAATGCTGGGACTGAGTTCATTCTCTCCTGCTTAGTTAGTCTAGACCCCCCCACCCCTCTTACTTTCAGAGAGGGTCCTCCCTGCTCAACTAAACCTCTCCAGAATCACTCTCACAGACATGGCCAAAGGCCATGGATGCCCCAGTGGAGTTACTTAATCCAACGAAGCTGACAATTATGATCTGCTATCACAATTACAGAAGAATTTGGAGAAACACTCTTGACTATGGCTAACATCACTGAATTTATTTTTGATAACCTCCTCCACCCCCAGCCAAGATTACCCAGTTTGTTAACACCAGCTCTATGTGATCTCCTAGTTTGTTTCTGAAAGGAAGTGTCATGATTTTTATGAGGCCCATCGAGGAAATACAGACTGTGGGTATTAATGGGTGGGACCCGGTGTAGGAGTGCCACATAACAAGAAGGGAAGCATTAGAGCTGAATGCTCCTGCCAGGGAGACCCATAAAATCCAAGGAATTTCCTTCCTGAAGCTGGAGGATATTCATATTAGCGGAATTGGAATTAGCTAGTAGATGAGAGTTGCAAGTGACCCTTGGCGGTTTATGGTAATAAAATATCATAATAGTCTCTGTTCAGTCCCCTCTTCTCTATTTTCTTCAAGGTTCTATTTTCCTTCCTAGTTTCTTTAAGATGTGTGTGTGTGTGTGTGTATGTGTGTGTGTGTGTGTGTGTGCGCGCGCGCGCGCGCGCGCGAGCATATGAAGGATTAATTTAATTCAATTGGCTTCTTAAATACATCTTCCAGTTTGGACAGTTTACATGCATAATTTTTAGAATATGACAAACATAATTGCATTCTTTCTAGAAAGGCCAAGAGGTTGCTGGCATCTACCCATGGAACCATTTGCTTCACAGGACACTAGTGTCTCCGTCATACATCCGGAAGCTGAGGGAGGAGGCATGTTGAGTCACAGACTCAAGTCACACCCTGAAAGAAGTCAGCCCTCCCTGCCTGCCTCTGGAATCCACGCGCTGACACCAGCTGGGGACAGAAGGTCAGCTTCTCATAGCCAGCCCAGTGTTTCTATTACCTACCCTCTCATGACAGCTTGGTGGGATCAAGTGTGACACTTCGCTCTCAGTGATTCCCTGACCCCCACATGGACACCCAGGTACAAATAATCCCATTCAGGCAAAGCTAGCAGCTGTACATTCACTTGTTTTTGACAATCTAGGCTTTTAATGATGATCTCCCAAACTTACTGCTCATGGTCAAACTATATTTGAATATGTAAAATTGAAATTGCTGCATGGGGAAAAATTGACACAGTGGAAAACAAATGATGAAAGACAATGTACTTAAACAGCACCTCAAAATGGACTTCTTTCCTTCATTTGCACAAAGTTCTCAACAATAAATGAAAAGAATCTAATAGAAAACTTGGCCAAGAATATAGGAAGGCAAGTGTAGAGCAGAAAAAAAAAATAGCTGATGAACATATTAAAATCTAGCAAGTCTCACTCATAATTACAGAATGAAATTAAGAAATGTTAGATATTCCAATTAAAACATATTAAAAATAAACAAATGTTGGTGGGCTTTTAAGAATGACTAACTGCTACTTTTTGATATTTTAATTTTTATGTGTATGTATGAAAGCCTACGTGTATGCATTGCACTACATCCTGAAGGCCTAAAGGGCATTGGAGCCCCTGGAACTAGAGTGAGAGATGGGAGTGAGCCACTATGTCAGTACTAGGAACTGACTTCCTGGTCCTGCGCAAGAGCAGCCAGTGCTTTTTAATTCCTGAGACATCTCTTTAGCACCCTACCCTTTTTTTTTTTTTTTTTTTTAAGACTGAGGATTGAACACAGGGCCTGGTACCCACATGATAAGCACATACTCTACCACGAAGCTACATCTAAAATCAGTCTAAGCCTGTTTTGTTTCCTAGTACTAGACATTGAACTCAGCTCGGGACGTCAAGCATTCTAAGCTTGTGCTGTAGCACTGAAATGCTTCCTTAGACCCAGCCTGGACCCTTGTACAAGCGCAGGTTGGTCCTCCCAAATCACTGTGGCTACAGCAGGCTCGATCAGGATGGAACACACTCCTTCTTCAGTTTTTGTTTATACAGATAGCATAAGCTCTAGCCTTCTAAATACGTTCCTCCTTTTTTTTTTTCTTGGGACATTTGCATGAATTCATCAAATTTAATAGTTATTTCTCCTCTGAAAAATATGAAAAGAAACCAATTCTGATTTTGAAAAAAAAATGGTGTGAAGGTTTTTGGAAAGAAACATTTGTGAGAGGCTGACCAATGTTAGTCCATTCCTGCCCATGCCCCCCCACCCCTGATTCTACATGCCTAGTTAAGTAATATGTCTGACTAACTCCCATTTGGAAAACGTCATCCATTAGCAGAGCATACACTGACAGTTAAAACTACTGAAACAATATAGAGCTCCCCAGTGCCAGTCGTGAGCAAGGACAACAGAAACACACAGTGGTGCTTATGGTTTGTAAGCCTTCATTCCATACCATCCAAAAGACTGTACTTCACATGCCATTAAAATAAAATAAAAATGTAGAGGAAAGTCAGTGTAGGGAGCTTTAGTTTAAATGCAGGAAAATGCAAACCACCTCTTTCCTGCTTCATCTTTGAAACCTGAACCCCTTCTTTGCAAGGACTTTTTTTTATCCTCTTGCGGTGCGAGCTGGGGTTAGGGTTTGGAGTGACAGCCATCTATGCACCCACTGAAGAAGCAAATAGTAGGGTTCCTTGTGAAATGTGTGAGTACCTTCATGTATCAGAAAGTTCCTGAGTTGTTAGATGATCTACCTGGGCATGGAGAGTCGGCTCAGCAGTCAAGAGCACTTGCTGCTTTTGCAGAGGATCTAAATTGGCTTCCTAGCACCTACGTGGTAGTTCACAACTGCCTGTAACTCTAGTGCTAGGAGATCTGACACCCTTTTCTGACCTCTGTGGGCACCAGGCAGGCACATAGTACGCATACACAAAGGCGGACAAAATATTCATATACATGAAATAAATAAATGAATGAACTGTCTGGTGTTGACTGATTGTAGAAACTACAACATACATTCCATTAGCTCATCAAAACATATGACTTCCCCTCTTGATTACACAAATAAAGTTGTTAAATAGAACAAAACAAAACAAAACTTGGTTGTGCACCATGCTAACCAGGCAGGGTGGAGGGGGGGAGGAGGGCCCCTTTCCTAAGTCAGAAGCCAGAAGCAAGATAGAAAGGTTACTCACATGCATATGATTTCTTTGTAAAAGCTTCATGAAGGGGCAGAAGGGAAAACTCGCTGAGGCTTCTGCCTGCCAGGATTCTGAAACCCAAGGAGAAGAACAAACCCCAGGCATCCCCGAGGAAGCCGAGGCAAAAGCCTAGCCAGCAGGCCCACCGAGAACCAAGTCCTCCTCCATCTGGTTCAAATCCCAGTGTAAAACACATTGATGTGATAAAGACTTAGACCTGTTTCTTTTGGCTGCTTAAACAATCCAGATACTCTCTTTCGGAAGGGCTCTGACGTAGGACAAGCTGCACATTCACAACTGAGCTTAGAATTCACGAGGCTAAAGGCACGTCACTTTTGAAAAGCACACCAGAGCCTCCTTCCAAAGATCTTTTCAAATGGCAATATAAGGAAAAAATGTCAAAAGATTATACAGGATTTGTTTGTTTTGTTTTTAAGGAAGTTTTGAGGGACAAATCCAAATCCAGAGAGAAAATGCCAGTACTGAGGATGAGCCAAAGTTCAGATGATTTCTGTAAGAGCCACACTCCCTCTCTAGTTCATGGGAGATTCTGCCAGTTCTCTTTCTGGAAAAAATGCTGGGTTTGGGGGATGACAGAACAGCGTTCATCTAACACCTACTGTGGCTGTTTTAGGTTGCCTGTCCTGAATGGTTCTGCAAAGAGGGAATTATTCTTAATCAAGATTCATCATCTACAAGGCCCAAAGCTGAAAGTTAACCTAATCCTACCCGAGAAAAAAAGCTGATGTATGCTCTTTCAAGTTTACCCATGCTGCCTTTTTGATTGCAAGCTAAAATTCAACATACAGAGCTCAATGTGATGGCTCATGCCTATGACTTCAGCACTCAGGAGGCAGAGGAAGGAGGATTACCACAAGTTCAAGGTCAGTCTTGGCTATGTAACATGTTCTAGGCTAGCCAGGCTTACAAAGCAAGACACTTGTCTCAAAACACAGACAGAACTAACCTTATACAGTGGAATGGGGGTACGGGGAGGGTCAGGGGTCTGGAGAATGCCTTAGTGAGCATTAGTGGGTAAAGTGCTTACGGGGCAAACATGAATATCTAATTTAAATCTCCATATGTAAGTTGTGAGACAGAGTCCACACCTGTGATCCCAGTGCTGGTAAGGGCAGAGACAGGAGGATTCTTGAGACATAATAGCCAGCCACTGTAGCCTACGGTGGAGAGCAACTGAGGAAGACAAACTGTTGACCTCTGACCTCCACACCTACGCACACAGGCACATGCTTGTGTACCTGAACACACCAATAAGATTACTTTCCAATACTGGAGATAAAGTATTAAAGCTGTTTGTTTGGGTCACGTGATTGTATGGATGTGCATGTGTCTGTGAGTGTGTGTTTACACACTTTGGTGTGCATTTCTGCATGTGTTGAGTCCTGGAGCATAATGCTTCAGTGTAGTTAACCACCTGTGCCTGTTGTGGTTAGTAACTGAAGTCAGTTCACGGACAAAGAGACCACGGAAGGAACGAGACATCTACCCTTCAAGCGTGACTCCAAGCACGACAAGGTTGTTACCAAGTACACTGTGGTTCAAGAGTTGATTTATGGGTTTCTGGGTGGCCAACCTTGTACTCAACTCTAGACATTCCTGTGGCATTGCCACTCAGGATCGTTCCTTAAAATTCCCTAAGTTGTTTGAGAGTACTTACAGATCTTATTTCTGGGAAGGAAAAAAAAATCCCACAAACAGCAGTTTAATTTTTCTCTCCTAGGTTGGGAGATAAGCTGTAAAACACCTCGAAAAGCCACCTGGGTTTTGAGGACACTTTGCTTTTCTCGTTTATGAGCAAAGTTTTATTCCCGAGCACGAATCTCACTCAAGGACGCACACCTCTTTTGAGGAGCGCTTCCTTTGATTTTGGCACTGTGTGTCTCCCTTGTACAAACAGATCTCTAGGACAGGAGAGGCCATCGGCAGGCTGATAGAATGGCCACCCCTTTGAGGAGAGAGCACAGCGGGAAGACCTCGGGGGGTGGGGGAGCGGGGAAGGTACAGTACCACTTTCACGTTCCTATGAAGAATATCATCTTAGTCCTTTCATTGGTAGCTGGAAATGTTGTAGTCCCCGCATGGAATGCGACCCCTGTCCCTTCCTGCTGCAGGAGTCACACGTCCCCCTGGCCAGCCCTATGGCCGTAGCTCATCACTCTAGAACTTGGGAATCCATCAGAACTGCCCAGGAGTGGGAGTTCTTAATGACAGCCGCATGAGGACCCATCTCCACACTGTGAGGAATACCCATTTAAAGGAAGCCCAGACCAGAAGCACCTTTTTTGAGTTCTAATGGGCCGTTATGCCAGGCTGCTCTGGGTTCATTTGTTATTGGGCTGCCTAAATAGCACTGAAGCATAGCCATGTGGCCATAGTGTCTGTGTCCCATGAGTGGTAACAGAACCTCAAACAGGGCAGGCAAGTGCTGTGCAATTCTGACCCATCTGTCAGTTTTCATAAATCTGCCCAACAGACCCCCTAGGAAGCACTAAGTGACCTCATGTGTGAGAGAGTATTGTTCCACCCTCTTCAGGACCCGAGCTTCATTCTGTGTCTACACCACAGACGCACGGACGTCATGCGTAGCCATGATGTTATGTACTACTTGGTGTTTTCTTGTCGAGTGAAATAGTATCTTTTCAGGGTTCAGTGGCAGTCACTATACAGTAAGTACTAAAAACAATCGTGTGTGCGTGCATGTTTGTGTGTGTGCATATGTGTGCATGTAGCTGTGAATGTATGGAGGCCAGAGGACAATCTTGGGAGTCTTTTTTTCTTCAGGAATGACCTACACCTTCTTTGAGACAGGGTCTCTCACTGGCCTGGAGCTTGACAATTTGGCTAGATCACCAAGCCAGAGAGCCCAGCTAGCCTCCTGTCTGTTTCCCTAATACTGAGATTAGAAGCACGAGTCATAACATCTTCCTTTATTTTTTTATATGGTGTGCCAGGATAAAACTCGGGTCTTCATTCTTGCATGGCAAGGAATTTATTGGCTGAGCCATCCTTGCAGACCCCCAAATACCTTCTATGATTCATTCCATTCACTTCTACCATGAGGGTTACTGAGGAAGTAGGTTGATTGCATGAAGAGAACAAGAGGCAGTAATGAGGAGTGAATATAATCAAAATACATTATAAAGAAATGTGAGAATGTCATAACGAAACCCCCCATCACCAGTTATAATTAACATATGCTAATAAAAACCTAAGGGGGAGCTGGAAAGATGGCTCAGTAGTCAAGAGTACTGGCTATCTTTCAGGGGAGCCAGGTTCAATTCTTAGCTCCTATGTGGCAGCTCACAGCTATCTGTAACTCCAGTTCCAGGGAATATGACACCCTCTTCTGGCCTCCACTGGTACCAGGCATGCATACGGTACACAGACACACAAGCAGGAAAATCACTCATGCACATATTTTTTTTAATTAAACACTTTTAAGTTTTCCTTTAAGGAACTTATCATTAAGAAAAGCTCTGAAGTGTCCCTGACATCCTCTTGAGGGGCAAGTCATCATAATTTCTTAAGTATCAGTCCCATTAAATACAAAGCAGCATCTTCTAGTCTAAAACTGATGCATGCAGCTTTAAAATGCAACCATCCAGTCCTTTTATTATTGTCTTAAAAGTCAGAGAGGTAGGCATGAGCACTCCTTCACTCCTTTAACATCAAGGAGTGCCCTAAGGCTACCTCTCTGCTTTGAACCTAAGAGTTTGCAAACCCAGGACCAGCTTGTTCTCCCCCACCTTCCCCTAGCCTCATCTGGAGGCTTATAAAGGGCTCTTCTAGGCCTGGGTGCCACTGAGGTGGACTGAGGCACAGGGGTGGGGGGGGTGGTCCTATCTGCAAAGCCATTCTGATCAAGGCCAAACCTTTCTGCAGAGACAAAGAGCTAGAGTTCTCTGTCAGCATACGGAAAATTACATCTCTGGCCCAGAGAAGGGTCACTGAGCCTTTTGCCCTGGTTCCCTTCACACTGGCTGACAATCGTGCCTTTTGTATGGGATATGGTGTAGTCCTACCTGGCCTGGATTTCCCGGCTGGGGAATGGAATGCAGACCTTCATTGGGGCCACTTTTTTTTTTCAGTCACAGTGTGAACTAACTGATAGAAGGATATGCAGCCTCTCCGCTCAGCACTCTCCCCACTGATTTCAAACCCACCCCTCCTAGTTTACAAGCGTACTTTTCAAAATCTGACACACTCAACCCAATACTTGAAGAGTCAATTAGGATGTTGTGGGAAGATCTAAAATCTCCCATTTAAGTGAAATCTATTTTGGAAAATAAACCCTCTGCCCCTTCTATCCCACTCTGGCTGGAGTCAATGAGTCAGAAAGCCCAGGACTGAAAAGAAACTGAGTCCAATCTGTTTCATCACACAATAGCTATGTGAACCTTGCTGAGCTATTTAACCTCTGTTGACCCTCAGGCTTTTTTACCTGTGAAAGGGACAATATGGCTTTATGAGGTTTCTGGTAGCATTTAGAAAATATATTTTAACTATTAAGCCTATTTTTAAAAACTCTTTTGCTGTGAGACCTGGGACTCACAGTATTGGGTGATTGTATAATCTACTGTAGACTGGTTGGAAAGATCTCTGAATAGGGTCAAAGAAAAGGGCCTTTCCAGGAAGAACAGTAAGTTCTCACTTGAAGTGTTCTCAGAGTGGCAGTATCTTAGTGAAAGACCAACGTCTTTCTGCATCTCTCTATCCTCCGTTCTTATTGGATAAGAACACTGATAACTGTCAGCATTCCTCTGCCTCTCTGGTGTCTTTTCCCTCTCTTGCCCAGAACTTAATATACTGAGACACATTACATAGATGTGTGACCCTCAGTCTGTTTTCTTCAGGTCCATCTTCTGTGACCCCAAAGTTCCTCCTTAAGGATATTGAGGGGCCATGCACTAGCTTTCTACCAGCACAGTCTCCTCCTCCCCACTCAAGGGAGGAGGCCAGGAAGTACTACCTTCCTGTCATACTCTGAACGGTGGGAAATGACAACCGGAGCATCCTCCGTGTAGGGCGCTTTGTCCCCATCAAGGAAAATGACCAATGCATGCATCTCTAGGGCTCCATTCTGCAAATCTGCTCAGGAGCTTGGGAAATGTTGTGTGCAGGAGGTTACCTGTGGCAGCACAATTTGCAACGGCAGGAGATTGGGAACAACCCAAATGTCTATCAACAGGGAACTAGTTCAATGAATTATGAAATATCTGTGCGGGGGCATAGTCACCAGTTGTTAAAAAAAATGAAGACATCATTTATATGCTGATTTGGGGCCATTGGTAAGATATATTGTCTAGTGGAAGGAATGAAGTATGTATAGAGCAGGAAGAACATAAGAGAATAACATATCGTCGCATCAATGCATAAAGGTGTCTGTGAGGGTGCACAGAGAAATGATAATAGAGGTTCAGGAGAGGAGTAGGTGAGAAAGAAGCTGGAGATTGTGCAAGGCAAAGCATATGTATATGTATAAGAATGATTTATAAATATATACATGGACATATCCACATACTCTGTCTCCTGTCATCTACTTTTTGATATTTAAACATGTACAGATATTTCTAGTCAAAAGTAAATACGTTAGCAACATATATTTCTTCATTAAAATATTTGTGTGTATGTGCGTGTGTGTGCCTCTGTGTGTGAGGATGTACTTGTGTGTACAAGTGCAGGAGGAGGCCAGAAGAGAATGTCACACCCCCTCTAGCTGCAGTTTTAAGTGGCTATAAGCAGTTCGTTGTGGTTTCTGGGAATCTAACTCACCTTCTGCAAGGCAACAAGCCCTTTAACCACTGAGCAATCTCTCCAGCCCCTACATATATTTCTTAATCTTGAATTTAAAAAAATATCTAAGTTTTAAAATGTGTTACCTACATTGTGCCTTCCCTAGAGAGTAGGTATAAACTTTTCTGCCTCCAGTTTCCTCTATCTTACACACAAAGGCCAGATTCTCCACACCCATAAGTCTTTGTCTTAATTGTAGAGAGTCCAAGTTCCATTGTCTGAGCTCAGAATCCACCTCTGATCTCCCAGCTCAGCTTTCCTGCCTGCTGGATCCACAGTACTTTGTTCGCTCATGTCCTGGAGCTGGGTTTACTCATCAGGAAAACCATTTATCCTTCTCATCTCAGTAATGATTTATCTGTCCTTCTATTTATATGGTTCTCCTGCCTCTTCAAAACCAAGTTCTACCTGACTCCAAAGCTCACCTCCCATTTTCCCACATCACAACATGTAGAACCACTGTGCACCTCCAACCCTGGCTGGAGGAAACCACTTTTAAAAAAAATGTTAGAGTATCTTTGTGTTACCTCTATATAGCCTCTAGTGTACTCAATGGGGCCATGCTTAATTCCATACAAATTTATCCATTCGCTCAAAAGAATATTGTGCATGGACCAAAAGTGATGTTAATGATAGAGCAAAAAGCAAGGTACAAGTCTCACAGGGAAGATAGACAATAAACAGGAGACCACTCCTTTGGTGGTAATTTTTCATAATTTCAATGAAGACAAAGGCCACTAGTTTGTCCATGTCACCACCATAGGCAGCAGCTAAGAATGTTAAGCTGTGAAGGAGAACAGACTCAGGTCTGTCTCCCAGTATCGTCAAAAAGCTGTAAGGCTGCAGGTTGGCTCCTCAACCTCACCCATCTCGGGGTCTGCAGGTTGCTTGTGTTTAGGAAGAGGTCCCCTGTGCTGGGGGATGTTACCAGTATCTCTGGCCTCCATCCACCAAATATCTCCCTCTGCCCATCACTAAACACAGCCCCCATACAGAATAGGCAAAATTGCCCTCTTGAGAATTACTACTCTGAGGGAATCAGCCTCTCCCTCTCTCTCTCTCTTCCTCTCTTCCCTCCTACCCCTCTCTTTTTGTCTCTTTCTGTGTGTCTCTCTCTCCCCATCCCTCCCTCTATTTGTCTCCATCTCTCTTTTGGACTCCTCTGTGTTTCTCTCTGTGTCTCTCTCCCTGTCCCTCCCTCCTTCCTTCTCTCTCTCTCTCCCTCTGTGTGTGTTTGTGTGTGTGTGTGTGTGTGTGTTTGAGTATTTATAGGAAACCCCAGTAAACATTTGACAAGTGAAAAAGTAAGCTGGGTAACAAACAGATAATGGCACTTCCCTGAGTTAGGAATTACACCGGAGAACAAATGTACTTAAACTGTGTGTTGGTACTATTATCAGCAACAATAAAAACATGCATTTGGCAGATTTCTCTCTGCCCTTAGAATGATGGGCATGATGGTCACTCAAGACCTTTCACTGTGATAGCTGTGAAATACCCACATTCAAGGGAGATACAGTGGAGTCTTTCCCAGAATCTGTCTCCCTGGGAGACACAATGACAGACTGAACTCCAGTTAAAGCTAGATTGTCTGCACTCAGATGCAGGCTGAAATCTACACCATCTCAGGCTTGCTGTTATTCAGCTCATAAGAAAACATCACTTGAAACACAGCCAGGTTCCCTAGCTGTTATCGGGTCAGGCTTTAGGTAACACACTCTCTTCCGGAAGCTTCATTTGCATGTCCCAAATCATCCTTGCAAACCATTTATCTCTCCACACTATTGGATGCTGTAAGCATTTAGGAAGCATTCTCAGGGTGTTTGAAATCAACAAGGCAATTAGGCAGGTTTTAAAGGAATCAAAAATACAATTGACAGCACTTTGGAAACATCGATGAGATTTTCAGCCTGGTAGACCATGCCAGCAACACAGCATTTGTAAGAAAATTTTAACATGATTTTAAATACGCACCATTTGAAATTTCAGAATTGATTTTCAAACTGAAAAATGGGCAGAGCAGAGAGTCCCAAATACTTGAGAGAAATATTCCCCTGGGGGTGGGGAATATGTATATTTGGAGGCAGAAAGAAATAGATTTTAATCCCAGATGTGTGACAAAAAAAAAAAAAAAAGAGCAATTTTGGGAAAATCATTTATTCTCTGACAGTTTGTTTCCTCCCATTTAGAAATGAGGTCAGTGACGCCATCTTTAATTAACATCCACAAGTGTCCAAGAACATGCTCTCATGGACCTTCCTTCTCATTCTTTTCCTCTTTAGGGAGAAGCACTGGTTCCGATGTTAATAAAACCTCCAAGACTACACACATTGTAAGTTCTCTTCTTGACCAGAATGTATTAACACACCCATGTTGAGGTCCACTTCGCTACAGTAAATAGCGTAAAACTATCTGTCACTTTCTCCTCCGCCACCAACAGTTAACAAAGATGGAAGCGTGCCGAGGACCATGCTCAGCGCTCCACATGAAAGATATGAAATGGAATGAAATATGGACTCCATCTTGCACAGGGCAAGTCACATGGGGTGGCCTTTGAATTATTTCTGTTTCTTGTCGTTAGCATGCCTGGATAAGGAACTCAGCTCGGTTGCATTGTTAAGAGCACAGTGGAGCTGGGATGTAGCTCTGTAGGAAGAGTTTTGCTGAGCATGCATGAAGCTCTAAACTCCCCAGGACCACACACATTGGGCAGGAATAGTCCCAGTACTTGAGAGGTGGAATCAAGAGGATCAGAAGTCCAAGGTCATCCTGGCCTACACAGTGAGTTCAAGTCCAAACTAGGCTTTATAAGACTCGTTTCAAAATAAAAATCATAACAATTACTTATATTTCGCTATGGTTTTCAATAAACTAGTCTCTTTTTTTTTTCAAGTCCATGAATAAAACAAACCCTGTCACTACTGGAGATACACTTCCACGCCAGTGCGGATGCTTTTAAGACCATTTGCCAAGCACGCTGCACCATTTGACCAGTTCTGGGGCAGGGGGCATGCTCTAATTACTGATTGTGGAGTTCGGTATCTATAGCAACAGGCAGAATTGACAACAGGAAGCTTTGCCCTCTGGGGCACCATCCGAAGTTTATAAAATCAACTGGAGGCCAAGGCTACAGTTAATCAAGCGGGCTTTCAGAGGCGGGGGGCTCATGGTCCACACTTAAGCAGCAACAAGATTATTTAATAAGACAAACAGGGCCGGAGAAGGCAGCGTTAATTTAGCCGTGCTTTGCTGGGCCTCTTGTAGTAATTTCTCCTAATGGCACCGATCTGCTTGTGAATCCATGCAGCAGGAGACCCAGGGTATCGGTTTAATCAGACCACCACCAACACTGCCTGTTTCTAAAGGGCTGTTACCATACATCAATCAATTTCACTTGATTAATTAATCGGATGGTGAGGGATATCAAGAATGCTGTCTGACAGAATTCTTTATAACATCTCCGCTTTTAACCAGCATTAATTCTTCTCACTCCCTTCATTTCATCATCCTGTAGCTGACAGGTGGAGTGGGGTCTAGATTCTAGACAACTGTGGCTGAGAAAGAAAGGAATGGCAGGAAAAATCCTAGAGATTTGGACTCCAGCTATTTTTATTGCTAGCTCTGCTTCCTACTAAACAGGGCCACCACAAAGCTGCTGATCCCTCCTGGGTCTCCATGTCCTCAATCATTAATTCTGGAGAAATTACTGACATGGAACTATGATGAGCCGACACAAGAATAAGCCTACCACAGTGCCTGGAAACAGGACAAGCACGTGCTGCAAAAACGTGAGGATGAGCGTTCAGATTCTCAGCACCCAAAGCTATGTGTAGCCACGTGTTCCTGTAACCTGGTGCTGAGTGGACAGAGACTCGTGGGTCACTGGACCTCAATGGCCAGACACCCCAGCTGAATCAGCTTGCTCTAGCTTCAGTGAGGGGCCCTATCTCAAAAACTAAGATGGAGAATGATCAAGGGAGACACCTGATACCTACCTCTGGCTTTACACACACACACACATACATACAAACATGTGTTCACATACCAAGTACAAGGTAAACGCACACAAACACACAATTTTTTAAATAATTTTTTACAAAGAATATGAACCAGTGTTTCTTTCCCTCCTGCTTTCTCTTCTATAGCCAGGTGGAAACATCTGAACTGTTCATGGTTGTTTGTTTGTTTGTTTGTTTGTTTGTTTTGTTTTTGCAGGGTAAGGTGTTAAACTTTATAGCATCCTATGGCCCTAGTCACCTGCCTTTCTAATCCTCTCAGATACAGGGTCAGGAGCCTTATCAATTGAGCTATCCTAACCTTTATGCCTTTCTAATCCTATGAAGGCACCCATGCCCAGATCCTTAGCTCTTATGTCCCCAACAAAGGCCAAGGCAGGGTTCCCACTAGGCTTCAGATACGTACACAGCCCATACAAGTCCTCTTACTGATGGGACATTGCAGCTTCCCTGGCCCATCTTCTCTCAAATACCGCCAGGCTCTGATTAAAGCCACTGCCTAAGCCCAGACATGCAATGACAGGACTTGGTCTCCTCCTCTTTTGAAAGTAAGTCCTCTTTGGAAATTTCAGGTTTTCTATGTCTTAGTCAAGAGAGAAGAAGGCGACATGCTCACTTAGTTCTTGAGTTGGAAGCAGTAACTGCATGGGTGGTGAGGCCACAGAAAGGGGCCAGTCATTGTCCCTGCCACAGAGAGCCATTTCTGTGAATGGCCTCCAGGAGCCATTCTGCACTGGGCTGCCATGGAAAGGAAGGTAGCCCAGGTGCCAACTTGCTGTAAAGTCAGTCAGGTTCCCAGGGTGAAAATAAAAGTGGACGAGGCATTCTGGTTTCTCTCCCTGAGAGGGTCACTAGATCCAGACATTTTACCTGTCAGCTTGGCTCAATTTTGTCTTTCTTAGCCTAGGCTTAGAGGTTTCCGTACAGACTGACCTGAATGCTGAGAAGGAAACAAAGAAAGAGAGGAAGAAATTTAAGCAAAGAAGCGGTAAGGCAAGGGAGAAAGAAAGGAGAAGGAATGAAAGAAAAAGGGAGGAGTAAGAGACAGGGAGGGCAGGGAAACAGGAAAGGATGGAAAAGGAATAGAAAATGGGGGAAAACGGAGAGAGGTGGAGGGAAGGAAGAAGGAAGGAATATGAGGAGAGAGGAAGGGAAAAGGGAGAAAAAGAAAGGAAAAGGGTAGAAGGAAAAAGGGAGGGGAGAGAAAGGGAAAAGAAAAAAGGCAAGAAGGAAGAAAGATGAAATGGGAGGAAAAGAAGGAAAGGAAGAACGAAGAAATAGACGGAAGGAAGACAGGAAGACTCTGCTGTCACCACCTATAGGCACACTCCAACTCTGCTCCTATCACTGGTGACCATGAGGCATTTGGAAGCTTTATTGCTTCAACAGGCAGGGTAAGGAGGTTAATGCCAGCCTTAACAGGGGAGCCGTTTCTTTCTCCCTCCCACCTTCTCCCTTTTCGTTTTTTGGCTCAGCCTAAATTTCTAACACTACCTGATGAAATGTATATACAGCTTTTAATTGTACCCAGAGGCAGTCCAACTTCATAGAGGCTTTGCAGCGAGTGGGGAAGAATTTGAGAAACAGCTGTGTTCCGGGCCTGCGTGCTCCGAGGTGGAACAGCGCCGTCAGCACCTGCACCCGCTGAGCGCACACCCTCACGCCCCACGCGCGTGTGCACAGCTGGGACCCATCCGGCTGGTGAGGAATTAATACTCTTAACTTGGTATTTTATTGTACCTGGGGGAGCCTGATGCTGTTTTAAATCTGTAGCATATTGGTTGGATTTTGTTCAGTATTAGAGTTCCTGGGGGCGGGAGACTGGGGGGCTGGGTGGGATTTTACACACACACACACACACACACACACACACACACACACACACACACACGTACACACATCACAACCTCTTTTCCGATGCTGAGGACAAATTGTTTTAATATCCCAATGTTTGGTTTATTTATTGTTAGAAATGAGGGGCTGCTTTTGAGGATGAATGGAATCGTCCCTAGCACAATCCAGTACCTGCCGAATCCCAGCGCTGTGGGCAACCTCAGAGACTCTTTCCTCTCAGTAACTTACCAATGCCAGCCTCCCTAGGCAAGGCCCCCAAACTCAGCTCCCACTGGGGAGACTCCTTGATGTCATCTTTGAACTATTGACTGCACAGCCCAACCCCTCGCAGACACTGTTTCATATTCTATGGAATAGGTAAGGGTTAACCTCATGATCTCAGGAAGTCCTGCAAAGTGAGGGGCTGGGTGCCCTTGTCATGTCCAAAAGAAAGAAGTTCAAGATGTCACCCCTGCCTAAGTCATGAGAAAACTAAGGACACCTTTGGAGCTCCATGGACTTCCTCTTTCTTGTTTTTTGTTCATTTGTTTGGTTGGTTGCTTGCTTTTGGTTTCTTGAGACAGGGTCTTTTTGCTATCCTGTACTCGCCTGGTGGATCAGGCTGGCCTTGAACTCAGAGATCCACTTGCCTTTGCCTGCCCGAATGCTGGGATAACAGGCATGCACCACCATGTCCCCAGCTGACTCGCTCTTTCTTAAAGCAAGGCTGACCCACTTGGAGAGTTCTACACCAGTGAAAGATGCTGTTTAAAAAAAAAAAAAAAAAGATGTAGATGCTGCCTGAAGAATGACACCTGAGGCTGGCCTCCGGCTTTAGCACACATGTGCTCATGCAACACACAACACACACACACACACACACACACACACACACACACACACACACAGCAAAGGGAGAGGAAGATTTCAGATTGACCAAAGAGGGAGAGGCCATGAGACCACAGAAGCAGAGATTCAATTACTGGCACTGCAAGTCAAATTATGGTGACAGCTACCAGAAGCCAAAGTAGGATTGAATCACCCTTTGTAGACCCTCCAGTGTTAGTGGTACATTCAGGCTTCTTAGCTCCAAGACATGAGTTCCCAAATACCTATTTTCAACTGCCTCACTTCTGGTACTTTATTATAGCATCCACAGGAAATGAATGTAGACCTTTTTGCTCTGAGAACCAAGAGCATTAATAAGAGTGGCAAGAGGTCACCTTACACCCTGGGCACTGTGGAAGTACAGAAAGGGTTGTCCATGGGGAAGAATGCCATCCTGCTAGTGTATGACCAGGACCCCACCTTCAAGGACATGGTAGTTTAGTGTCTCAGAGAAGCCAGTCTCGTTGAGTCACATCTCCAAGAAAGGGTAATGTGGGAAACTGGGCAGAGTACGGTCCTCTCTTCTGACCAGTTCCTATCCTTGCTGGACCGTTTTCTACACACGTGCCTTTGACAGGGCATTATCACCCCATCTCGTAACCTGACGAGGTCAGCAGTGTGCACCACAGCTTTAACAGCAGAGCTCCTGTTTGCTTGTGCACTAGCTGTAAGGCATCTAGAGAGACTTGTGAGTTGCAGGGGGGCTCCCAGTTCTGAGAGAGGCACCATCTCCAGCAGGTGCTACAATCAAGACCCCCCCCCCGCAAACATGCTTTCTCTTACACGCCTTCTTATCATCCATGAATATACAGAAATCTCCTTAGACAGCATCCGATCCAAATGGCCAGGTTAATGTCACACACAAATTAAATTTCTGCTGTTTCTTTAGAGTCTCCAAATTTCCTTCTTTCAGGCATTAAACAATAAGACCCCCAAACCAACAATAACTTGCCATTTGTTTGTTTATCATATTAGGAATGATTTTTTTTAAAGAATATGCACTCAATATTGGCTCAAAGAAACTGGACTCTTAAAGGCTGATTTTGCTCATTTAAATTGCGACCAATCTTTTGGAAAGCAATTTGGCAATATGACTCAGGAACCTTTAAAAAAATTGTGCTCAACCTTTGACCTAGTAATTCCATTTCTGGGAATCTATCTTAAGGGCATAATGGGAACTGTGGAAACTGCTTTATGCACAAAGATGTTTATCAGAACACTCTTTCTGACAGCAAAAGTATTTAAAACCATTTAAATGCTCACTGGTATGGAAGAGGATAAACGGATACACCCCCTCCACTGAGGACTGCAGTGAACGAAGTCTTTGTAACAATGATACGGAATGTATAATGTCAAGAAAAATGAGAAGCAGTGTGCCAGATGTGTGGAGGTGGGTGATCGCAGTATGAAGACAGAAAAAAAGACCGGGAGGCATACACATGTTAATTGTGGTTACTTACAGCAGGCAGAGTGATATTCTCTCCCTCTTTTTTTTTCTCTCTCTCTCTCCCTTTTAAAAATAAAGAATTCTCTACCGAACTTGCATATGCATTCTCTTTCATTGGCCAGTTTGACAGTTCAGAGCCTATACAGTCTTTCCTCTGTGGCCTGAACTTTCTCTACCCAGGTTGGAAGAGTCTCAACCCTGGTCCTTGAGTCCCTGGAGTGTTCTATTGGTTCAAGGTTCAAGGTAGGACCAGTGGCTCTCCAGGGACAATCTCCAGGTACATAAATTTGCATCATTTGTTGACCCTTAGAGAGAGGCCAGGACTCTGGCTTAGTGACTAGTTTGTGTTGAGTCTACGGACTCTGAAAATGGGGTAATTGATGGTTGCTGATGATTTGTTGTGGTTGCTTAGAGTCATTTGTGTCTTGCTGGTCATAAAGCAGCTGCAAAGTTCACTTCCTGGTGTCCAGTTGAATTCCACACCCCGAGTGACCTCCCTGGCTCTACAGATCATCCTGTATCAAATAAAGTCCCCAATAAAAAGTTTCCAAGAATTAATCCTCCCAATCTCTTATGTGTAAAATAGATTACATACACCTCTATGAATTGTGCTTATACTGGTGGAGAAAACGCCTGGAGAAGAAAGGCCTGATCAAAGAGAAGGTCCCCACTGTGCACCAATAGCCCTGGCCATCAAAAATATAAAGAACAAAAGCCATTACATCTCCAAGGTAGCTGAGTGAGGGCAGAGTCACAGCCCTGTGGGGACAAGTGACTGTCCTGACAGGAGGCACACAGGGTCATCAGAGTAGGCAGAAATCAGCATGTAGCTTTGCTGGGAAGGTAAATATTATCTCTGTTGCTGCCATCCTTAGCTGATGTTCCACTTTCCCTCCAGATGTGCCTGATGCTATCTGCATCCAAGCTCCTCCCTCGTGTCACCATGAACAAAGGTAAAGGGAGGCAGTGAGCCACCTCTCACCTCTGTCCATGGCCTCTCACTGTTTTGGCTGCATGTTGGAGGGTACATCTTCAGGGACTTCTGGGTAAGCTGAGAAGGGCTCTGCTGTGTTCAATCCCCTGGACTAAGCAAAACACCACACAGTGAGCTGCCAGAAACAGCACAAATGGACTCTTTCACAGTCCACAGGTCCTTGATTTCAGAATCAAGGTGCCCACAGGGCTGTGCTCCCTTAGAAGGTTCTAAGGGAGAATTCTTCCTTGCTCTAGCCCTCAGTTCTTGCCATCCCTGGGCTTATGACAAAATCATTCTCTTCCATGTTCACAAACCAGTGCCTGTACGCCCATATGCACATGGGCTGGTGGCTCTCCAAACCCCCTCTTCCTCTATAGAAAACACCTGTCATTGCATTTGGGAGTCACCCTAATTCAGTGTGCCCTCCTCTTTGATCATACAAAAAAAAAAAAAAAAGATTTAGGAACGGCTCATCATATTCACAGGAACTAATGACTATCACTGGGACATTCACTTCCAGGTGCTCTGGTCCATGTCTTGAGGCATTTATTGTAATATGCTTACGCTAAGAAAAGGTATGCATGACTTCTGAAATTTCAATGTAGGGTTTCAATCATCTATAAACACACGATTCACTCAACAAAAGATTCATTTTGCAAACTAAACAGCGGTTGAAGCATGAACATTTGAGTAGTGTGGGGTTCGAATCTTGCCTTTGCTGTCTCTAGCAGGTACCTAATCTCCTGAAGCGCCCTTATTTCATTAGGAAAATGGACCAGATCCCCTGCAGTTACCTCCTAGGGATGTAGGGGAAAATATCTGAGCTCACTGCCAGACATGAATAAATTACCCAAAAGTATAAACATTGCTTGCTCACCCTTGAGAATACCATCCAGCTCTGCCGTTCTAGTCATTCCTAAATGCTAAGAAACCCAGGTTCAAGATAACAGCACAAAGGGAAAATTTTTTTGGCGTGAGATGCTACATGTATCTTGGTTGGATGCCTTTCTTCTGCCTCTGCCAAATCTGTTCCTATCTACCACGTGTGGAGCTGACCTCTTCCCAGCCTGCAACCTGGCCCTTATTGACATGTATCCCCAGAGATCTTCTGGTCACCATGCAGAAAGTGGCTTGGTCGACTACCTGCTCAGCCCTTCTACTAGAAAGCAGAGGTTGGGGTCTCTCGGGATTCGCAGCTGCTGTATCCACCCAGATGCCCCTAGGGCTGTCTCATCAAATACACCCACTTGACTTGAGTGTAGTTTTCTTCACATAAGCATGCAGAAATAGATGTAATGGCATAAGTTCTCAAGCAATGACAGATGGCAGTGAATAGGCAGTCCCTGGGTGATGTGCCCCTGATGGTGGCATCCCCTTGTGCTATCTTCCTGAGTTTCTCATGTAAATTTTTTTTTAATCTTGTGGACCCTGAAGAAACTGTTTACAAAAGCATCCGCAGTGGCTTGCTTTGGCTTTTGCTTCTCTTTTCTCCTACTTCAAAGAAAGGGGGCTGGAGTTCTCTGTGCTCTGTCCTCTCACCTCTGTTCTCCAAGGCTGAGTTTGTGTGTTTGCCCTGGAGCCTTCTTCACAACATGTACAATTATGTATGTTTGTGCTTGTGTGTTTGGTCTCTCTACCCAGGTGAGGATGTTGTGGGGACCATCCAGTTCTCCAGAAGCCTGCCGTGGGTTGGCATGCTACAGGGTTTGACTCCATGA
The DNA here is from genome assembly GCF_907164565.1 of Psammomys obesus. NCBI lineage: Eukaryota > Metazoa > Chordata > Mammalia > Rodentia > Muridae > Psammomys > Psammomys obesus. Next base: position 30,812,889 of record NW_026596034.1, on the reverse strand, counting down.
TGACTAGGAAAACCTTGTTGAGAAATACAGTGCCTAGGGATGCCAAGACAAAGACAGGTTCTCAGCTGTATACAGTTGCACCTGGCAGAGGCCACAGGGTCTGTAAGTGGCTTTAGGTCTCCAGAGTGACTCTCTTTCAGACTTGACCTTGGGGGTGTCTCCTGAACACTTCACCCCAGTTTCCTCAGCTGTAAAATGAGGGGCTGAAAGTAGATGATTTCTCTGGTGTCTTCTGGCTCTAAACTTCTATGATGCTATATTCTAGGTAATAAACTTTATGGCTATGAATAAATTAATGGAAATGAATATTTAAATGATGTGCAAACATTTCATGCAAGTGATTTCTTAGTTTTTTATGTAGTGGAAGAATGAGAGAAAGGCTGAGATCTAAAGGGTGGAAAACGGCTTCATCAGGAGAAAGCTGGTGCCTCGTTCCTGTCTGCCTGGAAAAGATGTGTTCAAAGCAATTCCCTATACAGCCTCAGAGAGGGAAAATCAAAAGAGGTGTCAGTTTCTGGAGAAACCTCAAGCCCACAAATAAACTGCTTTTCCAGGTCTTAGGAAACAGATTAGGGTACCAGGACATTCACATGCTATCCATCTCACAAGCTCCTGCACTCCATCATAAGTTCTAACAATGCTGAACATGAAGGGATGGCAACCTGACACCTGGAAGCTTCCACAGATGACCTGCGACCTTCCAGTCAATTGCGGGAGGAGGTCTAAGGCAGAGCCTTGACTTACGTAAAACGTAAGTTCTCAGGAGGAAGGAGATGGAAGGGTCAAGAACACCACAGGAAAAACGACAGAATACACTAACTTGGACCCAGAGGGGCTCATAGAAACTAAATCAGAGAGCATGAATGGCAGAGACGTAGGCCTTCTGCACACAGGTAACAATTGTGCAGCCGGGTCTTCAGCCTGGACTCCTAAAGCAGGAGCTGTCTCTGACTACATTGCCTGCCTTTGGTACCTTTCCCCTAACTAGGCTGCCTTGTCTAACCTCAAAAAAAAAAAAAAAAAAGCTCTTCCTACAACTTTATTACCAAGGCTGGTTGATATCCATGGGAGGCCTTCCCTCTTTTGGGGCAAAGAGGAGGAGGTGTGGGTTGTGGGAGAGGGAAGGCAAAAGGGAGGGACTTGGAAAAGTGGAGGGAGGGAAAGCAGCAAGAAAGTAAATAACTCAGTTTTAAAAAAGAGGAAACAGACTGAGTATTTAGAAAAAGGGCTACCTAAGCTGTACTGTTAGGAGGGAAAGAGAGCAGATTCTGAAACCAAACCTACATTGTGACCTGACCTGGGCAAACAAGCTGTGGCTGGGAGCTGATGAGGTCCCCAGCAGACAGAATCATGCTTGTGGGTGGCACTTGTGGGCTCCTGGGAGTGTGCTCCACCAAGAAAGAGCAAAAGTAGCTGAGCTTCACCCACTTACAAAGCTTGACATCATAGACCGGACTCGAACTTGAACTGGGGATTCCAGATGTTACCGGGATCTGTCCTCCGCCAGACCTCATGCCACACATATATGCCCATGGAATGGTCAGGTCCATCAAAAAGAACCAGATATTCTTTTTTAAAATTTTTATTGATTTTTTTCAGACAATTATTGAGCAGATTCTTCTCCCTTTCCCAACTTCTCTCAGATTCTCCCCCCCTCCCTATTTATCCAACCCCCCTCCCTCTCCCAAAACAAAAATCAAGAAAAAGACAAAACTCAAAACAGACAGACTAAAAACAACACAATGAAACAAACAAACAAAAAACATGGAGTCCATTTTGTGTTAACCAACTACTCTTGGGAATGGGGCCTGCTCTGGAGTGTGGTTGATCTAGCCAGGGACACTCCACTAGAGAACACTGATTATCCTTTCCCTAGCAGCTATCAATCGCAAACAGCTTCTTGGTTAGGGGCAGGACTTTTTGTGTGTTCCCCTTCCCAGTGTTGGGATTTTTGTCTGTGTAGGTCTTGTATTTTCTCTAACAGTCTCTGTGAGATGATCAGGTATCCTTTGGATGAAACTCTAATATGATAACCCCCGCATTACCCACTGCCCTTCCTTCAGGATTTTTCAGGCATTCGTCAATTAGAAGCTCTAAATAAAATGCAAAACAAACAACAAAAGCAAACATTTTTGGCTTTTAGCTCCCTATCAATACTTCTTTATGTAAAAGAAAAGTGAAATGACGATGGTCATTTGTCACTGAGCTAAAATAATATGGGATGCTGAGTACAACCGCTTCAATTAGATTTTTCATTCATTATTCATGCCTACATGCGAGAGCCACCAGAGTATCTTGCAGTAAGTAACACAGCAAAGGACCCTCAAACAGCATCCTGCTACAAAGTCAAACACTCTAATACAAACAGGACAGGAGAGAAGAGCAGTGATGAAGAAAGCAATCCCCAGGCAGAATGCTCTCCACCCCACATCACAGAGCCCGATGGCTTGTAAATTCTAAGCTCCAGCTGGGTGTCGGAAAGATATACTCCAACCTCCTAGTACTGGGTAGTCTTCATATGACTGAGCCATTTACTCCTCGCTGCCACCGAGCCTTGGGATGCCCTTGTGGCGCCTCTGAGACACCATGAGCCGGGTCTCCTGGCAAATCCTAATCTACGGGTATTTGCTGAGAAGCCGAGACACATACCAGTGAAGGTAGAAGGAGGCAGAACTATCGCTGATGAGACAGGATCTCATCACGTAGCTCAGGCTGGCCTTGAACTCATATCTTCCTGCCTCCGCCTCCCAAGTGCTGTGATTCCAAGTGCACACGGCCATCGCCATCACAGAAATACTTTTCTTGTTTTTTCTTGCACTGGGTTGTTGAATCTAGGCAAGCACTCTATCGCTGAGCTAGGTCCCCAGCCATTCTATAGGTTTTGTATTGAGATGAGGTATCTGTAAATGTCCTAGCCTGGCCTTGAAGTTACTCTGTATCCAGAGCTAGTGATCCTCCTGCCTCAGCCTCCTGAATCATAGATGATACATGTGCCACCAGGTCCAGCTTACCACTTCCTTTTTTTCTGACCATGAATAACAAGTTGGGAGGTATGCTAGTATTTCTCCGTATCTTCTTTCTCATAAAAGTACCCTCATACCAAAGACTCTGTTCTTAGGAAAGCCCAGAGGTTATAAGTCATATACCCAACACTCAGATGATAAAGAGCAAAGCAGAGATGTTAAACACGACCCAAAAACTCCAGAACCACCAGCCATTTCTGCTCCACCTGCACTCTATAGGCAAAACACTTCACTTTTCTTTGCAGTCATCACACTGGGACCCTCATTATCCTGCTGATTACTCTACAGAAGATGAAGCTCCAGCCTTGTCAAAAAAGAGTGTTGGGATGTAGTGGGGGGAGGGGTGTGGCACAGGGACTAATGCCCCTCTGCCTTCACACCAGAACAAGAATGACTCAAGGGACAAACGATTCAGTCTCTTTCCCAGTCAGAACTGGGTCAGATATTCTAGCAGAGAGGATGGCTTGTTCTCTGCTCCAGCTGTTATCTGAGCTACACAGCTGGGGAGGGGGGGGAGAACTCCAACCTGCTCCTTGGGCCCAGAGCTCAAGGATTCTCCAAACTGCATTTGATGGCCTCTGGCAGCTGGAAGGAGGAGGAAGGTTGGGGAGGGGAGCAGAATGGGGATGGGGAGCGAGAGGTACCCTCATTTCTACTGGTGCATCCAATTACCCAGTGAGTCAAAGCTACCTGCCTCACAGCTGACAACCCATGAACATTCATTCTCTGCCAGATGTTCACGGGAGACAAGCTGAATTATTTAAAAGAACCCCCAAGCAGCCATAGGGACTACAATGAAATGGGGAGGAGGTCATAGGTATGATATGATTGCTCCATTAAAGTCTGAAAGTCCAAGCACGGAGTCATCCTTAGCTCAACATCTACCAGATCTACCAGGCTCGAGATTCCTGGGATCCCTACCAAATCCCTGAAGATAGGCTATATGGGGGGGGGGGGGGGGGGGCTTTCCTTTGCAGGGCTGGCACTATCATATCCCAGGAAGTGAGGGTTTTGAAAAGCTCCTGCACTGCTCAAAAGTTACACTTCCAAACAATCCCAGCATGCTCAGTGATAAATCTTAGGCCTTCGCAACGTGCTCCAAAAGCTGGTTTCACTCTGTGCCAATCATTGAGTCTGCCATAAATGCAGTGGAAAGAGAGCTACTGGTTGCTTCCCGGATAGATAGCCAATGCTACAGTTTCAGAATTCTGAGTTCTTGGAGAGAAAAAAAAGCAAAGCAAGGAGTTGTTACATGAATTTCATAATTTAGAGATAAATAATGAACACCAAACTTGGAGGGAAATACCCTAGTGTTCATTTTATTTAATATTCTCCATTGGTGGAAATAAATTAAAAATGAACAAGGCTTGTTTATGCCTGCATCACATTGCCCTCTACTTTTGAATAGCAACCGCATATTAATTTGCCAGATCCCATAAATTATAATTAGCCCGGAGGATTAACAACATAAATCCTTGAATTTAAAACCAACCTGCCTGCTTCTCTCTTCCCTATGCCCTAAAGTAAAAAAGGGCCATAAAACCTATCACTGCTACTTGATCCATTAAACTCCGGAGACATTCTTATTTCAGCTCAGCTAGTGGAGGCAGTCTTTGTCAAATCCGTTTTAAAGTTACAGTAGCTTGATAGGCGTTGGCAATCGGGGAAGAGGATCTGTGTCAACATCCAAAGGAGTACACACAATGCCTGGCATCCAGGATGGGGATTAAGGAGAGGGTGAAGAGGGGCACAAAAGACTACATTTCCATGGAGTATAGTTTACACCGTTTACACCGGGAGATAGGGCCAGGTACTGAACTGACCCCCCGCTCCAGTCCCCAAGAGCAACAGACAACACACAGATCATTGTCCGCATCCCACCGAGGCCATTATCTGACTTATATTGGATGACAAAGTACTTGATGAAAGACTACAACAAATTTGGAAATACTGGCCTTGCTGATGAGAAGAATGAGCTCATTTTCAGCATGAGTGTATCCAGGGAGCACTTCCTCTGAGGGCAGGGGGGAAGGGATAGGATGGCAAAGTGTCTGCTATATAAGCAGGAAGAACAGAGTTTGTTCATCTAGAAGGGATGTTAAGGCGGGCATGATGACATGTACTTAGAATCACAGTGCTGGGCTGGCAAAGACAGAAGGATCCCTGGAACTTGCTAGTCAGGCTTGCAGAACCAGCAAATCCCAGGCCAATGAAAGAGACCTTGTCTCAAAGAAGAAAATGAAAGTCGTTTTCATTGTTGCAAATGATGGAGGGATCATGTGCCCATCCCCTTCAGGAGAGGCTTCTTCTAATCCTGTCCCTAGAGACTTGGAGAAAGGTAAAGGTCTACTAAGGACCCATAGCAGCTCCCTAGTCACGTCCCATGGAAATCACTCCAGTAGGTGTTCTGATCTCTCAAAGTAAACTATACACCCAGCTCATAGCCGCACCCAACAGCTGCCCTCCATGTTAAGGATACCAGGATTGTCGCAGGTACAGTCTCCTCTCTCCTGGAGACCAGACCTGCTCTGAGAAGCCAGCATCCTGGGTACACAGACCTCTGGTGCTATCTCTTGAGACTTGGGTAACTTTGGTGATGTGAGATTGTGAGCATACATGGTATTTCAACATCCTCAAATCCTTTCATGAACTGGCTGCTTGTATTTCGGGCTTTTTTTCTGTTGATCCTCAGGTGACTTTCTGAAGACCACTCAGACCAGGCTCTTGACAACTGTCTTCACCGATAAGCAGAGGAATGAGGAGAAGAAACCATGGCAGGCATTTCATGGGGCTGGAGAAATGCCTCAGCGAGCAAGAGTGTTTGTTGCAGAACCATGAGGACCTGAGTTCAAGTTCAAACAACTAGGTAAAGAGTAAAGTATGGCCATGTGTGCCTGTGACCTTGGTGCTTTGGGAGAAAGAGACAGGAGGATCACTGGGGCTTACTGCCTGACAGCATAGCTCCAGATCCAATGAGAGACCCCTTTTTAGGGGAATACGGCAAAAGGGTACCCAATGTCTTCCTCTAGACTCCACATGTGTAAATACAGGTGTATGATCCTCAACATACAGGCATGTATACCACATACACACACTGAGGCTATGGCATGACTTTTTAATATAGGATACATACACAAATTTGTGTATATTTGCATAGATACTTAAATATTGACATCAAGTTGCTAGTCAACTTTTGTTGAGAACTTTTTGGGACAATATATAGTTTATTTTATAATACAGTGGATGGATGAGTGAGTAGATAGATGATGGACAGAAGAATGGTTGGATAAACAGATGGATGAATAGGTAGATGGGCAGATGGATAGATGCATGGCTGAATGGGTGGATGGATAGATGGATGGATGGTTGGATACATGAACAATGGGTGGATGGATGGATAAATGGGTAGGTGGATGGATGTAAAGATGGATGGATAATGGTTGGTTATATTATAAAACAATTATAGTAAAATGTTATGAACTGTTATAAAAATTTTTCAACTGTGATACACATGTGCAACTTTTTTTATCATTTTCGTTTGAGGGGATGATACTCTTATTAAGTGATGGCTATAGTTATTTTTTGTAACAACCTAAAGTTTTGCAAAAATTTAAATGTTTTTATATAACAAAATATATAGGCATACCGTTACTTTATCCTCAGATATGTTTCAAGATTTGAAAGCAGTATGCCTTAGCATAGCTCCTGTTTGCTGTCTTGAGACTTCCTTTGAATCTAGCCTTAGCATCTCCAAGGAGTGATACAAGATGATTATTGACCATCCTGGGCAAGGTCATTAGTGAGCTTTGCCAGAAAGGAGCTGTTAACTCAAGACAGATCCCTTGTCTCAGGACAGGCTATTGGCTGTGGTGCCCAAAGCATCCCATCTCCATTCTTCTCTCTTTGAAATTCTGAACAACATTTTTATAAATGAAGAAAAATTTCCCTTCAAAGACAAAGCCAACTGCCACTTGCTCTGTCCTACAAAGTATAACTACAGGGAGGTCTTCAGACCCAGGCATAGCATCCATGGCATATCTATGCTTGCTCAGGGAGCTTGGACTCACAGCCCTCCCAATGATCATTCTGATGATACAGAGATGGAATGCCTTTGACAGATCTAATTGGTTAAGCAACATACTCAGTATTAATAATGATTGAATAGCTAATTGTAGAAGAACTGGACAGGTAATTTTAAAAGTGACTGAATGTGTTAAGATCTTTAAAATGAGCTGTTAGCAAAGATGAACCTCCCATCCATCCAAAGAGCATAAAAGGAGTTGAAATTTGGCTATCGCCCTCCCTTCTGCAATATAAAGGAACAGGCGGCCTTCAAAAGAGAATTCACAGACCTGGGGGAGACTGGGGCATGGGGAGATGTCACAGGATCCAAGAGGGACATAGTCCTTTCTGGTGGTATTCCACTGAGCTTCTGAACATTGCCAAGTAATCCTTTCACCCTTCAGTTGCTGCAGTGCCCTAAAGGTATTTTCATACCTGTGCAGGGAGGAGAGCTGCTTCATATAGAAATTAAATACATAAATTAATAGATGCCCCTCCAGAAAGCCCTCCAAATGGGGAGTCCAGCTGCTTCAGGGACTCTGTAGTCAATAGGTCAAAGCCTTGCTTAATGTATAGGGAAAGGAAGGGCAGGGATTAAAATGTTCCGTGAGATTTCGCAGAGCCCAGCAATTACATCCTTCCAGTTAACCGCTTAGGGGACAAGGTGCCTTTGTATAGGAATGCCTAAGAGTGGTAGGTTGGGTCTCACCAAGCCAAGAGACAGAGGGAAAGGGGGCCCATCCTGACCCTGCCTTTGTGTTCTCTGATGAGGGCAAGTAGCTGGAGGAGGCAGAAGGAATGGAGAGATAAAGAAGAGGAACCTTTACCCCAGATTGAATGTGGGCATCTTCTACGGCTAGTATTTGCTGTACACTTGACTGGATTTAGAGCACCTAGGATCACACCCCCTGGTGTGTCAAAGATGAGAAATTACCTTTAAAATTGTGTCCATTCGCTCTAGAAACTCTGAGACCCTGAGTTCCACCCCCAAGGCTTGATCTACTGATGGAGCAGGTCCCCCCCCCAGCTCCTGGACTGACATTCCATACATGGGTGTTACTGGACAAGATCTTTTTTTTTCTTTTCAAGGCTTTAGAAACTCGGACTGCGTTTCAGGAAGTAACTTCCTACAGAGAAGGTTATCAACAGCCTTTACCAAGCTTGAAAGGCCTGGTGGTCCCTGACTGCAACAGAGAACAACCTCCTCTTGCCCTTTAGTTGGCTCCCCTCTTCCAGAGCATCCGGCTCATGACAGATCAGTGAAAAAAGCCACAGGTCCGAGATTCACAAAGGTACCAAGTGAAAAGAGACCCCAGATGACAGGAAACATCCCACCTGGCTGTTCCATTTTGTCAACATATAGTTTAAGCTGATCCTTAAGTAAAATAAGTCTTGTCCACAGTCTCAAATGCGGGCTAAATAATTGAACATAGCAGGCAGCATGCATTTTCATTTTTCTATTGACATATTTTTCAGAAAGGATTTAGATGATACTCTCTGAACCATAGCATTTGTTACAAACTCTTAAACGAATGTTAGCACCCACGGCATAGGTCTCCTTGGTCACCCGTTTCTTTTTTAATTTAGTCTCCTCTGTGCTAGGGAGACTGCCCTGAGCTGGGTATCAGTTCCAGCTAACTCCTCCAGAATGGTACGATTCAAGCCCCTTACTTTGCAGCATCCTATGCACAAAAAATGTCCTCCACTTACTCCAAAGAATGTGCAGCTTTTTTATGGTGGGTGTATGTGTTCATGTATGTGGGTATGACAAAACTTTTCTGGGGGGGATGGATGCAACACTTATGACTATTCAACCCAGATAGAAAGACCACAACAGACCAAAGTACAGCTTCCACCAAACTCCAGGTTGGTGAACCAAAGAGTTTTGGATTACTTATAGGAATATGGGTAAGGGGTTTCTTACAGGAGCAGATATGGATCAAAGACAGCTGCGTCACAAAAGCCCACCCCAACACAGGAGACAGCTCACCTAAGCTGGAAAGCCTGGAGCACCCCGGAGCACCCCACACAGCCTGCAGGCAGCTCAAGAGGTTGGAAAGTCCTTTCCAGATGCCTTGGGTTAAACTTCTTCAGGGAAGCTCAGCTTGTTTCTGCTTCTTCTTGGTGGTTAACCTGGTCTCAGGGTCTTCATACAGCTTCACTTCCTTCCTTCTCAGCGAGGATGCTCAGCTTTTATGGCTTACTCTGGCAGAGAGGGGCCTAGAGAATCTTGTCAGTTTCAGGGACTTCCTGTAGCTACTTTGAGTTGTTAACCTTCCTGCTCAAGGAGCATCCCTGCCAGAAGGAATGACTGAGACAGGGTTTCTCACTAAACTCGGAAATCACCACTTTTCTAGCCAGGGAGTTCCATGGATCCTTCCGTTTCTGACTTCCCAGAGCTTGGATAAGAGGCCTACGCTGCTGAACTCAAAGGGAACAGGATGACTTTGTTTGCTTGTTTGTTTTGATGTGTCTGTATATGTGAGTGTGTTCTGTGTGTGTTTCTGTGTGTGTCTGTATGTCTGTGTGTAGGTGTTAGTAATCAACCCGGGTCCTTACATTTGTATGGAACCGAGCCATGTTCCCAGCCGATTGCGTTCCTTCTTGAAAACAAAACCATAAAACACTACTCTTAAGTATTTCAACCTTCTGCAAAGTGGCAGTAGATTCAGACACAGATGCAGAGGTTAAGTATACACCCCCATGCCCACTCCCGCTTTTTCAGTGCAAGAAAATAGGGAGCGAGAGGGAAGGAGAGACAGGTAGTTCCCCTCAGAAAGTTTCTATCTTTCACCTTTTCTGGAAAGCACAGAAAATTATGTGGGCCTTAGCTTCAGTTCGGTCCTGCCTGCCTTGGCCTGTGTGAAAAGACCCCCTCTGCATGGTTGGTAAGACATGAACTTCCCAGCTCCGAGGACCCGTGCTGCACTTACTTAAACTTGGTCACTCTCTCCAGCTGGGGTCTGGAGTTCACATTTTTAAAAGAAGCCCTTGCAAACGACCTTTGCCATAATGGAATTGGGGTAAATTTACCAAATTTCCATTTCAGAAAGTCCCCTACCTGCCAAAGGAGCCTCTAACCCTTGGGAGAGACACCAGAGGCTAGGGAAAGGCACTTGAATAAACAGAATCTTGTTCATTTCACATCATTGGACTGCCACTCACGTTAACAGACTGGGTTTGAATTAACACACACACATACCACATACATACCACACACACATACACCACATACTCACACACACACACACATTTGCACACATACACACTCTCACACGATCACACACACAGTAACACATCTAGACACACACTCTCTCACTTACATACATAGACACACACCTTTCTAAAACATCTTCAAAGATCTCTCTTCGTGAAGAGCTGATTGAAATGAGGCCAACATGCAGGAGCTCTGCTTCACTCTTCTCCCCAAACAAGGCTGAGAATAACAGGCAGCGCTCCTGAGTACTATTTGGGGAGGTGGTTTATACAAAGGGTCTTTGCCAAACTCTCATCCTGGGTACCTTCCCTCTTCTGCCCTCTATTCCTGATCAACCTTCCCACCCGTGCTAAGTTTATAGAAGACATTATTTCCAGACCCTTGTGGAGAAGGACCTTGTTGGGTCTAAGATGCAAACAGTACCACATCTTGCTAGTGGCCAGTTCATCAATAAGTTTCACTGCCCTCCTCTCTAAAAGGGAGGTGTTGTCTGCTCCACGGGGGTACTGGAAAATGCAAAGTGCTGCAAAGGGAATAAGGGCTATTTCTGCAAGCCCAGCCCTGGTCCCTGGGTTATTTTAATTGCAGCCTGGTGGTGCCAAGGTGCTGAAGCACCCGCTTAGGCTGAGTGCTTAGCTTGGAGGTACTGAATTAAAGTGTCAGAACATGCAGAAAAATTGCAATACGGCCCATCAACGGCGTTTGTTAAGAGACACAGGCAAGGCTGGTGACTTGTGTAGAAAAAGAGCTGCCTTCGCAGAGCCATCAAAGCACAGCCTGGAACTAATGGGGTATTCAGAGGTCTTGTTCTACTTCATTGGTCAAAGCCAACACAAGCCTGTAAGATTTGGGCCCGTTTGCTGTTTATTACTGTGGTAATAAAGGCCACTTAAAGATACAAGCCCATCTTGTATTGGCTCAGACCCAAGGGTGCCTTTGTAAATCGGATCACCGAGGTCTCGTGTCTCTGGTTATTTGAAACAACCTTTTTATTTTTTTTTTTAATTTAGAAAAGATAAAATGGAGAAATTTTAATTTTAAGACTCCCATGAAAGGATGATATAGTGCTCTTGATTTTATTTCTCTCTGACTTGTCTCTGGTTCTAGTATCTGCCCAGACATGGTCAGATTTACAGGCCTTCTGGCCTAGGCCACAGCTCCCAATTTTCCCATCAAATATGAATCAAGGTGTTGCTGGGGAGGTATGGTATAAATGTGACTCAGGTCCACAGACGCTGGCCTCTCAAGAAGAGCCATAATCCTTGACGGTGTCAGTGGGCCTGAATCAAAAGGAGAGACTCCATCCACAGCCCGTGGCTTTGGCCTGAGTCATGATGGGAGCTCTGGCTTTCCCTCAGAGCAACAGTTTCTGACCTGCCTAGGCACCTTCACACATGCCGAAGCAAACCCCTTGCAATTAATACCCAAGCAGGTATCTATGTCCCTCTTGCTCTCTTTCTCTGATTGATGCTGGCTCACTCATAGCCCAGATAGAATCTCCTTTCTCACCCTCCAATCCCTGTTCATTCAGTTGAAGAACTCAAATTGGAAGACTGGGAACTGCAAGTGGCTCACATCCTCGTTGGCCCATGCCCATGTTTTTTGTGAAATGTGTTAAAAATAAAAACAAGATGAATTAGTTGCCAACATTGAAAACTGTGAAAATTACACACACACACACACACACACACACACACACACCTGCATTTCCATTTCTTAGAAACAGAGAAAAAAATCAGAAGACTTAGATAGTCTTAGGTCTGTGTGCCCGTTTGGCAAGAATCAGTTAGAAAAAGAAATGTCTACCCCTTTGACAGAACACAGGCTCAGTGCTTTATCCCAATCTTCACCACTAAAGAGGCTCATTGTCGTGTACCTGTATGTATTGTTTCTCTTACTGCAGAGAGAAATGGTTTTATGAGAGGTAGATAATTCAAAGGATAGATTGTGAGCTTTTTATGTTTCGTGGAAAAGGTGGAAGGTACAAGTTCCTTTCCAGAAACCATGACTGTTGCCCTGCATGAAGTTTTTCAACAGGATTTGTCTGGGTTAGCCTTCTCCACCCAGCTCATCTTTCAGACTTTACTGATAGGCAAACATTGCTGGCAGGTGCTTCTTCAACGTTGCCCAGTGTAGGGAAAAGTCACTGTGCAGCGATTTTCTTTTCTCTTTAGCAGAAGAAAACCTGAGGTGATCATGGGGCGAGGGAAGTTTGTCCAATGTACCAGAGCAATATACTAACTACCTTTGGAGAAACTGACTGAGGGATCTAGAGAAAGGACTCCAAGGATCTCAAAGCCCCTTTTGCCAGGCAATCTGTGAATGTATTCTGTCCCTGGTGGCCATGCAGGGTTAGCTAATGAGGTTTCTCGGTTAAGAAACAAAGATGTGGTCCAGGAGAGAAAACTTCACCCTCTGAGGGCAAGGCTTTGGGTTCCATCTGAATTCTCCAACTGGGGAGGCTATGACTTAGGTTTTTTTCTTCTCTGAAAGAAGAGGGATCCCAGAAGTACCCCCATTTGGAGTCAAGATTTAAGCATTCAGTGAACACCATGAATTTGTTTGGAAGGTGAAGTCCAGGAATTCTATTTTTTTTCTCTCTCTCTCAAGCTCTCATGTGATTCTGAAGCAGCCAGGCTTCGAGTTTGCTGAAGTAGAAAGTATCTCTAGGTTCCCACCTCCCCATCTTCTGATCAAAAAATATCCCACCTCTCTAGACAGTGAACAGGCAATGTTCCAAACATATTAACCCTCTGGGGCTGCGGGGATTTGATCTTAAAAGATTTGAAGCAGCACCACGTTGCCTCGGTCACCTGGCAGGACGTGACTTATCATTTCCCTTGTAATTTCTGTGGCTTAGTGGTTTGGAAATCTCTGTGAAGTTCAGGTCCGAAGCAAGATGCAGCGGTCAAAATCAGTTGAGACCAAATGTGATCTTAGAGTGAAGGGCCTGAAACTAGCCCACATCTCTCATTCTGAGTCTCTGCACTCATTCCCAGTGCCCACAGCTTAAAGGCTAGGACCTTTCGAATGTGAGACAGGATCTTCTGTCTTAAATGCAGGACAAAATGGACCCTTTATTCCCCCTCCCTCCAAGATCCTTCAGGAACAGAATCAAACTGTTCAGCATATACCCCTACAGCACAGAGCCCTACAGCACATACCTCAGCCCCCTTCGGAGTGCAGTTTTGAGTAGCATCCTCTTGGGAACTTGGAGGAGCTCTTTCTGGTGCTCAAAGAGAGAGAGTTATGTGCTTTTTTTTTTCTTTTTCTGATGCAAACAAAAGACATTAGGAAGCACTTGGAGCATATGACAGCTCTGTGGTGCCCGGCCAGAGGGAGAGGGGGAAGAGGATTTCGCTTTTGTAATGTGTGACTATTAGATCACAATGTTGGTTGCAATAAATTATCACTTTTGGTTCCTGCTAATTGCTAGAATCTTCTGCCATGGGCTATAATAATGTGAGCCAAAAAAAAATTTTTTTTGGACCCTAATACAAATATGCATCCTGCTGGACTCTGAATGGCACTTTGGAATTTGAATAAATGCCTGAGGAAACAGCTGGAGATGGGGCCTGAGAATCAAAGACGTCATTAAGCAATTATTGAGAAAAGCAGGAGCTTTGGGGAAGAGAATTCTGACTTCTCCACATCCACTGACCCAGTGCAGCCTCCCCCTCCCAGAATCCCTGTGGATAATCACTACCTTAGTGCAAGACCTCACCAGGGAGGTGAAACTGCACTCAAGTTTTTATAATCTTAAAAAAAAAAATAATCCCCACCCCTAACCTTTCAAGGGAAGACATTCCTTCTGTGCCACAAAAAGCACAGAAGCCACAAAGGGCAGCCGGCAGCTCTTCTGTGCTTTTTCCCTGGCCCCCTTCCTGTGTCCATCCGGATCTCTTGTTGTCTCCCAGATTGCAGAGATATCAGTTAAACCGTGTGGGCAGAGAGCTCGGCTACTGGGAGTTAGAGACGGTGTGCTGTTCTTAGAGGATTGGAATTTGGTTAGAAGTACCCAGGCTGTTCACAACCACTTGTGACTATGGCTGCAAGAGAGATGACAACCTTTTCTGCCCCCCTAGGGGCACCCACGCGCTTGTATGTGCAGGACACATGCGTGTGCATAGACACAAATAATAATAACAATAAATGATAATAATAGTCATAACAATAGAATAAATAATCTTTTGTGAAAACAGACCAGAACACACATACAGTCAGACACACACATAACAAAAAAGGGAAAAAAATAAAAATAAAAATAAATCTGTGCTTCGAGCTATTTCTAATGCTTTTGTGTAAGCCAGGCTTGCCTTGAAACAGCCAAATGTTTGTTGAGTGCCTACCATGTTCCTGGTGGTGGGGATGCTGCAATGATGAGAATGGATGGAGTTCCTGCCTTCCTCAGGCTGGCCTTCTCTTGGTTCTCATGGGGGAGGAGAGGAAAGACGGTTAGCATGTTCTGTCCTAGTGAGATAGTGAGGCAGGGGAGGAACCAGGAGCAGAAAAAGTAGCTGGCAACTTTAAATACATTATCTAGACAAGGCCGCCTCTGAGGGAGAGGGAGGGAAGGGGGGTGAGCCAATGAGGGAGGTTATCCAAGGACAGGGGAAGAAGGGTCAGTCAGGAGGAGAGACCTGAAAGAGAGTGGGCTGCGTTCACTCAAACAATGGGGACAGTGGACAACAGCTGGAAATGAGAATGTGAGTGCAAGAGCCCAGAAGGTAAGGAAAAAAAAAATGTGAAAAGGAGGAACTTTCAGGGGCCCAAGAGCCAAGTCAAGGCTGGCTTCCTCTGTGACTAGGAAGCGTTAATACGGGCTGGAATGTTTTCACGTCTGCACTAGTTTTCTGCAGAGAAATGGTGAAAAGGTGTAGGGATGGGAATGCCAAGAAACCCTTCCAAACGAGGTCCTGACAGTGATCTAGACGGGAAGCAACATCAGAGTGGAAGGTGTGGTTCCCTTGGGGTTTGCTATGCTGGCAACCTTTGTGCTGTTCCTACTCACAAAGCCCATAGAGCAGTGGCTCTCCAGGGGTCACATCAGATATTTACGTATGATTCGTCACAGTAGCAAAATTACAGTTACAAAGTAGCAACGAAATAATTCTATGCTTGTCGGGGGTCACCACACCATGAGGAACTGCACTAAAGGGTCACAGCATTCGGAAAGTCGAAAACCACTGCCAGGAAAGACTCCATTCTGTGCTATCGAACAGTGTGTGTGTGTGCGTGTGCGTGTGCGTGTGCGTGTGCGTGTGTGCGTGTGCGCGTGCAGTCCCTGGCACACAGAATGCATGCCACCTTTTGAAGCCCCTGATGCTGCTGCTGCATTAATTAACCAAGAAAATAGATTTTTTTTTTTTTTGGCTTGGTGAGTGATAACCACATTGGCCTCCCTTTGTGTTAGTATCTATGCAGCTCCTCCCTCTTTCTCCCTCTTTTTCTCTGTCTGTCTGTCTCTCGCAACCCCTCCATCCCTCCCCATATCTATCTCTTCCCTTCCCCCCTCTCCTGTTTCTCTCATCTGAAGAAGACAGTATCAATACCACCCAAGACAGATGGCAGAAGTTGTAACCACATCAGCCTCCTCTGTTGACTGGCTCTGTGACCTACCTGCAATTTACTTTATCTCTGCCTCAGTTTCTCCACTTCCAATAAGACTGATACATTTTATGGAGACACACGTGGATTAATGGGGGTAATGAGGACATGCCTGAAAGCAGAAAGCAGCTTTCTATCCTTAGTGAAACAGCTTATGACATGGACTCCTTTTTCCCCATCTCTTCTGGCCTCTCCCACTGAAGAAAAACTGCCAAAGGGAGAAAAAAAATCCCATTATAGGTTTACAAAGGAAGATAAAAGGACGACAAAGGCAGGGGCTGTCTGGAAGCATGTTGCCTTGAGTAGATTTAACATCAGGGACATCAGAGATCCTCTGCAATAGAAGAGGAAGACACACATGGGCGTGAAAGGAAGGAGTAGAATTACACTCTGCTAATTTGCTATGAGCATCAAAAGTCACTTTATGGAGAATCTAGGATAAACCAGAACCATGTGGTCCCTCTCCAGAGCCCAAAGAATACATAAGCCAACACTGCTGGGGAATGCTGGCAAGTGCCTCCTCAGGAAAGTAAGATAACATTGTCCTAGACACCAATCCAGTTGGGGCTGATGATCTTCTGGGTAGATACAGAGTAGAACCATCCAGTCAGCAAATACCAGCTCTTTTAATGAAGGAAACTGTACTGTTCTCCTTTGATTGTCCTACTCACTGTCTATTTGGGATTTCTTTAAATGGAAAAAAGCTGGTCTCTCCTTCTACCCTGTGGGTCCCGGCGATCTAACTCATATCATCAGGCTTGTTGGCAAGTGCCTTTACCCATTGGAATCAGCTCACCAACCCTAACTTTTTAAAGAAATAATTTCAAATAGATTTTTGAAAGAGATACTGGAACGAAAGTATGCTGTTGCTGGTTTTGTTTGTTTGCTTGTGTAAGACAGAGTTTCTCTGTTTATCCCTGGCTACACAGAACTTACTGGAACCCATTCTGTATATCAGGCTAGCCTCAAACTCAGAGATCTATCCGCCTTTGCTTCTTAAGTGCTGGGATTAAAAGCATGCACCACCACCCCTGACACTGACACTAGTTTGGTATTTGTTCTTTAGAATACAGGAAATCTGGATCACTTCATAGGTTAAAACAATAACAGAAATATTAACCCCTTATGTCATTCTGCAATCAAATCCATCAGGAAATTGTTTACAAATGAGAAAGTGTGTTTCTCTGTTCACCACATCAAAGAGTAAATTACTTTACTCAGTACTGTGATAAAACAGCCAAAGAGAGAGGAAAGATTTATTTAGGCTCACAGTTCAAAGGGAACTGTGCGTCCCGGCAGTGAAGACATGGCACCTGGGAGAGGCTGGTCAATGACTAAACCAGAAGCAGGGCTGGGTTACAGCCCTTAAGGTCTGCTCTTAGTAACCCACCACTCCAAGCCACTGCTCCTGCCTCAAACATCTGGCAACAAACCAAAACGGTGGCACCAGCTGTGCACCAGGTGTTCAAATAAATGAACGGGTGGGGTACATTTTGAACGCAGACCATAACAAAGAATAAGGAAATAAGAGTTAGGTATATATAACTTATCTGTGTAAATTATGCAGCAATTTTCCCTGAGTATTCACTCACTCACTCACTCACTCACTCACTCACTCACTCACTCACTCATTTTATAGCCTTTGCTAGCATTACTCTGTGTAACAACATAATGGCATGCTCTGCACTTCCTGTCCTTTGTTTCCGGGAAGAAAAGAATGAGGCAAGTGGCCAGGAAGCTCTGGTGAGACTCACTTTTGGCTGAGTCATTCAGTTTCCTCTTTACCCTTTCTGCTTCAAACAGATCACTGGGGTGGGAGGGGTGGGAGGAGAACAGCTGGAGAGAAAACTGTCAATGGTCTGAGAAAGAGAAACAGGATTAATTAATACCTGATTATTCTTTTGATGTTCACAGGAGTTAGCAAGCACCCACTCTTGGCTTCTTCTGGGAAGTCTGCGGTAGAACTAATGTCTTGATGTTAGTTATGGGTGCCTATCTCTGAGCAAATAGGCTCCTGGGGGCTGGAGAGCAGAGAGCTCAGAAGACAAGCTGGGTCCCTGCTGTGTGGGGAAGGGGTGGCTGAATCTCTGGGATTGTAAAGTGACTCTTCCATTAAAGGAAACAACCATCCAGTGCAGTGTAAGAACAATTTTTATGCAAATAAAATTTTCATTTAAATGAAACATAAAAAAAATTATTGGGTCAGAAGAAGCCACTGAACACGTCTTTTTGATCTCATAATTGAAGATATTTGGTTTTGTTTTTAATGAGAAAATGCAAAGGAAAGCACAAGCAGAGCCCCATCCTTAAAGCGAAACTATTATCAATACATTTTTTCACTCTCATATCTGTGCTCACCACATATAAATATATATATATATAATTTTTGTCCAGATGTCTTTCTTTAGAAATGATTCTCTCTTCATTAATGTAGAATGGTTATATCACAGTAATTAGCCAATTCTTTATCCTTTTTATAGCTGGTATTTGGCGCAATAAAAAGCAAAAGACAGTGTTCTGTGTTATGGATTTAGAAGTTATATGATCAGGGGCTGGGAAGAGAGTTCAAACTACCGTATAAGCAGATGCCCTTGAGTTCAGCCTCCAGAAGCACATAGTTCTAGTCAGGTGTGATGGTGCACGTGCAATCCTAACACCAGGAAGCTAGAGACACAAGGATGTCTGAGGCTCGCTGGACACCCAGCCAGCCTACTTAGTGATCTCCAGGATAGTGAGAAAACAAGGAGGATGATGCCTGAGGAACAATGTCGAGGGTTAACCTCTGGCTTTCACATGGTCCAACAAAAACAAGAACACACACACACACAATACACATAGAGAAGTCACATGATCAATGGTAAGAAGAAAAGCTGTATTGGATTGAAACACAGACTTCACTCTTGAGAGGGAGGTGGAGAGAGGCTTGGATAGCTAAATTTTAAGGCTCCTGAGCCTGAGTCTCAGAGTCCAGGGTTCAGTTTCCTGTTACCTTTCAAGAAAACCCCTGGAAGTTAAAGAGTGTTTCATACTGTCACTCAGAATTCAAACAAAAGAGAGCATTGACAAAAATAAAATGAGAGGGAGTTGGAGAAATCTAAAATGCTCCATTATGGTGGTGACCTCTGAAGACTGAGTCTTAAGAAACATCAATATCAGTGGTAGAGAGGTTGTAAGCATCCTCATCTCTATTTCCAGTCCTGGCCAGATCCTATCCCAAAAGCTGTCTCTGTTTCCATCACAATTCATTACCTGCCAACCATATTTTCTACTAGACAAGGAGCATCATAGGATTTAATTAGACCAGGCTGAAGAACAATTACCTAATGTAGTAAGAAGATACCAGCTCCTTCCCTGAATAGCCCTAGACTCACAACCAGTTTGATGTGAGTGAGAGCTGGGTTCCTGAGAGATGCAGGGGGGAGGGGTTGCCTGGTGCAGAGACTATGACAAAAGGAGCTTGGCTTCCCAATCAGGAGATGAACTCATCATTTAGGGTCAACTAAGTGATACTACGTATGGCTTTGTTATCATAGTGGTGAAGGAAAAAACACAAGCCAACTGTGTCTGCCATTTTATAGCTAGTTTCAAGAAAACCAGCCCAATGGATTGCCAGCTCCCTAAGGCTTCCCTCTCTGTATCTATTTAGATTTTGATATTGTTAAAACCTTAATAATGGGCAAGCTAAACAGGTATGTAATGAATCCTATCAGTCACAAATAGCTCCCTACACCCAAGGAAACTAAGAAGAAAATTCCTTTCTTTCACAAAGACCAATCTCCCACCATACACGCACATACACACACACACACACACACACACACTCAGGCAACATGAAAAGGAAGCTGATCTGAATGACACATTTCTTTAAGGAGAAAATGCTGTCCAATATGTGGAGAAGTCCACTTTGAGAAACAGACTTTGTTCTAACCAACTCTTTAGGTGAAATGAGTTAAGAACATTCTTAGGTAGACACCACTGAATCACTAGAAGGTACTTGAAAATGTTCCTTTGCAAAGGACAAAATTTCCAGATTGTTCTATGAATTTTTATTTATGTCAGCTCCAGTTCCAGAGCCCAAGATCCTAGTTTCCCACAGTTCCTGCTGTCTTTACTCATGAAGATGGCCTACTGTGGGGAAGCAAGTACTGTGCTCTGACTGCCAGTGTTCAAATTCATCTGTGCTCACAGAGCCTAGGGAAGGGTTTCAAGCTGGAATGTGGTTCCAGAAAGAGGCCTAGCATGAGGTCAGAGAGTATGTACAAATTGGCCTGTGTCTGATAGCAGGAGATGAGGGTGGTCAGCAGTGTTTGCTAAGACTGTTCTGTCATTGTTTTGTTATAGAGGGGAAAAAATTAAAGTTTGAGGAAAGCATATTACAAAAGTGATAAGCAGACATTTGGCATAACCAAATGAGACCCTAGAGACCTCCTTGTCTATAGTCAAGAGAAATCCACAGCCCTTCCAGGACCCTCAAGACAAGCAGCGGCCAGGACTCCTCAGTCCTGAGCTCCACCATTGCACACGCCTCAGAAATTTGGTATTTGGCAGTTCCCTGTTCCACACCACTCTGCTTCATTAGACTCCTCCTCTGTTCACAGCAACTTCCCAAAGAAAAGTCTTCTTCACACAACCGCTAGTCCTGACTTCTGAACAGCCAAGAGCACTTCTCATTCCAGGATATGTTTTTTTTTTTGTTTGTTTGTTTGGTTGGTTGGTTGGTTGGTTGGTTTTTTGTTTTTTCTTTCCCCAACTAAATGAAAGTGCATCCTTTCCCCTCCCCAACAAAAATAGGCAAACAAGGGGCGGGGGGGGAGTTGTCTGGTTGTTCTTGCTGTATATTAGCAGGGGCTGAATATGATCTGGAAGAAACATATTGATGACTGAAGGGTGGGTGGATGGATAGACGGATGGATGAGCTAGAAGACTACATGCTGTGATGTACGTTTCTATTCACCTGTGTATTATGTTCTATCACACACACACACACAGAGAGAGAGAGAGAGAGAGAGAGAGAGAGAGAGAGGGAGGGAGAAAGAGAGGGAGGGAGGAAAATGCATAAGGACAGCCTCCCATGAGGCTAGACTCATACCCTGACCCTGTCCCACTCAGACCCACCAAGTTAAGAAATAGCTCTTTATGTGCCTTCCAGTAACATTAATTGTTGGTCATAAAACTTCAAAGCAACAGATATTTATAGCTTGATTAGAGCCCTTTTTCCACAGACCCTCACCACAGCACTTTCCAGCTCAGTTCCCATGAGTGTACTGAAAACAGCCTCCTGCCCACTTCCTGTGGAAGCCAGTTCCTTAACCGCCTGGGTCCTGAGGCTAGCTGTCCCCTCCCTTTTGTTCCAGCGTGCAGTCTTTCGGTTTCTCTTGGGTTTTCTCGGTTGTTTTTTTTTTTTCTCCATTCCTTTTCTCAGGCACCCAAGTCCCCACTAAACCGTCCCCAGAACCAGCATGTCAACAGGGGCCAGGGAGGGCATGATGGTGCCCTTCTCAAAACATCCTTCCAAGGGAAAACAAGCTGTGGAGTTTCGCATGGTCCTTGAGACTAAAATGGTAATGTGTTCACTGTGCCTGGAAGCTTGAGAGATCAGAAACATACAAAGCTAGTGCACCAATTCAAAGAACTCAGCCCGGAGGAGATCCTTAGCTTGAATATTGAAAGATGGAGTCCTACCACTGAGTGTGTGTGCATGCGCCTCCCCCCTCCCCCGTGTGTGTGTGTGTGTGTGTGTGTGTGTGTGTGTGTGTGTGTGTGTG
>NW_026596034.1:30694931-30791205 GCF_907164565.1 Psammomys obesus | reverse complement strand
GTGTGTGTGTGTGTGTGTGTGTGTGTGTGTGTGTGTGTGTGTGTGTGAGTTTGGTAGAGGCCAGAGGGTAACTTCTAATGTCATTCTTTAATTACTCAAACATGCATGCCATCTTGGGATTTAATTTGTTGGGGGGAGGGGCCTTGTTTTGAAGCTGGGTCTCTCTCTGAGTCTTGAGGCTCTTCATTTCCACCAGGCTGTCTGATGAGCTCCAGGGCTCCAGCTGTCTCCACCTTCTCAACACTGAGGGCCCCTGGGGATCAAACTGGAGCCTTCATGTTTACAAGGCAAACACTTTATAGATAGCTTGACCTGCTCGTCTTGGAAAACTGTCATCTTTTAAAAACATGAATTAAAAAAAAAATAACCCTCTTTTAATGGGGGGGGTATGGGAAGGTTAGAACTGGAGAGACTGGCTCAGAAGTTCAAAGCACATACTCTTCTTCCAGAGGACCTGAGTTCAGTTCCTAACAGCCACTTCCAGCAGCTCAAAACCACCTGTAACTCTAGCTCCAGGGGTTGTTGTGTCTGGTCTCTGAGAACACCTGTACACAAGTGTGTATATTCCCCCCCAAACACACACACACACACACACACACACACACACACACACACACAATTAAAATAAAACAAATTGGAGTTTTTATTAAGGTTAATAGGTCTCTTATGTAGCGAGACAGATCTATCTCCTGTCTTCACCTTCCGCATCACTTCCTGATAAAAGTGCAATCTCACTTTTGTTTTAGCATCTCAGAAGCCATGTGCATTGAATTTTAGAAGGGCATGGGAGTTTCAAGCTAGCTGGAATTGATCTTCTGGCTGAGGGCAGTTCAGGGTCTGCTGAGTTCATCAGACTTCCGCCTCACATGTAATGTTAGGAGGAAAAGTAAGCTGAAAAACTATCCAGCAACAGGAAGACTCCTCTGGAGTGGTGAAAGTGATCTATGTGCCCATTCAGCTTTAAAGAGAGGGGGTTACAAAGTACCACAGGCTTCCACTGATGTCACCGTTCATTGGGGGATGGTGGCAGATGCCCTTTGAATATTGGGGGTAGATCTGAGGGTAGTCTCAGCAGCCCACAGAGATACTAATTGTGGTGATTAATAAGTATTATGTGGTTCTAAACATGGGCCACGTGTTTGAGAAGTGATATACCCACAGCTGGAGGACCCCCTCTGTAGATGTTATCATCTGAGAAAAATGGAAACTAAAGTGGTCTCCCCAGAGCTGGGTTAGGAAACTCCTTTTGCTTTCTAAAAGAAACCCCCAAAGACAACATTGTGTCCCTTGGTCTGATTCTGTCATAGCTACAGAGGCTCGGAGGATGTTGGTGGTCTTGAGGTCAGCCCTCTCACCAGTCACCAATGGAAGGTAAGGCTGCTCATCCGCAACACTTGCTGCCAGACCACACCGCCATGCTTGGTTTACCTTGCATGCTTGGTTTACTCTAGGAGGTCAGGGTAGCAAGTCAGGTACAGGTCTACTTCGTATGGTTTGTTACAGGAAAGAGCCCTGGATGGCCACACCCTGCCTCCTTCTTCACCTTGTAACATGCCACCTACAGACTGGAAAGTAAGACCAGGGGACCAACAGTGTGTTGAGGGAAGATAAAGTGATCCCATAAGAAGTGTCTTCTTTCCACATCATCTGAGGAAGTCAGTGGTACCTTCTTTGTGAAGGTCCAAGGGGACCTGTGAAATGGGATTAACAGGGAAGCAGAAGTGGTGATGGACAAGCAGAAAAGTAGTGCACAGAGAAGAAAGAAACTAGCTGAGGCACAATGTACTAGAGTCTTGGAGTCAATATTCAAGTGTAGAACATTCTAATTCATTCTAGAACATTCCTCTAGTCCAGAACATTCTTCAACACCCTACTCTTCTTTCGTTTGTTTGCTTTTTGAGAACTGGGTCTCCTAAAACCCAGGCTGGCCTTGAACTCACTATATAGATAAGGATGGCTTTAAACTGCTCTTCCTCCTGTCTCTTCTCCCCAAGTGCAGGGATTGCGAGGGTACACTACCACAACTCGGTTTTATGTAACGCTATCATCAAACCCAGTTATTTCGCATGTTGAGCAGCCACTACCAACTAAACTAGCTATATTTCCAACTGTCTCACTCTCCTTTCTTCATGCTTCATACACTTCTAAAGAAGAACAGAAGTCTGTGGCACCATTCATTCATTCATTCATTTAGACGCAGGGTCTCCCAATGTAGCTCAGGATGACCTGGAAATTATTTTCTGTAATTTGCTTTTTTTATTTTTTGGAAATTTTTTTTAGCCCAGAATTCAAGGAAGTCCTACCTTAACTTCCACCGTGCTATCTATCAGGCATGTTCTCCTATATTCATGTGTCTCCTACATACATGCTTCCAAGCCATTTCTGAACAGTCACGTGATAGTATTGGAAGTAGAGAATTTGCACTAGAATGTTCTGAAAAGCTTGTGAATTCAGCCCTTACCAGGCCACCTGTCTCCTCCCCTCGAAGCATTAATCATCCGGAGGGCCTCCTGGAGGTCCCGGCTGTCAGTTGGGAAACTAGGTGTGTGGTTAAGCCTAAGCCGCCCAGCCTCAGTTGTTATAGCCACTCCCAATCCTGCACTTTCAGGGCTCTGAGGGTCTGTGTGGAGAACAAGACTGTTGCTGGTAAAGTCTGCTTAAACTCTACACCCATCACCCTCAAGTGGGGCCCTTCCTGCAGAGGAGGAGGTATGTGCCTGTTTAGAATGACAACATAGCTTGGTTCTGCCACAAGTCCCTATCAGTTGGTTCTCCTACAACAGGTGAAATAAGGGAGATTGTCATCCATATCTACAAAGCATGTCACATCATCATAATAATAATTTGTGATAAGAAACTAAAAGTCATGGTACGCGACCTGCCTTTGAAATTCTTTGAGTTTCAAAAGAGGGAGAGCCAGAGGGGTGCCTTTGCTTCCCATGTGAGGGCACTGACAGCTTTTTGAACTTCTACTCTGTGATAGGAATTTTCATGTTCACATTCAAAAGTGACAATGTGCTCACTTAAAAAAAAAATCTTGAAGACAGTCAGAACGTGAAATGTGAGTTTGGTTTCTTTCTTACTGACCATACTTCTGCTGCCACCTCTGAATTCCCTTTGACTGCGGTTAATACGTAATACAATGGTGAACTATAACACATTGTTCCAGGTAGTGATTATTATAATGATGATTTAATTTTAAAATTAAAAATGGGAAACATGGTTCTAGGGCTGGGGTTTCAACTCAATGGTAGGCCAGTTGCCTAGTATGTATAAGACCCTGGGTTTGATTCCCGAGCACCTCAGAAACAAGGAAAGAAATGTTCTGCATTTACCTACTGGTCTTTGCCTAGATGCAACTGGTTGAAAAAAAAATTAACAACTGCTTTTCCAATGGAATTTTCATGACAGTAAGTTGTTTTTCCATGTGATGAGGCAGCCAGCAGAGGAGGGAAAAACACAAGACCCAAGGCTGTGCTTACATCTGCCCAGTGTACTGTGAGATGGAGATGTTCTTTCTCATAGCTCAGTATAGCAGAGACCCCAGGGGGCCCTCCCAGGCCAGGAAAGATCATCATCTGTCTACTGAACACTGTCGTCAGGTCCAGCCACACATTACGTTTTTGGTGGTCAGCATGATAATAGTCCAGAGAACAGTTTCATAGTTCTGGCCACTAGGATCCGAGTGTCCTTTAGAGTGTGACTTTGAAAGATAAAACAGTCAACAGAGTTGCCCAAGTGCCAACAAAAAAAAGTGGCATTGCTGTGTGTGTTCCCTGGCCTTTGCACGTAAACAGATCAGCAACAGCTTCTGCTGTGTGAGAGACGGGCAGTCCTGCGTAGCCCACGCTGGGCTTGAACTTACTTCGTAGGTGAGGATGACCCTGAATTTCCGATCCTTTTGCTTTTGCTTGGGGTTGCAGGTGTGCAGTACCATGCCCAGGTCTATGCAGAGCTGGGTATCACATCCAGAGCTTCACAAGTGCTAAGCAAACACTCTACCAACTCATTAAGCTACAACACCAGCCACACTTTCACCAGCCCAGCTTCGTATCACTAAAATCCATCCTTCCCTCCCTCCCTCCCTCCCTTCCTCTGTCCCTCCCTCCCTCCCTTCCTCTGTCCCTCCCTCCCTCCCTCCCCCCTTCCTTCCTTTCCTTTCCTTTTTCATACCAGTGGTTGAACCCAGAAACATCCTAGAGAAGGGCTCAGCCACTGAGCTCTATCCCCAATCCTACTTCTTTGATCTTTGTATAACATGTTACCAACCCTAACTCAGGAAGTTATTCTGAGCATTAAAAGAGAGAACAATATTGATAAACTGCTCGATGCAAGCTAGTATCCCTATTAACTTAAAGATTTATTTATTCATTTATTTTATGGTACAACGAATTGAACTCAGAACTTAGCTCATCTTAGGCAAACACTACCATTGGCCACACCCCAACAACTTTGAACTAATTACTTTTTAAATATTGATATAGGGTTCCAATAAGCTGCCCAGGCAGACCTTGAACTCTAATTCTCCTACTTTAGCTTCCTGAACAGCTAGAATGACAGGTACACAGCAGGTGTCTAAGAATGTAAAAGTTTAGTTCTTTTGTTGTTTATTCCTAGGTAGTTTTCGTATTCATTTTTGGCATTGATCTTGACATAATACTTACATTTTGCTTTCTTCCTCCCTCCGTTCAGCACCCTACAAAGTCGGTGTCCTTCCTAATCCCTTCACTGAGTATAATATGCCTTTATCATGGCCTTCTGCATGCCAAGTGCACCCCAGAGCTGCAGCCTATGTCTTGTTTGGGCTCCCTAACCTGCTCCTTCCTGTTTCTCTGCGGTGTCTCAAACCCTCTCCACCAGAGTGTAAATCAAGAAGTCTGCAATGATCTGGCTCTGCCGGCGGCGCCTTAAACCCCAGGCGAGTGGTTAACCAAGCAGCCCCCACAGAAACTGCAAGGGTGGGCTCCCCAACGGGGAGGCAGAAATTCTTTCTATGAAAAATGCAAAGCACGACCTCATAAAAGAAACCCACCGCAGGAAGATGGAGGCATGTCAGCTTGCATTAAAACAAAACAGGACGATGAACATTGCGACCATCTGGCAAAAGACCCTCCCTAGGAAAACATAAAAGTTGCCAAGGAGTTAGACAAGACCTCAGTGAGAATTACTGAACTCCACATGGCTCCGTTTCCACTTAAGTCAAAACTTTGAGTGATTTTGGAGCCGGGTGTTAGGGACGGGCTGATTGTAGCAGCACATTCCCTCTGTGCCCTACAGTTGTCTCTGTTTGGCTTTGAACTTAATTGCCTCATCACGCATTAGAGTTTGTAACACATTTGGAAAGAGGTTGGAGTCATAATCACACATAAGCAGATGAATAAAACAATGCGGTGTAAAGTTTTATGGCGAGAGAGGCTGGGTCCTATTGCAATAGCAGATGCCTCTAAAATCACAGCTACTGGCAGCAAAGGCTCCTTCCACATCCAGTAAGAAGATGTGGAAGGGAAACTCAGGTCACTATGGTCAGCTCAGGATCTCAGAAAGACAAGCCTCACCTGGAGAGCACATTCCTGAGTTCTGGGGCCACAAAAAGGGGGCAGGGTAGAACTCACACTGGCCCCTACATTCTTTCCTCCTGGAAATGAAAGGTGTTCCTGTCACTCTAGTTCTACTGGGTAAAGCAAATCATGTAGCAATGTCTGCTGTGAAGCCAAGCTAGGTACCTCTACCTTGTGTCCTGAAAACTATAGGAAATAGGAAAACTATAGTGTTTGATGGTAGCCATAGTGACCAAGCAGATTCAATTTCAGATGGTCTACTATGTTTGGGTTCTTCATGCACTGTATCATCTAAGCTCACAACCAAGGTGAAAATAGCCAAAGGGTATAGCCCAGAGAATTCCAGCATTCTGTCTTAACCAAAAGTGACAGGAGACGGTGAGGAGAGGTCACACACAGCTCTCCCAATACAGAGTTCAGAATTAGAAAGGTGTCTTCTTGTCCCCCTGAACTCACCAAATGAGGCCTTCCTGAACTTGGCATGCCTGCCTGCTATCATTTATGTGTATGATGGTGAACATTTCAAAACCTCCTAAAGATCAAACTGCCCACCTGAAATGCCCTGTGCCTGGGCTAAATGTGGTAAGATCCAAAGACCCTGCCAGCTGGCCAGAGTTCATTCAGTAGTTACCTGTTCCATACTCATGAACCCTATGACGATGGGCCAGGGGCCAGGGGCCAGGCACAGGGCTTCTCTGGGCTATTCTCAACCCTTCCATAGGTCTCAAAAGTGACCTGCGAAGTCTCCATTGCTGAGTACCTGCATGTCCCAGTCCTGTGCCAGGGTCTTGCCCTTCCCCATTTAGCTCTTATATCAAATCCATGCACTTGGTCTTGTCTGTATTTTACAACGGAGGCTGCCCCTTGTCAGCAGCAGACACCAGCAGAAGCAAACAGACTTTCATGTTGCTTTCAATTGTGCTCAATATTTTTTTCAGATGCCTGTCAGGGAAACAGATGTGTCATAAGCTCCCCAGTGTTCAACCCACCAGCCAACACTGAGTTAAGAGGTTCTGGGGCCTGAGGCTACAGTCGACAATGCTACCACTCCACCTGGCCCAGGCGGCTTCATTTCAACAGACCGATTGTGACATAAACCACACTCTTGTGCTTATGGAATTTTTCACGAGTGGTCTCCCGGCACTCGGCTTTGAATCTTGTATCGACTATCCCTTTTCTGTTCCGCCAAATCTTGAGGTTTTTTTTTTTTTTTTTTTTTTGCTAAGGTTTCATTCTGAGTGAAGTTGCCAATCAGACTGAAACTGGGATAGAGAAAGGGGTCCTAACCCACAGGAGTGGGAGGAAGCAATTTGCTTTGTCACTCAAGCAGGGCAGAGTGTCTGCCCTAGACCAGAGTCAGAAAGGCTACATGAGAACCTACTCAGAAAAGCAGCCCCTGCATCTCACATGGCCTACATTCTGGGGGCTCAGCTTCCTGGTAACTCTTGGCTGTCTGGCTGTCTGTCTGTCTTCCTTCCTTACTTTCTTTTTTCTTTTCCTTCCTTCCTTTTTCTTTTTCTCCTCATTCTCATTCTCTCCTCATTTCTTTCCTTCCTCTTTTTTTTTTTTCCTCTTGTAAAGAAAAGGTCTCAAGTAACCTATGTTCCATGAAGCCAAGGATGATCCTGGACTCTTGATCTTCCTGTGTCCATCTGCCCCGTACTACAATTAAAGGCATGCACATTCTTGCCCGCCCCATGCAGCAGTGGGGATGAGCCCAGGGATTTGTGCATGGTAGGCAAGCACTCTACCAATAAGACCTTCCCAGCATCTGGCCTTGGGTTTCTGAGCTTCTACATCCATTGACAGGGTCCCGTTCACATGGAACGTTGTGTGAGAAGCCTGCACCAATGAGGAGACCAAGGGCAAAGTGACTACAGTTTTTGCCCAGCCCCATGTAGATGATGACAGAGTTGGGAACACAAGCTCCACCTCACTGTGCCACACCACGTTGGAAATGAGCGCAGGAAGCAAGAATTCAACAATTACCTTAGAGAAAGTAGGAAGTTTCCACCCAGCACTGTCTTCTGGCCTCTTACTCCCTGAGCAGGTGGGAACCATGGTCCCTGAAGACTTCACCAAAAACACCTATGATAAAGTTGTTTTTCTGTCTAGGAGAACTGAAAAAAACTTGTATGTGTTGGGGGGGATAGGGGGTACTCAGCTTCCTGGTAATTCTTGTCTGTCTGTCTGTCTGTCTGTCTTCCTTCCTTTCTTTTTTCTTCCTTCCTTTTTTTACTCCTCATTCTCATTCTCTGATTTCTTCCCTTCCTCTTTTTCTTTCTCTTTTTAAGCAAAGGTCTTAAGTGTCCTAGGTCAGCCTTGAACTTTTTATGAAACCAAGGATAACCCTGAACTCTTGATAGAAACTCTCTGTGTGTCCATGTGTGTCTATATATGTCTGCATGTGTCTATGTGTTTGTGCTTGTGTGTTTGCATGTATATTAGTATCTCTGTGTCTAGGTTTCTGTATGAGTTTCTGTGGGTGTGTTTGTGTATATATTTGTAAATACAACAATCTTTTTCAGCAGTGTATGATTATATAAGAAGAGATAATTTGGAAAATAATTGGGTTGTTATTGTTTGTTTCTTTTTTTTTTTAACCTATGGTGTGATTATATAGGATAGGTTTAGCCTTGAACTCTGAATCCTCCTACTTTAGACTCCTATTGTTCTAAGAATGTGTCATTCAATACATCCAGCTCCAAAAATTATCTTGATTAAAAGGAATTCATGATGCCACCTTTTAGGAGCTCTGTCCAGTTCTCACAGAACTCTTTCTTTTAAAATAAAAGCTATGATTGACTATGAAGATTCTTTCCCCTGTCACAGAAAAGCTGACCAAAGATATACATGGGAACTCCATCCTTTTTGAATCTCTCTCCCAATAATTTGAAGTTGGTACCTGTGGTACTAGGTAGACTGTTATAGATGGTGATGTCATAAATAACACACAAATTCAGAATCTTATGCTATGAGCAAACGGGAGAACTGGCCATATCATAATGGATTCCATGGGACCCCCATCCCCACAGTGTCTTGGTCTTCTATGTACCCCTAAGCTGTTATAGTTGGGTTCATCTCAAAAGTTTCTATCAGTTGCAACCACTAAACCCAATGAGGGCAATGGCTTTCACGTTTTAAACTTTGTTGTAATCCCAGGGCTTGGTGCAGTCAGGAATAAATACTCAGCAAATATCAGTGGGAAAAATAAGATCAGGTATCT
This sequence comes from Psammomys obesus, assembly GCF_907164565.1. Taxonomy (NCBI): domain Eukaryota; kingdom Metazoa; phylum Chordata; class Mammalia; order Rodentia; family Muridae; genus Psammomys; species Psammomys obesus. The sequence continues at coordinate 30,782,421 of NW_026596034.1, read as the reverse complement.
TAACTCAATCAACACCCCAAGGGGCGGAAGGGACAGCTTGAGGATCTCTTTGTGCTTATTTTCAGCCTGCCAAATTTTCTACATTCACACAAAGGAGTAAAGCTATGCCCAGAGAGGCATATGTTTCAATAACATTTGTGATTAATCCCCACTCCCTCATTCCAAAGATGTGTGCCTGAAGAATTTGTAATGTCTGCAAAATAATGATGTAGTTCCCAGTTGCAAAGACTGGGCTAGACATAAAGAAATATATCCAATAATGATTATAATCATCAAATTTATAAAATGTCACAAAATAAGAAAATGAGCTGAAAAAATAAGTGAATGAAAGTGGTGAGCGAATAAGTGAATGAAAAGTTAAGGCCAAACATTTAAAGATTTCAGACAGTTACAGGGCCAAATTATAACACCAACTGACAAGAGGAAACTGAGACAAGTTCAAGAGTACAGCTGGGGAAGGGTCAAACAACTCAGAGAGAAAAACTGTCTACAAATGTCACAGGGGAGAGTTACCTGGAATGGATGGATGGATGAATGGGTGATGGATGAGTGGATGGATGGATGGATGGGATAAGATGAGTGGATGTGTGGATGGATGAATGCAGACAAAAGGATGGAGTAGATATAATTTTTCTTGAACAATCCAAGTTGTGTTGGGGGTGTGTGTGAGTGTAGTAATTGGGTTGGCATGAAACAATTACCAAGTTGAACATTGCTTATGCTCTGGTACTAGAAGTAGTCTTATGACCTGGAGTCCAAAGTAATGTGTATAAGAGGACAAAGGTTACTAAATCAGAGGCATTGTACAGCACTTGCCTTCACTTATGAGCCTGTATTCACAGAATTATTAGCAAGACCAAAGATCTTTTCATGGAAATTATTAACAAGATGGATTTGAAACAATCAATATTTCTGTGTTGAAAGAAAGGGATTATTTTGTTAAAGAAAGAATGGCAGAAAGGAAGGAGGAGGAGGAGGTAGAGAAAAGGATATAGAGATGATAAAGGATATAAGATGATATAGAGCTGCCAAGGTCCAGGCTTCTCCAAGGTTTCCTGGGATAATGTTTCCCAAACATGAGATCAAGTCCTACTAATGCGTTGGGCGTGAAGCACAGAATAAAGATGGTAGGGATAAAAGATGGAAGGCATCTCTGGTCCTAAATGTCTGCTTGGAAGTGAGCCTCTCAAAATAATATGCCTACACAGGACACAGAATAAGCAGGGAATATTAAATAATGTCAATAGTATGTTAGGCTAGTACTTTTAACATTCTTATATTAGCCTAATTTGATCAATGTAAATCAAATGTATTATATTTGGGCATCTCTACTGATTTCTCCATCAAATACTGAGAGAGGAGGAAAAAACACCCCAGAACCAATACTCTTGATCTCTGGTTGCCTACAGAGGCAGAAGAGGGTACTAGATCATCTGGAACTAGAGGTATAGGCAGGTGTGAGCCACCTAACATGGGTGCTAGGAACTGAACTCTGGTTTTTTATAAGAGCAGCAAGTGCTCTTAACTGCTGAGCTATTTTCTCAAGGCCCTGCATTTACTGTTGTTGTTGTTGCTGCTGTCGTTTAAGCAGGGTCTTGCTATGTGGCTCTGGCTAGCCTGAAACTTGTTCTTCAGCTCACAACAGTCTCCCTCAGCCTTCCAAGTGCTGGGCTCCCACACAGGAGCAACCATACTCAGCTGAAATTTGCTTCTCAAGGATGCATACCCTATCTTCCAGGGAATTCAGGCTCTGTGACATGAGATGGTGAAGAGGAATAAATGGTTCCATGTGGTTGAGGCTAAAACTGGAGCCTTGGGCAGTGTGCAGAGGATGTCATTCATGGGACTCCCAAGTTCATCTACTCTGGCATGACTAACCCCACAAAACATGGGCACATTCTTCTTCCTGAGTGATGAGACTCAAATAGGTAACTTAAAAGCCCTGAACTGATTTGTGCTGACAGCCTTACAAGGGACAAAAGTCCAACCAAACTTACAGGACTGTGTCAATCTGTGGAATTCAAGGGACAGTTGAATCAGTAAAAGTGGGGAAAGTCAGACAAGGAGCAAATACCTGAGCCAGGAGCCTAACTGTCTGTGGTAACCTCATCTCTTCACACTGTGGAGAACCCCAAGGTTGACAGCTTGCAAGTATTGGACCCCAAAACTTTCAGAGCAGATGAAGACTGAAGACTAAAATTTCTAGATGCAAAGCTTCAAAAGGAGCTTTTCCCCCCCCATCCCCGGCATTTGGTAGATATTTAAAGGGACTTAAATGGTGAGAATGATCTCCCAGAAGGGCCACAAAGACATCCTAAGAACAAGCATGCCCAGAGGCTGAAGAGAGAGCTCAGATGATAACACACTTGACTGCAAGCCCAAGGACCTGAGTTCCATCAGCAGAATCTACCTAAAAATGTGGGCATGGTGGTAGAAGCTGGAAATCCAAGATCTGGAAAGGCAGAGACGGGTTCATGAGGATGGCTAGCCCAACATAGTGAGACGCTGCCTCAAAAAAAAAAAAAAAAAAAAAAAAAAAAGGTGGATGACACCTGAGGAATGTCACCGGAAGTGGTCCTCCACACTCACGTGCTCTCATGTGTATATGTGTGTGAACGTGCACTCACACATAACACAAAAGAATCACACGTCCAGGCCAAAGGATTGGGAGGCATGTGCTGCAGAAAAGCTGTCAAATAACTACAACACCTTCTAAGAGCATTGTAAAGGAATAGTCTTCGCCCAGAAAGTCCCTGCTGGAGTTGAGGAGACCAACTTCAATATTTTATACGATATATATATATATATATATATATATACACACACAATATTTTTAAAAAGTAATATATATATATATTGTTTTTTAAATAATCCTATTAGCCAGCAATGATAAAGCTAAATAATCTGGAAACTCATTATATCTGACCTCTGGTATGCAATTTTTGTCAGTATATTGTGAGCGACGTGGATCTTGTAGTTTAAAGGAAGAAAGAGATGGGGACCATTTAAGGACACTGGGCGAGGCCCTCTCTGCAATAATGGAACTTTAAGCATTTGACAATTTGTATGCTGTCGGTATGTGCGCGTTGAGCCTCACAAACCCCACAGCTGCGTGTTTACAGAGGAGAAGCCGTTGTGAATTGCATCCTTATGTGCTGTATTTTAAAAGGCCGTTTTCAGCTCCTACTTAGCTTCCTCTCAGAAATACATTCAAATCAGGTCTCTGTGCATGCCTGCATTTGTGTGTGTGTGTGTGTGTGTGTGTGTGTGTGTGTGTGTGTGTTTGTGTGTGTGTGTGTGTGTGTGTGTGTGTGTGTGTGCTCTCCCTGCCCCCATCCACACATTGTCAGCCCTGGCAACGGTAATTTTCCCCATTGTGTTTGCTCTGTGTTCCCTGTTCCAGGATGAAATTCAGGATTCTGATATTGGCCAGCACACGAAGAACCTAAGACTTGGGTCCATTTAGGAGGCAGGCAAAGGTGGCCAAAACTACAAGAAAAAGAGGTAACAGGTTTTAAGTCTCTCATCTGGACCCGGCAGGGTGCCCAAGTATCACTGAGTTTGGTTTAATACTGAAAAGCATGAGTTTAGATGTTAGAGAGCAGATACTGAAAAAACAGATTCTGGTTTTGTTTTGTTTTTTTTTTTTCTGTGAAGCTGAGAGGATTATTATGCTACAGTTGATCACAGCCTATTGGTTTTGCCCACAAAAAATGGTGACTGCGTACAGTTTGGCATTGTGTCTGACCTCCGGAAACATCGCCTATGAAAATGTGAGAGAACACCAAGAAAGCTGCTGTTTCAGGCTGGGGTACTCTGTTGGCAAACTGCTTGCTGTGCAAATGTGAGAACGTTTGATCCTTGGAATCTACGGGAAAAAGATGATAGGGATGGGAGTTGCGAGTACCATGGATGGCAGGTGCTGGAAAGGCAGGGACAGAGAAGCCCTGGGGTTTGCTGGCCAGTCCAATTGGCGAGTTCCTGGCCAGAGAGAAACTGTCTTGAACAAGAAGTGAGGTGGATGGCTCCCGAGGAATGACTCCCAAGGTTGCCCTCGGCTTCTACGTGTACTTAAACAAACACATACACCTGCACTCGCACACCAGAAGTTTACACGCACCCACATGAATACCGTTTCCTACGATCAACCTGAGGAAGAATAGCACAACACTGGGAAACCAACTGAGTTCAGCGTGGAAGTCTCTGCTCCATTTAAGCCACTAGTATCAGCCAGGAATGTAAAATAACCTAAATTTCCTAACAATCAGGCACCGTGCTGGTCAGAAAGCGGAAGCAGGATGAGACTGCAGATAGCTTGAGAGAGAAGTCACACAGCACGTAGGTGGGAGAGCCAGGGATTTGGTCTCATTTGTCTGACTCTGGAGTTTGTGCTCTTTCCATATGACCTGACTAGTCATAGTTTCAGAGGGAGTGAACTGACTGAGGTCAAGGAAAAGGCATGAGCAAAAGACAGGTGTGCTGGCTCTTGCAATTCCAGTGCTGCGGAGGTAGAGATGCGTGCATCCTGAGTCTTACCAGCCAGCCAGCCTAGTCCACCTGGTGAGTTCTAAGCCAGGGAGAGGCTGTCTACAAAAAAGAATTCAAAATGAAAAGGTAGATGGTACCTAAGAAATGCCCTCTGGACTGCCTCTGACTTAATCTGATTGGCCTGCTCTTTGATCACCTCCCCCTGGGGGGGAGCAGCCTTACCAGGCCACAGAAGATACAATGCAGCCACTCCTGATGAGATCTGATAGACTAAGATCAGAAGGAAGGAGAGGAAGACCTCACCTATCAGTGGACTTGGGGAGGGGCATGCGTGAAGAACGGGGAGGGAGGGTGGAATCAGGAGGGTAGGAGGGAAGGGCTTACAGGGGGTTACAAAGTGAATAAAGTGTAATTAATTAAAAAAAAAAAAGGAAAGCCCTCTGGACTTCACAGGCACTGGCATGCATGTGCATATGAGGAGAGGGAGAGGGAGCATGGGCAGGCTTGTGGGCAGCTCTGACACAGGGGATGCTAGGCTACAGGGTGGGGTGGACAGCCAGAGACAGCCAAACACCGTGCTTCAAATTCTCTGAAAGCCATGTTAGCTCCAGTCTTCTATAGGCTCATATGAGCATCATGGGACAGCGACGCAAAAGGGTGAGAAAGAAACACTCCATGAATTCAGACAGAAAAGCAACATTTTGGGGTTTCCAAGAGAGCCAGCTCGATGGTAAGAAAGCAAGTCATCTTGCTACTAGGAAAAAGTGATTCTTTTACTCAGAATTCTATACAGGAGCAATTCCGACACCATGTGTGGTCACGCAGAACCCACAGATTTCACTAAAATGAGACACTTGCTCCCTAATGTGAATTTGGGACAGGCTCGCAATATCACTTCGAGAAAACCATACTTAGTCCTGGTTGATGAAACTTGTATAAGTCTCAGCAACATGGCACTGGCTCAGATCCTACAACTAATGATGCAAAGTCTAAAGCACATCTTCAAGAAAATAGACTACATATAGAAAGAAAAATAAAGCACTCGAAAGGTATCTTGTTTATGCTTTTGAAAACTGGGAACTCTGAAATAGCTAATGCTAGACTTAAAGTTAACTGAAGTCTGACATTCATTGTTTTATACAACAAGAACCGAAACATGATCATTAGGGACTGGAGAGATGGCTCAGCAGTTAAGCAGACATATTGCTCTTGCAAAGGACCTGAATTTGGTTTGCAGTACTCATCTTTGGTAGCTCATAACTTCCTGTAAGTCCAGCTCCAAGGGGATATAGTACCCTTTTCTGACCTCCACAGGCACCTGCACTAACATATATACCCCCATACCTATACATAACCTTTAAAAACTTTTAAAAAACATAATCATTAAAAGTAACTTCCTATGTAGTAGAATATGTTGTAATAGAAAGAAGTTGACTGCCAAGGTGTGTGTACATATGTGAAGTTCTTGCTTCTGTTTTCTTACTTCTACGAGAATTATACAATGCCTGTCATTGAGACTGTTATGTACAGGTAATCATTTAATGTCTTTAAATAACAAATGCCATGGCAAAACAATAATAATAATAATAAAAGAGTGGAAAAGAAACTTTTCAGAGTCCTAAAAATGTCTCTGTTACCCTGGTGGATTTTACTCTTACTGGCTGTGTAACCCAGTGGTAGAGCACCAGTCCAGCATGCTCAGGGTCCTAGGCCCATATGACCCCAGTGTCATAGTAACAGCAGTCCCTTGCTAGGGGCTAATAATAGAGCTCAGTGCTAGTATGCCTGCCTAATACGTGTGAGGCCACAGATGGTTTAGTCCATAGTCCAGCAGAATGACACATTTTGGTTTTTAGATACACACAGACCGTTGATGACTAACTGACCAAGGATCAGATATAGTGTGATCTCATTAATTCTCACAGAAACTGGACACTCTCATTACTACTGTTCTGTACATGAAGTCACGGTGGCCCCGTGTTAGGTCAGCAGCAAGTGGTAGGGTGGCTGTTTAACTTTGATCACTTTTGTGTATCCCAAATCTTAGACCTTTCATGTGCCCACATTGCCCATTCATTGGTACAGTCTCTGAAATGTGACTCAGAAATAACAGGGAGGGAAAGAGTCAACATCCTTCTCCACATAGAGCAGGTGGAGGTCCCACAGCCCAAGGCATCCTTCTATATACCTATTTTTAAAATTTATTTATGTTGGTAGGTATGTGTGTGCATGTTTGTATAAGTGCATATGTGAGTTTTCATGTCTGTGTGCCCAGCAATGTGAAAAGGCTCTCTACCTTATTTATTCTGAGACAGGATCCCTCACTGAATCTGAAGATCATCTATTAGACCAGGCTGGTTCGCCAATGAACTTCAGGGGTCCTCTTTTCTCCCTTCCTCCCCAACATGCTCACCACTGACCCAGCCTTTTTTATAGGGACTAGAGATCTGAACTAAGGGGGCCTTGCCTCTACAGTAGGCACTATACCAACCGAGCTATGCCTTCTACGCTCACAAACAGGAGCTTCTCGATCTCTCCACAGTGAAAGACTTTTCCCCTCAGATCACTGATTCCACCCCCCTAAAATGGAAATACACTTTTAAATTTGTAGGAAAAGGGGAAGTTAAAAAAGGACATCAACCCATTCTTTATTTTAAAATTTGTAAATGAAAATATTAAATTTAACAATACCTTCAAAATATACAGATCCTACAATCCTTGTAGACAAAAGCACATATCCAGAATTGAGTGCCCCAATGAACTCCTACACGTTTAATTAGAATCAGTGATATCCAGAAGGAAGAAGCTGCGTTTGCAATCTAGGGTTTGTACTGCTTCCCCCCTGGAGTTGAGGGTGAGCGCTGCCTGGCCTGCAAAGTGGGACACCTGAGTTTGAGTCCTGTCTCTGTTCTCAATGGCTGAGAGACTTGAAGCAAGTACCTTAGCCCCTTTGATTCTCTGCATTCTCATCTGTCGGATTTCAAATCAAAGAAACTCTTTTGGAGACAGCATATGGCATTAAACAAAGGGTCATAAAAAAAAAAAAAAGAATCAGTGCTATCACTCCTCAATTACCAAAAATTCACCAAGAAGATGCACACAGTCTGCTCATGACCAGTCAAACACTGTCATGTTGCTGAATCGTTTTTTTTATCTTTGCTTTTCATTAAGAAACTCAAGCCAACACAAGGAACTTCCCAGAGACTCATACTCCAACCAAGGACTATTCATGGAGATAACCTAGAACCCCTGCACAGATGTAGCCCATGGCAGGTCAGTGTCCAAGTGGGTTACATAGTAATGGGAAGAGGGACTGCCTCTGACATAATCTGATTGGCCTGCTCTTTGATCACTTCCCCCTGATGGGGGAGCAGCCCTACCAGGCCACAGAAGAGGACAATGCAGCCACTTTTGATGAGAACTGATAGACTAAGATCAGAAAGGAGAGGAGAACCTCCCATATCAGTGGACTTGGGGAGGGGCATGCATGCAGAAACGGGAGGGCGGGTGGGATTGGGAGGGGAGGAGGGAGGGGCTTATGGGGGGATATAAAAATGAATAAAGTGTAATTAATAAAAAATTTTAAAAAGTTAAAAAAAAAAAAAAGAAACTCAAGCCAAATAGATTTCAAACATGGCGGTGGTTGGGTAGGTTAATTCTACCTTCCCAATGCTTGGCCAGAGGCCACCACTGTCCCTGTGTGTATACTGGTTTAGAGCTAGCTAGAAGTGGTATCTATACTTTCTGCCATCTCAGCCCAAATCCAAGACAAAAAGCAGCTACCCACACACTGGCTCTACTGTACATTTGAAAACAAGAAACCAACATGCACAAAACTCAGCATGCGCAGTGTGGTGCACAATCAGCATACAGATGGGCTTGGAGAACTGGGAAAAGATAACGAGGTGGTCATTGCCCCAAAGATGGCATTGAAAATGAACTAAGGCATTACTAATTTGTATCACTAATCATGATAATAAACCTAGATGATACTGATGGGACACTAGTAAAGAAGGGAAAGGTCATCTTCAGAAAAAGCATGTTAAGATTACAGCAGGTTAAGGAGGGCTAGAGAAATGGCAAGGCCTTGCTTGGTCCAGAAAGTACTCTCACTCTCGTTCCCATCGCTGTCCATGCAGAGGCCATGTATCTACCAGAGACAGAACAAGTTTGCAAGGCAGAAATATGATGCCAGGCCCTTCACAGGGTGGACAATATAGAAAAAGGCTTTCAAGTTTGAGAATAAACGAGCATTCCTGCAATTCTAGTACTTGAGAGGCAGAAGTTGGTGGATTAGGCTATTTAAGGCAGCCTTGGCTACATAGCAAGTTTCAGGCCAGTCTCAGATAGACACCAAAAGGGTCTAAAGACACAAAAAACAACAGATGAGTGGATACACGGAGAGTCAAGTAAGCCTATCCAAAGCGTGGCTGCATTAACACCAGTGACCACCAGACCGGATATGGATCTGGCTGTAACACTAGTGACCACCGTCCCCAGACGGCAGACCAGTGCGCTTTGACTAGGATAGAATCTGGTTTAACTCAAATCTGTGACACTGTGGTGGCTTGAGTGAGGAATGCATTGCATAGGCTTGGGTGTTGAACACTTAGTCCTTTACTGGTGGTGTCGTTGAGGGTGTTTTAGGAGGCGCAGCCTCGCAGCAGGAAATGTGTCACGGTGGAAGTCCTTCCAAGTATAAACTCTCACCATGCCACTTCCGTTTCACTCTCTCTACTCCATGCCTGCGTTTAAAGATGTGATCTCTCTGCCTCCAGTTCTGGCTGCCATGCCTGCCCCTTGAGGCCTCCCTGCCAAGATGCCTCTGACCCTTTGGAGCTATAAACAAAAATAAGCGCTTTCTTCCATAAGTTCCTGTCACTCGTGGTGTTTCATCACAGCACCAGAAAAGTAACAAATACAGAAATGGAATCACTAATTGTTTCTTCCTTTCTTTCTTTCTTCCTTTTTCTGAGAGGATCAATTACTTGAAGCAATCAAGGAACCAACTTAAAGGCTATAATTATAACTTGAATGATAATTTAGGGCTAGAGGCCAAAAAGGACATGAGGCTGGTTTGTGGCAACCAGCAGAGAGCCACCAATCTCAGGACTTTACGGACCAAACACAGGCCACACAGACGAAATGGGGCGGGCAGTAGAAGGAAGTGATGAAGTCAGTTAGGCTTGAAAGAAAAACAAAATAAAATCTGGCTTGGGTAAGGAGCAGGCACTCTCGGGACACAGGGAGATAAGGGGTGAGAGAGAAGCACAGGCACACTCCTCCATTCCATACCCTCTTGGGGTTGAGATGATTTTCTGGCATCCTTCAACAGGTACAGCGTCATGGCGGACCATGAGTCTCAACTGAATGAAATGTGCCACCATGTCCCCAGAGAGAATTCATTTGTGGGATAGTAACTGAGGGGGAAAGCCAGTTTTGTTTTTTTTTTTTTTTTTTTTTTTTTAGATAATGTGAGTGGCATTATCTAAAAGGCTGGGAGCCAGGATGGGAAAAATGGGAATTCAGTTCATACATCTGCATAAGGCACACTTGCAAGAACATGCTCATTCTCCCTGGGAGAGACTGTGTGTCCATCACTGCTCCCAGGACCCACAGACTTTACACTTTGGCTTCTCAGCCTTGCTGCGTGGGTTTAACACCAACTATCTGTAGAGATGCTGGCCTTCAGAATCACACTGGGACTGTGGAAACTTCCAACTTCCTGTCCTCAGCAGCTGCCAGGATATCTGGTCTCCAACATGTAGGTGGCTAGCATTGAACTACTCGTGTGTGATTTTATGCATGTATGTAATATGTAGTATGTATGTATGTATTTATGGACCTGCATGGGTTTACATAGTTGAATGCAGGGATTCTCATTCTATAGCCTAAGTTGGCTGGCTTAGAATCTACTATATAGCCTAGGCGATATTCAAACTTGCAGCAGTCCCCTTGCCTCAGCCTCCCCACGCTAGGATAACAGGATACAACCATCATACTCAGCTTGAAATAATAACTCTTCAGTAGGAACAATTTAAAAAAAAAATAGAAACATGCTGTGTTTACTGATGGCTAAGAAGCAGATTCATTTTAATCAGTGTTTTAAGATAATTCCAGATGTTTGAATATTAATGGATTGCTTTGAATACGCAACACAAAGCTTTGTATTACAAAAGTTTGTAACACAAACTCTTGCTTATGTAAGGTAAGGGTGGGGAATATTGTACCAAGAGGGTCTGGGGTGAGTCCATCCGGTAATTTGAGCCAACACTGATTTATAAATCACTGTCACCTGAGACTAACTAGTGCCGCTTACCAAAACACGGGGTTACTCCAGATAAGTCTTCCCTCTACTCAGTTCCTAATCGCAGAGACTGTCATTTTTGCAGGCTTCACACTGTCTAATTTAATCCATGGCTGCTCTCCTATGTGTACACTGACGTTTAAAAGGTTTCTTTAAACTCAGAAGATCGTTTACTTCATAAGGGTTGATGATGGTATAATTTCCATTTATACTATTTAATAGCTTTTTTTAAAATCCACATAAAGCTTCTTTTCCCGTGAATCTTCCCTTACCCACAGGTTGTGATAAATAGGCCATGCTGCATTCCCAGGTTTACATAAATATGAATGACCACAGCAATGTGTGAACGAGACAGAGATGTAAAAGGTTTTTAAAGCCGAGTTCCACAAAAAGGTCCTGTCTGTCAATGAAATAAAGCTGTTTTGAATTTGTTCCCACTCATCTGGCTCTTTTGCTGGAAGCCTGTGTTTGCTGGTGGTGATTAATGCGAAGCGCGTGCAGCCTTCGCTGAGTGTGTACAAGAACTGGCAACTGCAAATGGCATTCATCATACTCCTGATCGGGCAGGTGCGGTACACTCAAGCTGTCTTTATTCTCCCTGGTCCGGGTCACGGGGTTACACGGCCGTCTTCACCTTTGCCCAGGGCAGCACCAAGAAGAGCCCACCTCTCTCACCTCCCTCTACAGCGGCATGTCACGGCATAGGATCCGGCCTCTGTTTTCAGATGCTTTATCTCCTCAGACTCTCAATGATGAAACGGCTCAGAAACCTAACAAGTGGAGGGATGACGTTTACAAATAACCACCTTTCCAGTACACTTCAAGATAAATGGCTGGGCATGGAGCTCAGTTGGTAGTATACACAAAGCTAGGTTTGTTCTCCAACATCACATAAACCCCCCCCTGTTGGCACACGCCAGTTTTCCCTGAACTTGTGGATGCAGGTACTGGAAGTTCAAAGTCAATTTGGCTACGTAGGGAGTCTGAGGCCTAGACTACATGAGACCCTGTCACCACCATCACCACCACCCCACATGAAACAAAAAATAAATGCAGATCTCAACCACGGGCTTAAAACAACTGGGAAATGTTCGGGCAAGATTTCATTATGTGTGGGCGTCTGCCCCTGAGGACAACTTCTCACCCTGTCCCTGTCTCTCAGGCTGGCCTGGAACTCACAGACGTGCTGGAGTTATAAGTGTGAGCTGCCACACCAGGGTCACTTTTTAATAGCTTTTCTTAGCTTTTCCCTGGAGCTGCCCAGGCACGTGAAACTTCCAAAGTGTGGCTGTTACTTTCTTCATTGCAACAACGAAATACCGTACAGGAGCAACTTAACAGAAGAAGGATTTATTCCTGCTCTTGGTTTAGGAAGGTTAAGGCCACCCTGGCATGGAAGGCCTGGTGAAGTTCATGGCCAGGGGAATTAAACAGCCAAGAGTCTTCACATCCCAGTCTATCAGGAAGCAGAGAGGAGCAGAGAATGCTCATATCCTCTCCCGCTTTTATTCAGCCCGGAGCCTCTGCCCACAGGATGGTGTGGCCAAGATTGAGGATGGGCACCTCATCACCCAAATCTCTTTAGAAACACTATCATGTACCTCTCCAACGGCGTTTTTCACGAATGCCCTTGGCATTTCTTAATTCAGTGTTAATAGGTGATCAAAACTACCTACCATGAAGACGAGAGTGGGTGTGGGAAATGTGATCATGAGACTCATGTTTCTGGTGGAAGGGGGCGGAGGCAGTGAAGCGGTACCCTTCAGGAACACGGAGGTTTGCTGCTGATCCCTGGAGGACTCCAGCAAACCCTGCCTCGGTTTCCCCATGTACACACACCCATGAGTAGACATGATGGCTCTGTGCCCTAACGTTGCGATAGGTTTCACGTGAGCAAAGTTCTGGGAAGCATTTGGGATGGGATGGTCCTAGTGCCTTAAGCACTTCCTAAACATCACCGGTGGCTGTTGCTGTTTTTTTACAAGGGTCACAGAGTTCACGCACTAGTGCCCTCTCCTCAGTCACCTGCATCTCATTCCGCTAAGGCTAACGGTCCGTCTGCAACCATACTCCGCCTTCCCTGCCCCGTGCCCTGGGTGCTTGCTTACACAGCTGACCGTCCCAGGCGGCCTGCGGCCATGCCAATTCTAAGATCCATTCGGATGGGCAAGAATTGTGCTTTTGTGTAGATTTCTGCCTGGAGACAAATTCTTTATTGGTACGCTTGAGATCTTTTGCCTGGATCATAGGTAATCCCCGGAGATGCCATCTGGCGAGGCTGGCTTTGTTGCAAAATACCAAGCAAAGATTTGCTATTTGAGCATAGCTTGCGACGTTAAGTAAGCAGCGCTTCGTTCCCTTCAGCCAACCGGGTGTCGACTGAGCACGTCTGTGTGTTTGCTGCGGGGATAAGAAAGACAGGGTGAGGGGTCTACCTGACAGTCGAGGGGGAGACGAGCCCCTAAATACAAACAAAAATGTAACATGTGAAGTATGTGATGTAATGGAAACACTAGGAAGAAGAAAGCAAGCCAGGGATCAGAACTTCGAGACAAGGAAAAGGACTGTATATATACACAATATTTAATATATATATACACAATATATATACACAATATTTAATATATAATATATTATATTATATAAATTAAAGTGGTTATCTAAGAGAGACTCCACAGTAAGTGTGACATCACTGGCTAGAGCCCAAGAAAGCGTCCAGACAGAGGGAAGTATGCTCACCCATCATCTCTGTCTCCCAGCTAGTCTGCCTTCCAGAGATGATCATGGTAGATTATAGTGGGCACCAGAGGGTGCTGCAACTACCATCGAAATTAGGATGCAAGGGTAGACAGTACTAACGAGCCTCAAGGGGACATGATCTCTTATCTGACTTGGGATGATCCCCACAAAGCAAAGTCCTCCTGGTGGGGGACAGGGGTCCCTGGAGGCAGCAAACATCTCTGGTGCACGGTCCAAGGAAGGCAGATTACATTTCCCTATCGAAATGGGTGAGTACTGGAATAGCTGCTTTTCCAAGCCCACTGCTGAGCTCTGAGGGCCTTGACAGCTACAGAGAGACGAGCGTTTGGGGCAGGGAAATGTAAGGAGACTTCCTGAAAATCATTCATTCTCTTGTTCATTTGCCACCTCATCCCAAAGACCCTGGGTAGAGCTCAGCCTAAGCACACACTTAAACGTTGTTGCAACGCTGAGCAAGAAGCTCCTTTCCCGACCCTGATGGAGACCTCGATATGCCGGTGGAAGACACTGACAATTAAAACAATTACTGCCTGAGATAACTGGGACCGGAGGAAAGAGTGTGTGGTGATTGAGAACGACCAGAGGAAACCGGCCCTGTGTTTTAGTGTGTGGGAGGGGGGAGGGGGGAATGGGACTCGGGGAAGGCCAGTTCAAAGATTAGAAGCTGAAAGAAAGGGACCTTCATAGGTCCCTGAAAAGGGAAGGTAGGAGACAGGCCTGAAGATGAAGTTGGGGTGAATTGCCAAAGCTCCACAATCATGATGAAAAGATTGGCCTAGGATGGCAGCCATTTTGCTTTGCACCAGAACCCCACATCGCACACTGACTTTGGATCAAGTGTATCTTACATATACATTTGCTTCTGATGAAAGAAAGCTCTCAGAGCTAGAACGCTTGCAAAGATCATTTACATAAACACCAGACAAGGGGTTGGTTGTAGTGCCTGCTGGAGAACCCAAAAGCTCTGCCCACTTCTAAGACTTCTAAAAATCCACAAATATTTGGCAACTTCCCCTCCAACAGCCTGGCTACAGAAAGCTCCAGGAAAATGAGGGTTTGGATTCACGCAACATTCTAGTTAACTGAGAATTGCCAGTCCTTTGCTTTGGAGTAATCTCCTTACCTTTGACAAATCCCACTTCAAAACTGATTTCGGCCCTCATGGAGAACCCAGCCCTATTGGGTAATTAGGTTGTTAAGTCCTTGGATTTCACAGAAAAGTGGCCCTGCTCCACTGAAGAACTATTTTTACTCCTGGAGGCCTTAGACATTTTCTAAGGTGCCGGCATGTTAGGCATGGGAGAGAAGCAAAAGTAACAATGTCATGGGTACATTGGACTTCTCTAGCCATGCCCACAAGGCCAAAATGGCCCAAGCCTTGCTTCTAAATCAGTGTTCGGAATTTCCCCCTTGCCTCTCCAGACATCCCTGAGCACCGCACAACCTTGGGGCTATCATTTGTTTTTTATTTCTTGCTTTAATGTTATCCATACTGTTCCCATAGACCTGCCTCAAACTGCATACCTTCTAACTCGAATTCTATATCCAGGCTGGCAACCCTAGAATGGAAATGGGTCTCTCAGAATGTGAGGGGGCCAAGAACAAGCCCAACAGGAAACATTCAAGTTTGGAAACATAGCTAGCAACACGCTGGAACGTTGTTTTCAAGAGCATAGGGTGGCTTAGGCTGGGTAACCAGACCTGAAAGGGAATGTTGTTCCTTGGACAAAGTAACTTGAGGTGCACTCCTCACAATGTGAGCGATGGGAACATTTCCAGCTCTCCTTCTTCTCCCGCCAACATGAATCCTTCTTCATCACAAGTGGGGAAGCAGCCCAGCAGCCCAGGGCAGACCTGGTGAGGGCGTCAGCACCCACCCCTGGTTTTAAATAACATGACGGTGTATCAAACTCCTGCTTCCATGCTGCATTCAACAAGCAGGGTACCTGCCAACACGCAGCTAAAAATACCCTGGGCATCTGCAGACCATCATCCATCTCTGCCTGATGTGGGTGGGTGATTGACCTCTGAGCAGGTGGAGAGCCAGGAATTTATTTTTTTCCTGGATTGAGTCAGAGTTGACTTAAAACAGATGTTCTCCCAAACCTGACCGGGCATGTAAAACAGGGATATTTGGAGACTTGTTCTGACCCAGGCTGAACAAAGCAAGACTTCTTTGAGAGGAGGCCTGGGGCTGAAAGGGTTAAGCCACCTTTCTCCCAGGGATTTAAAAAAAAAGAAGAAGAAGAAGATGAAAGAAAGAAAGAAAGAAAGAAAGAAAGAAAGAAAGAAAGAAAGAAAGAAAGAAAGAAAGAAAGAAAGAAAAGGGTGTGTGTGTGTGTGTGTGTGTGTGTGTGTGTGTGTGTGTGTGTTGGGGTGGGGGGCAACCAGAACAGACGGAAATAGGAAAGAGAGCTGTCATTTTGTATTTTTCAGGATTGTAGAAAAGCCACCCCCCCTTTAAATGTAAACATTCATTAAACTAATTTGAAGTTGTCATTACTCTCCACCCCTGCTGTTTTATATCAGATTATTCCTAAGTGCTTGGTGAAGAATCCCATAAAGACACACTCGATTCCTCTGCAGGGGATAATCGCGTGGTTTGCACGGTGATTTACGCTGTGTGGCACCGGGAAGTGTCCTCAACTTTGAAAGAGGCCTCTCGGCTCCTCTGGCAAACAATGTCTGCCTTCCCCCACGGAAATAAAATTCCAATCGTTCCCTCCACGGCGATTATGAGGTCCCCATTACCTTTTCTCCATCCAACTGGAGATAATTAAAAGCAGTTCAAAGCACACGCCAGAAGGTACTGGGCATTTTATTAATAAATGGAGAACCAAGAATACGATGGATTTCATTGCGGATTTGCACCGTGGGGTGTGCTGATGCACCTAGCTTGCGTGACTTCTTTTCCCCCCGCCCTCCCCTCCTTGAGTTAGGGGCAGCCAGCCGTTCCAGGCTCTGAAACTGAGGGGGCTGAGGGAAGGACAGTCCACCTTCACACTGCCAAGCTCCAGCCCCAGTCACACCGCAGGTCTCCTCAGCCATTCTTCGCTTGAAGAAAATTCTTCCCTGGGACCCGGGGTGCTGGGACTAGGACGCAGTCACTGAGCCCTTTGCCAATAGGGCAGTGGCTCTCAGTTTGCTGTGCATGCCATTAAAACAGAGGGACTATGAGTGCCCGCCATGTACTCTGCTCTGATCTTCATGGGAGGTGAGGAAATCCATGAAAAGACC
This sequence comes from Psammomys obesus, assembly GCF_907164565.1. Classification (NCBI taxonomy): domain Eukaryota; kingdom Metazoa; phylum Chordata; class Mammalia; order Rodentia; family Muridae; genus Psammomys; species Psammomys obesus. The sequence continues at coordinate 30,765,629 of NW_026596034.1, read as the reverse complement.
CCAGAACAGTGCCAGCTGAAGACGGACATCAGCTCACCTCCATTGCAGACAGATGTTCAAAACTATCAAAAAGTGGAGTAGCATTAAGCAAAAAGTGGGAGCAAGGCAGCTGGATTCAGCGCAACCCTGACTTTTACCTTCTCCATCTCTCCTGTTTATAATGTGCCTGGTTCCCGGGAGCTAGTGTTGCCGTCAGTGAGCCTCCATGCAGCCTTAGACCTTATCTGTCCAGTGACCCAGTTCTGAGTCTTGTCAATGGACCCATTCCAGAGTTAGAATCAACAATTCCAGCAGCTGCTGGTCACTGAGTATATCATGCCTCCACCCCTTCACCCTCCACCACGCCCCCTCTCCCCCCCCACGTACAATTGGCATTTTGTCAGAGAGCTGAATGTTTTCAAGCAGAGAAGTTAGAGCTGGGGATGAGCTTCAGTTGGCACAGTGCCTCCCTAGCATGTTTGGAGACTTGGGTTCCGTCCCCAGCACCCCATAAACAGGGCATCCTGGTGTACTTCTATAATCTCAGCACTAGGGAAGTAGGAGCAGGATGATCAGAGGTTCAAGGTCATCTTCAGTTACATCATAAATTCAAAGCCAGTAAGGGCTATGTGAGACCCTTCTCAAAAAGAGAGGGAGGCTTGCCAAGGTGTGGTACTTATCAAGGTACATTTCCATGTTCTTGAATGGTGTTCCAAACTGACCACAGCCTGTGCCTTTTCAACTGTGAGCAGCATTCCGTGGTCCTTTTCAGCATTTTAGGCAAGTTGGTGTATAGCACCCAGTAGAGAAAACAGTTAGCATTTCTGCCTTAAACTCAAGCAGTGAGTGGTCCTTAGTCCCAAAGTGACTTTGTGGATCTCTATAACCTCCAACGGATGTGCCCCTAGGATGACCTTACATGTAGTATGAGTTTGAAAGTCTGAATTCTGCTAAAAGGGTCGGCCATTCATCACATATTTGGCTGCCAGCATGTAACATCTCTGTGCTTATTTTCTCCCTGATACAATAATTACAATACATATTCCATGGTGTTTGGGGTGGAGGAGGGTCCTTGCAAGAGTCTTTGGCACACAAGAAGCCTTGATCAAGCACCGTTAGTTGTGACAGTCACAGGCTACTATCTACTCAAGTCACAGCACATCCCTAGCTGTCTGAAGATACCCACAGAGACACTGGGAATCTTAAAGAACAGAAAAAAAAATGTGCTAAAGCGTTTTGTTGTTGTTGTTGTTAAAGCAAGGTCTCACATAGCCCAGGCTAGCCTTGGACTCTCCATGCTAGGATGCCCTTGAGCTCCTGACCCTCCTGCCTGCACCTCAGGAGTGCTGAGATTACAGACATGTTCCACCACACCTGATATCTTGGGGTGCTGAGGATCCAACCCAGGGTTCTTGCATGCCAGGCAAAGCACTGGGCCAACTGGAGCTACACCCACAGCCCTTGAAGCGCTTCTCCATATAGCACCAGTGGTCTCATGGTTTACATTAAATAAAAATGAGACTGCAGCCCCATTTGTAATTGACTTTGTAAAATGAGACCAAGAAATACTTCGCAAGTGTCCAGTAACTTCTGAGTAGATGAAATGCATTTCTCAGCTTTCTTCCCGGTGTGCCAGCCCTCCACATAGAAGGGTGTGAGCTTGCTAGCTATTCCCAGTAAGTGCTGCTCAGGCGTAATGAGATTCTACTAAGCACACACTGAAAAAGTTCCAGGGCACAGGCCACAGTCTAAGCTTCCCCTGCTTTGGCAGGGACATCAGAAAGCTTGGCCATCCACATTCCATACTTCACCTCGCTATTCCAGATTCTCACCAACCCACAGCCCTGTGGCCAATGTCTCATCAGAGACAGGAATGCACTATAAAACTCAAGCCAGTCTGTCTTCACAAGGTGGCTGGCAGAATCAGTGCTGTAGAATCTGCATTTTTTTTCCCAAAACTGTTTTGTTGGGATTGAGAAATGATTGCAGATCAAGTCTCACCAAGTTCAAGGAAATGAAGCAGCAGAAAGAGCGGCTCCGTAAGCTTTACTCTAAGTTCAGGTGAGGATGAGGAGTAGTGACAGATTAACAACACAGCTGGTTCACATTCAGAAACATAATCAGCTATAGCCTAATTTGGTCTGTTATTTATCAGACTTTGAATTAAAAATAACAATAAAATGGGGTCTGTCTGATGAATAACACTCAGCCATGGGGTCTGTTTGATAAAGAATTACCAAGGAGAAACTCTAAATTAGGGAATTTGGTGGACCAAAAGTAACACTTCAAGGAAGAGAAAGAAAAAAAGCAACGGAGGGAAGGAGGAACATAGGGGAGGAGAAAGGGACGCTAGAGAAATCAATCCAAAGTATTTAAGTAGTGCATAGGTAACAGTGTCCTCAATAATATGGCAGGAACATAAGAAAAGAGCAACCTTGTGGGTTGACTCTCCCACAAGGTCTCTGCACCTTCCCCATCTTCTCTTGATACAAAGACTGACCCCACTAGGAAATTCTCAAGCCAGATTGACTATCTATTTTTGAACAGTGCAGAAGTCAAACCTTTCCTGGCAGTTCCTGTGTTCGAGAGCAGGTAGTTGACAATATAGTTAATGTACTCACTTAGGCAATTACACACTAGATTAAGGCCTTCAAGAAGAGAGTGTCTTTATGGCGTGTTTTATGGCAAAACAGCACATTTCAAAATGACAACAAACTATAACAGCATTTTCACCTAATTTTAGCATAAAATCAATTCCTTGCAAACACTTATTGTTACATAATTCTCCCACCTGTTTGTGACTCCTTGTAAATTAAATTAAGACATAATTTCACATTAATTTTAAATGTCATTTTTTCCGAAGGCGGAATTTCCCATGAAGCATAGAGTTGATAATCGTCTCTGGAAATGGGTGTTATAAATGCAGGTGTTCTTGACAAGCAACTATAATCTGTACCATCATGGTCACTGCTCTTAACTGTACAATCAGCTTTGAGGTGCCTCAGTGCTTCCTTTGCAGCTGAGTGTTTCCAGGTTTTCCTACGTTTGAAGTGTGTGTGGAGATGAGACCTTTTCTAGTTGATCTGGAAACAGGAGTCAGTTAGCAAATGAAAAGACGTGTGTGTGTGTGTGTGTGTGTGTGTGTGTGTGTGTGTGTGTGTGTAAAATCCTAGTCCTGCCTCTGTACAGCCCCAAACAAAATAGCAGCAACAAGACCCTGGAAGAACCATAGTAAAACTTGAACTTCAGACACACATTGAGTCTTTTATTTTATCTATCTGTTTGGTTGACTGGTTGTTTGGTTGTTTGGTTGCCTCTTCAAAATAGGGTTTTTCTGGAAGTCACTCTGTAGACAAGGCTGGCCTCGAACTCACAGATATCCACTTGCCTCTGTCCCTAGTGCTGGGATTAAAAATTGAATGTGTCTTTAGTGAAAGTATGTCCCATGTATTGCTTGTGTACAGGCAGAAACTGGTGAGTGAACCAGAGATGAGGGTTTAACTCAGCCAAAGGAAGATTCAGTTGACTGATTACATTTTGCCTTCTGGAAGTCAAGCAAATTTTATGATAGTAAAGTTATTTTTACATTCAACATAGAGAAGTGCCCATGCCATGTTATAATCATGGAGAGAATTCAAATGACACGAGGTAAGAAGATGGGGGAGGATCCATGCATGTTAGCAAGATGGCAGAGCTGGGGTTCATAATCAGCCCTTGCTGCCTTTTCTTAAATTTATTTTTTTTAATTATGTGTGTATGTATGTGTCTCTGTGTGGGTTTGTGCTTTTAAGTGTAGGTGTGGTAGAGGCCAGAAGAGGGTGTTGGGTTCTCTGGAGCTGGAATTCTAGGTGGTGGTAAGCTACAGCACATGGGTGCTGGAATCCAAACTTGAGACCTCTGCAACAGCAGTCAGCCCCTATTAGTTGCTAACATATCTTTCCAATGCCCGATTCACCTTCTGGGTGTTTGAGACCTCCTACCTACTAGACTCTGAGCTCCCTGGGAAATAAAACCACAAACTAGCCTCAAACATAGGCTGGTGTCTCTGCTTTCTGTTTAGCAGGTGCTTGGTAGGAGATGGGGATCAAATCAGATCGTCTTTTAAGAGCCAAAGGTTTGTCTGTAGTGTCCCTGAGGAGTCACCAAGTATCCTGTGGCAACGCAGGAGTTAAGGTGGCTCAAACCTCCAGATGTGTTTCTAGTCAGTGGCTGGGAAACACAGCCCCAGTAATAATGGTGTTTATGGAAGAACTCTGATGAGACAAGGCCCGAGAACAACACGCCAAACTAACGCTTAGCAAAAACAGTTGGTGAAAATGCCTTGGCCAGTGAATTACAGTGGTCTTCTCCTCTCTTCGATAATTTGGGGCAATTGCATCGGAATGCTAGCCCGTTCATTTCCACTCCAATTCGTGCCCCCATGCTGGGGCAAGCCGGCTGGCATACACAAGTTTGCTGTTGGAAGACTTGGCCACGTATCTGAAAGAGGCGCAGGCAATTCTTGCCTCCACCATTAACAGAACTATAACTCCGCTACAGGCTCCAAAGTGCTCTCAGAGTCTCTGAGAAACAGCTGAGCACTCCCCAAGCAGCCATTGTGGATTAGTGGGTTAAGCGCTTCCATTCTGCCCCAAGGCTGCAAAAATCACTTCTGGCGCTTTCTAGAATGCCTTCATATTTTTTCTTCCATATTTATAATGGGGAAAAATATTGAAAATGGCATTTTGGAAAGCAATAGATAATCAATCGATGTCTGGCAAGTAGAAACACATAGGTGTATCCTTCTCAATTTTAGCATCATATTCTACTGGCTTGAGGTGCTGGCATACATGAAAACTATTTTGGCTTTGAAATTTTTTTTGTATAACAATTTGGAGAAAGCAGAATGTTTTTCTTTAAATAGAATCAAGTTCAAATTTCCACACACGGTTTTAAGGTAATACAAACTTAGAAAGATATGATGAGTCAGAGGGGTAAGGAGCGGATCAGTCTCAAGGGAGGGGACCTTGTCATGTTTAGAGATGCTGTTTATCATCTGGTCTGAGGGAAGGAGTGCTACTATCAACTACAGAGCACAGGTCACAGATGCTGCCAGACCCTAAGGATGCATAAAACAGTCCTCCCTGCAAAGATGTATCCAATCTCATATTTTAGAATTGCCAAAGCTGAGAGTCTGGACTCAAGTGAGGTGGAGTAAGTAATAATTAATAATGATAATAATAAGTAAATGATTATTAAGTAAATAATACTTTGTCCCATGTCACCCTGTACCACAAATGACACTTACCTACATTGAAACTATAGGTCAGGACAGGGCATCATTTATGCCATTACATCGCAGCTCTTTCCTGCTGTACAGATTGTCTTCTATGAAAATAGTAATATTCCAAGGTTCTAGAGAATTCCCTATTCTTCATGATTCCCTAGATCCCCAATCAAGCTTAAGAGATATTGAGTAACCTCCAGAGGAGGGGGGGGGGAATGCTAACTTTTTAGATCTAATAAAAATATCATAATTAAACTCTCCAATAACAGAGAAGGAATTTGGGCCTGCAGCTTAGCACAAAGAGCATTTGCCTAAAGTTAACAAAGCCATGGATCCGACCCCAGTTTCAAATTAAACGTGACATGGTAGTGCATACCAGTATGGCACTTGCATGGTGGAGGAGGGAGGGTCAGAAATTCAAGGTTACTTTTGGCTACACAGAGTTCAAGTCCAGCCTGGGCTATACCAGACTTTGTCTCAAAAAAAAAAAAAAAAAAAAGAAAAAGAAAAGAAAAGAAACAAACAAAAAAGACTAGAGAAGAGAGGCTCGGGTTGGTGGTGCAGGCCAGTCATTTCAGCACTCTGGAGCCTGGGGCAGGAAGATTGTGAGTTTAATGACACCCTAGGCCTCAGAGAGACTGGGCCGGAGAGAGGGAGGGAGGGACCCTGTTTCACAAAACAAAAACAAACAAAAACAAAACAGCAAAATGCAAACAGAAAAAGGAAAACACTAGTTTAAAAGGCTGGTGAGTGTTGACGGACGGCTTTACAAGTGAAGGATTTAATAGGGGGACTGAGTTTTTTTACAAGCTGAGTTGTGCTAAACTCTGCTATTAAACTTAGTGGTTCTGCCAATAAAGCGTCCACTCCATGGAAAATACTTGCTAAACAGATTAGTCACGAGAGCAGAGAATGGAAGATGCTGAAAGAGAGTTCCAATACTTGGGAGAAGCACACATCTCAGACGCTCCTCTTTCTGATCCCTGCTTCTTCCAACCAGAAACCAATAAAGAGAAGGCAAGGGCTCAGCTAAGTGCTCAATGCCCTCCGCAGAAAGAGGTCATCGACTTACCCTAGCTTTCAGGCAGAGAAAAATCTCTGGGTGGATACTTCCGTAGGTCATATAGGAAAATTATGCTTGCTAACCAGGATCTCTTACACTGGGGTGGGTTTGCCCTGGTTGTTTATTCTGGAGGAGTCTTTATCAGTTATTGGTGAGTTTAAATCCTGCAAGTGGGGGTGCAGGGCAATCAAAGGTTTTCACACACACACACACACACACACACACACACACACACACACACACTGTAATTCCAAGGATTTATTTACTTTTGTTTTATGTGTATTCGTTCTTCCTGCATGTATGCACATGCACCACATGTCTGTCATGACCAGAAGAAGACATTGGATCCCCTGGAACTAGAATTACTTATAGCAATGAGCTACCACGTGGGGAACCTGATCTAGGTCCCCTGAAAGAACACCAAATTCTTGGAACTGCTGAGCCATTTTTTCAGTCTCAAATGAATGTAATTTTTAAACGATTAATATATGAAAGAAGCCAGTCATCAAAGAAAGACTGGAAACCCTTCCCTACCTGGGTCACATGTTAACACACAAAAAAATTCTGTTAGAGACACTCAGGAGAAGGTAAATGCTGTGCAAATAACCTCTAAAGAATCAGAACTCGCCTGCTGCACAAAAGGGTTTGTTTTTGTTTTTCTCTCTCAGTTCACTAGTCCTTCATCCTGCAGTTCCTTTTTTAATTTTTATTTTTTCTTAATAAATTGGTTCCTATCCTGTATCCATGAACCAATTTATTTCTTCAGGACACAAGAACCCAGAAGTCTCGGCAGGTGCCCTCTGAACTCAGATCTGAACCTACGGGGTAGGTAGCAACACATTTACATTCATTTTCTGTGTTTCCTGTGTTAGCAAATGTTCAACATTAACCAAAAACCAACGTGGCACAAGGCGGCCAGTGGCCTGGTGATCTTTCTTACTGGCTGTTCTGCTGCATTAGACAGTATATACCCAAGAAGGCATTTTTGTGTCCCTTCTGTTCCGTCCCATAATGATTTCTCAGTTTCAGAGTCCCTGGCATTGGATACCACTCTAGGTTTGTGCGTATGCAAACACCAGGGGTGGGATGGGAGAGTCCATCAAAATGATTCATTAGTCTACAGGCCGGTGGGACAACTGTCCATGCAGTGAACCTATAATGTGGACTCAGAATGTGGGTTGGGGTGGATGTGGGGAAGACTTGATATGAATTGGAATTGTTGCTGATTTTCAAACTTATGGTTCTTTTTATAACATAATCTTGGGTCGTTTTCCATCACCTTTTAAAGAAACTTTGTAATTAGTTCCGGGGTTCTGCTTATCACATATGAGAGGCCCAGGAACACCATTTGGAAGGGCTTCTCCACATTGTCACCCCGAAGATTCGCCCCTTCTTTAAGAAACAAAGGACCGCCTTGGGTTCCTGAATTCCAAGCAAGAGCTGACAGACTGGAAAGCTTAAGGATGTGTTTGCAGGCCTAAGTGAAACAACAGTGAAGTGAGGAGCAATCGTGCAGGCACTTTGTGACTCCTTTACCGGCTCTGAAGGATTCCCCATTGCAGCATGCTTTTGGGGGTAAAAAGCTTATATATGCCGGTACATTCAGCTGATAATTATGTCAACCTCACCACAGCCACCTCTTGACAGCCTAAAACTTTAAAGATTTTATACCGCTAGTGCCGAATACGACTTCCTTTATTGGCTCAGAGAGCAGATATCAATTATAATGAGGTAATAAAATTTGCCAGCACTGTACATGTGCCCTCTGATTTTTCCCCTCCCACTCTCTTTGAAATAATAACAGCAGAAAAAAAAAAAAAGAAGAAGAATCTTCCAAGTTCTAACTCATCATTGATTCTCTGAAAGCTCGGGTTTTGTATGGCTGGGGTTCTATAAAACTGTTTACTTACTTGGATGTTCCTGTTGGCAGATTCCTTCTTAAACGAAAGCCTAGCTGCTGCAGAATTCCTCCAGCACACCTTGCAAGTGCTGAGGCTCTAGGATTAATGGTTTGCATTTGCATAACTATAAACTTAAGGTAGTTCTTCCAAGCCCAGCTCTTCTGGACTGCACTTACTGATGAGATGCAGGACCCTCTAAAAGGGTTCTCCAACCTAAACCAATTTGTAAAGTTGTTTTGTTGTTTAAAACATTAAAGAAATTAAAGTGATCGGAATATAATTAGATTAACATTCATATCTTCCAAGTTGCTTTAATTCTAATATTAAAAAGATTAAATATCCACTCAGAGGATTAAGCAAAAACTCAAGTGCTAGCAACACATTCACATTGCCTTACTGTGCAAATTATAAACCCAATTAATCTAAAGTTTTCTACAAATTGAATTGGATATGCATTCGCAGTCTAGCACAACTTTAGCTACTTAAAATTCACTCCAGCATTATTCCCTCCTGTCTGTGGAGGTGATGCTGTGATGTAGGAGCCCATTACAATGGCTTCATTTGGCCTCTAATTGGTGGAAATTAAATCTCAACCTAAATTCATGTAGGGGGAAAACAAAGGCTATAATAACGTAGGTACTCAATAAGGAAACACACCCTGGCCTTCCTATGCAGCTGTTACAGGTGAAACACACCCTGGCCTCCCCATCCAGCTGTTACAGGTAAAACACATGGCCTCCCCATCCAGCTGTTCCAGATAAAAAACAAAATCCAGTTAATCCAGCTTTTCCAGAAAGCTTAATTTCATGGGTGTTCTTCTTGTTGACTGCCTTTAACTGGCAACTTGACCCAAAATAGCTATCCCTGGGAAGAGAATCTTAATTTAGGAATGGTCTGTAGACATGTCTATAGGGGGCTGTCTTGATTGTTAATTGACAATCATGAATGAGGGCAGGGTCATTTCAGAAGCTGGACCCTGAGTTGTGTAAGAGTGAAGAAAGCTAGCCGAGCATAAAGAAGCAGCAAGCAGACAATACAGGCCCATCCTCTCTGCTCTTGTCAGTGGGTATGATGTGACTAGCTGTCTCATGCTCCTGCCTTAACTTTTTCACAATCACAGACTGTCACCTCTGACCTGTAAGCCAAATAAACTCTTTCTCCCCTAAGCTACTTTTTGTCAGGGTATTTATCACAGTAACAGAAACCAGGTTCCAACACAACCTTAAACTGGGGGAAAAAAAAAAAGATGAAAAATCTTTATTTTCCTTCTTTTCCACAGCTGCTTGCTTTGTTCTGCCCTGTATCTCCACCTGCTTCTGACATTTCCTCATCACTGAGTGCACGGACGTACGTCCGGGGTTTCACTGGACCCACTCTGTAGCTTTGAGTTGGAAGACTATGGTGACCTTAGAAAATCTTGATGGTCATGGTGAAGCCCTAGAAAAGACACATCCTATTATGCAAAATAAGTCACGTGACTGAGCCCAGTGATAGAGGACACTGCCCAAGAAGGACAGAGACCCTCTACGCACAGTCTTTTTCTTTGCACTTAGAGAGATGTGGTTTGAGTCGTAATTACTGTAGAAGTATTAGTCTGACCAAAATCCATGGTACAGCACAGATTCAGGGGAAGGGGAAAGAGAAGTGGGTAGAGCAGGGTGACCTGAACCTGTGAAGGCCCGGAGCCTTTTTCTCTGCCTTTAGGAAATACAAGACGGGTTGTTAAGATCCTCCTGCCAAGCTTTCCCGGCCAGGCTGACAGCTATCATCTGCATTCATCAATATAACCCCCATAAAAAGTGAAGCAGTTGAGGAGAAATGAGAAATTACAGCCTGATATTAGCCACCATGAGCACTCCTCACCATCTGAGGGTATTCACTCAAATCACACACCACAGTGCTCCTCCGTTCAGCTCTAACCACGGGGCTATTACCCAGGAAGCACTAGTCATTATATTTGTTATCGTCCCAATAAAATAAATGGGTGTGAATTCCACCCCTGTCCATTGGCTGATTCATAAAATTAGTTAATGTATGTGTGGTTTGAAATTTGATCCTGCTTGGAGGAAAAAAAATCCTTACAGGAAGTACTGGCCAGTTGTGAGAAGAGTTTTCTTGGGAAAAAAGACTCACTATTTTTATATCGTGTAGGGAAAACCCAATTGTATAATGTCTTAAATAAAATGATAGTTTGTCTTCCACTGACATATAATCCATAACAGGTGATCTGGTGAGCGATTTACTCACTCACTTCCAAGTAGTAATGCTGGGACACAAGCTCCCTCCATTCCGTGGCTTCACAATGATCAAACAAGCTTCTCAAGGTTGCCGCATCCTTCACCGCTCTTGTGAGTTAAACTGGACTAGGTTTATTGCTTAGTCACATGACCATGCCTAACCACAAGGAAGGCTGGGAAATGTAGTTTTCTGCATGGGATCGGCGCAGGCTTCGTGAACAGCTATTCATGCTCTCTAACAGGAACTCCTATCAGCGACTGTCAGTTCTGAGCCTAGACCCCAAGAAGGCTCATGTGTGTCATCTTCTGCTGATGCCAGAAGAAATGGTTGAGAGGATGAGAGATGTGTGAAAAATGACTCCAGCTAAATTGTCGCATCCACATCTAGCCTACAACACAGTCCCCAGTTGTTACAAAGATATGTGAGCAGCCAACTGAGCTAGGCACAATATTACAGAACCCTGTTAAGACCAGATCAGTCAAGCCTACCTCTAAAGAGGTCCCCACAGAGGTGAGAAACTAGTACCAGGTATCCACTTGTTATGTGACAATAGAATCACCTTTGACCTATGTGGCATCCTTTCGAACTCTAGTGACCTAAGTGACCTCTTCTCATTCCAAAGCCCCGGCTCATTCTCTCATCTTTCCAGTTACACTGTCCTCATTCCAGGTAGTGCCAAACATTTCCTGGAGTATTTGCATGTGGCTTTCGCCTGTAACCACACAGGCTTACCACCCTGTACTCTAACCCATGGTTATCTACTGCTCAGTATTCAAGTTTCAACTCTACTGTAACCTAGTGACACCCTATTGAAGCTGCACCCCCTCCAGTCACACTCTGTGGACTGTCCCAGGTATGCTACCCACACTGTCTGGGACAGTCATACACACTGTCTGGGACCGGACAGTCAATGCCCTCAGTTTTGGATCCCCCTGGTTCCATCCCTGTGTGGACGCAGCCATGAAATCAGTCTGAACTCATTTGGGGCATTCTCCCTGGTGTGCCGCAGTGGCAAAGCTCTGTCTACATCAGGTCATCATCTCCTTCGTCACACTAACCTCAGTGACATGTTGCTGCAAGCCCAGAATTGACGCCTTCCGTCCTGGAGGGGGGAGACAGGCTCACAAGACTGCAGGAGCTGAGGAAACATGCAAGGCTCAGGAAGTTTTAGAAAGTCACAAGATTCGCAGGACCCTCCCCGTGTCATATAAACAGGAACAGTTGCTGGGGTGGGGAGACGAGTAAGCAAGCGGATCTGCATACAGGTAGGTCAGGGTGCTCCAGGGATGTAATTTTTCTACACTGGGGTAGGATTTTTAGCGATTCTGTTTCCGAGGTTTCCATGCTCATGTAAGTAACCCTAATAAACTCAGCGGCTCACTCATCGGACTTGGCGTAAATCATTTCTTTGCTCAGTCACTGATAACCTTTCCCTGGGGTGCATAGCTATTGGCTCACGCCTCCCTGGGAACATTCACAAGCACACTGTAAGCCTATCATTTTACTTTATAAACAACAACAAAACTAAATCATAGGGGCCGGAGAGATGGTTCTGTGGTTAAGGGCACTTACTGCTCTAACAGAAGACTTGGGTTTGGTTTCCAGCCCTCACATGGTGGCTCACAAACTGTCTGTAACACTAGTCTTGGGGGAATTTACACCCTCTTCTGGTCTCTGTGTGCACTGCATGCATATGGTACACACACACACACACACACACACACACACACACACACACACACGTGCAGGCAAAACGCCCATACACATGCAAGTAATTTATTTAAAAATAAAATTTAACTCCATGGATATATTCTCTGCCTGGACACTGGAATGAGCACTGGCGAATGTGGCCTGATTCTTGTTGTACGTAATGTTTTACTGGCACACGGGCACGCTGCTTCTGAGGTACAGTAGCTGAATTAAATGTTGGGATGAGGGGCTGGAGGAATGGCTCAGAGGTTAAGAGCACTGTCTGCTCTTTTAGAGGTCCTGAGTTCAATTCCCAGCAACCACATGGTGGCTCACAACCATCTGCAATGAGATCTGGTGTCCTCTTCTGGCTTGCAGGTGTTACATGCAGAAAGAACATTGTATACATAGTCAATAAGTAAATCTTAAAAAACAAAATGTTGGACGAACTGTGTACAGTCCACGGCACTTAAAACATTTATTCAATAACCCTGTTGAGGAAAACAAATTGCAGATTCCCCACAGGAGATTAGAAATTGTCAGAGGACAGAAACCCTGTTACTTTAAGTCTTTCTGTACGCTCATGTCTAGTCCAGCGCCTGTCACCTATGAAAGATTTAGTGTATCTTTGTGGACAGGAGCCATGAGTACAGGAGCCATGAGGCATGTGGTGGGTTTTGATCACCACACCAAGGCCCATGTGCTGCTGGGCTTGGAAGAGCAATGGCAGACATCCCAAACCACGGCTCAGCTTGGAGCCTCAGGGCCACCTTGACGCTGGTGACCACCACGGGGCACTTGCCTCTCTCAGCAAGAAAGCAGCCCCCCACTACCTCGGAAGACAGCTGAAGGATTGCTTGGTCGGCATCTGCTGCCGGCAAGACAATTTGAAAGTTGGAAGAAATGAGAAAAACTCCAAGTTTAATTTGCCCGAATAAGCAATTGATGCTTTGGAGTGTAATTATCAGGGAGAAGGAAGAAAAAAAAAAGAGGAAGTGTGGGGGGGGGAATCAACACATTGTTTAGCATATGTTATGTTAATGGCAGGTTAGGATGGCCCACTGTGCATAATTTAGCCAAACAATTGATACCAAATTTTAATATATATATATGATTACTGCTACAGAAACGAAGCGCCAAGACAAAACACAGGAGAGCTCATAATAGGCACCCGTGAACTCTGAAGCCCTAATTACATCACGGGGGAGGGTAAACAGTTGCTGCTGAACCAAGCAAAAATCAGGAATAATTTGTAAACAGGTAGAACACAGTCCAGGTGCACGGCATGTGTGTGGGGCAGCAGGGCCGGGAAGCTCGGGCTTCCATCTGGGTTTTGCAGGGATGGCAAAGTTCATGACCACTTCCCTCAGCTGAAAACATAGCCCCCAAGCTCTCCACAGGTCAGCTCCTGCCTGGCCTGCCCTCCAGTTCAAAAATAGAAAGTTGAAGACAAGCATTTGTCAGGGAGGCACCGCCATGCTCTATGGAATAAAACATGGTCTCCCGTGTCTGGGATCTGAAACTCATTACCTAGTGTCTTTGCTGGGTACCCTCAAGAGTTGTATCATTTCAGAGATTGCAGGGTGGTGGAGCCTGTGGTACCCAGGCCACAGGACCGATGTTTAAGTGAGTCTTTGCAGTTCTGGTCTTAAGCAATATGAAATATGAAGAGTTGTCTAACCTGTGAGTCCTTGGTAGTGATGAGACATTGAGTTAGGTAACTGTTCAAGGTCACTCCACCCACAGAAGTCTGTGGATCTGAATCAATGAGTTACCAGGTTTCTGTTTTCTCCCTGGTAGGCAGCAGTGCAAACGTCGTGACATCACTGAGTCCATCCTGTTGGACTGTCCCCAAAGTGTAAACAAGCTTCCCTAAAACCCTAGAGTAGAGCTGCCATCTGTATCCACGAAACAGAAATGAGGGGACAGGCTTTAAGAAAATGTCACCCAAGCCCCACTTCCCCTTTCCAACCTCATCCTCTACATTCTAGACATGGGTGCTTGTGGGAGTCGCAAGATTTATGTCTATCTCAGTCCCTCAGAAGACAACCTTGATTGGGAATAGGGTCTTCGTAGAGGTGTGGTATGTGTAATTAAGATTACACTGGAGTATGATAGACGCAGAGTTCAACAGGACTGTTGTCCTCCTAAGAGCCAGGAGGAGCATGCATACCTATAATCCAAGCACATTAGAAGCTGAGGCAGAAGAATTGATAGTTTAGGACTAGCTGAGCTAACAGAGTGAAACCCTCACCCGAAACAAAACAAAACACAAACAAAATAATAACAAAACAAAAAAAATGGTGATACACAGGGAAACCAGGCCACATGATAAAAGAGGCAGAGCTTGAAATGATGAGTCCAGAAGCCAAGGAGTGCCCAGGACTGCCAGCTACTGCCAGAACTTAGGATTCAGCAAGGAAAAGCTACCCAAATATTCAAAGGTTATGGCCATGTCACCCATCTTGACTTCGCATTTCTGGCCTCTATGTCTGTGAAGGGAAAACTTCCTGTTATGAGATCTACCTTGTGGAACTTTGATAAATCAGTGATTGGAAACTATCTAAGACCACTTAGATGTTATGGTGGCATCTTACACTTCACCTACATCTTGATTTGATGGTTGTAAAACCTGAGATTCACAAGAGGTTAGATGTTGTGAGGAGATAATGGTCAGAGGTAAGAGCCAAGCCACACTTCACATCCCCAGGTCTTTAATGGTAGACATCTTTAACATGATTAAGGGCTCTTTCGGGGGAAACATTCACACTTATGAGGTATGCCAATATTACCAAATATAAGAATGGCAGAGTAGAATCATGTTCTCTTCTCTGGGACATCACATCTTTGTCTTGGGAAGCAGTGAGGGTGGCATTAATTGACAGAAGCAGGGGACGTTGCAGCGCTGGTTAAGGGTCTTAAGAAAGAGGGATTAGGCTGGGTCATCTGAATAGACTGAGCACAAGGTCCTTAGAAAAGGACAGAAGAGGGTTTGGAAGACAGCTTACTTGTTAAAGTGCTGACTTTGCAAGTATGAGCACTTGAATCTAATGCCTAGAACAAAAGTCAAACAAACAAACAAAACTGGACATGGAGGAGTTTGTTTGTAATGTGTGCTCTAGGAAGGCAGATGCAGGGAGCTCCCCGGGTATTCTAAAGAGTTATCCTAACCTATTCAGTGGGTTTCGGGCTGGAAAAAGACCCTGTCCCAAAATACAAAACCAAAAGGTCACAAAATAACAACTTGGTAAATTGTGCTTGAGGAAAGACAGCCAAGTTTGTCCTCTGGCTTGTAAGTGCACTTGCATATACATGCATGAGCACCGGCACACGTGTGAACACACACAACCACACACACAACCAACATAACGGAAATAGGGCAGGTCAAAGCTGGAGCCTGTGTAATGACAGAACAGAGGAGAGGAAGAGGAACTATGAGATCATGAAGAGGGTGGGATGGCATGCTTGGATGATGCGGGAAGGGGCCACGTGCCAAGGAATGTCAGGAAGCTCTAGGATCTGGAAAAGATAAGAAATGGATTTTGCCATAAATATTAAGCCTGGATGACAGCTTGATTTTAGGACTTGTATGCCAGTGGTGATGAAATACTTCAATAATTTAGGAGGTGGAGGCAGGAGGATTGAAAGTGTGAAGCCAGCATAGGTTACAGAGTGAGACCCTGCCTCAACAAAACAGAACAAGATACCAATAAGATCTCCCCAAAACAAAACAACACAGACATAGAAATATGCAGCAAAGCTGTGTCCTCGACTATGAAGACACAAACTTGAATTATTATTCCATGCCACTAAATTAGTGCTGGATTATCGCCATGTTGCTAGGAAATGGATACAAATGATTTCTCCAAGGCAGGGTCCGAGATAAAGATGGAGAGGTGTGAACGACCAAACATGTGGAAGTGAGTGCACTGAAAGGTAGAAGAGAAGCAGTCATCTCTGGGTCGCTGGAGCATCTGAGGACCAGACCACAGAGGGTGTGTGGAAGGAGAGCCAAGTCATACTTCAGGCTACAAGTCGTACATCTGGCTGACCCTTGGCAATGGCAGTGTGCTCCGGCCAGCTTCCCATTAGATCAAACATCCAGTGGGTGTCACTGAGTCTCAGGCTGCACTCTCAGAAATGAAGCTCATGTTTTAACTAATTGCTTGATCCCAATGCATGTTTTGGAAAGACTCACTCTTCCCAACTCTAAGATATGAAAGGGAGAAATCACCTTGTCGGAGGCGTTAAGTGGCCTTTCCAAGCAGCTTTGCATCTTACAGAGCCCATGGCAATAATCTGAAGATCTCTCCACGGAGAGGTCACACAAGTGTTATCTGATCGGCCATATTATCAATTACGTGACAGGATGGGCATTTTACACCTTGGAAGATCGGGGGCCTGAATGAGGGTCAGTCGACTTCCCAGGCCTAGGGCTGGAGAGAAGACCCTGTGGGAAGAGTGTTGCAGCACAAGGGAGGCTGAGAGTTCAGATCCCCCAGCACCAGGAGGCAGAGACAGGGAATTGCCAGAGCCACCTGACGAGCCAGACTGGCAGAACTGATTGTCTCTGGGTCTAGTGACAGATACTGCCTCAGTATATAATGTAGAAAGCAATCACAACCTCTGGCCTCTTCTATACTCAAACACACACACACACACACACACACACACACATACACACACACACACACATATGAGCCCATACACACATACACATACTCACATACATACCACATACATAAATACGTATGCCAGAGTTACAGAGTTGGTAAGTGGCAATGCCAGACTCCCAGACGCATGCTCTTCAGCAGGGCTCTGTCTGTATCCTAATCTGCTGCCAATAGTGGTCCATTGTGGGGTCCTCTGTCTGCACAGTCACCCACTAGACCTTCAGGACTTTCAATGGCACACTTTCTCATGAGTCTTTGTCTCAGTTAAGCAGTGGTTGTCGAGACACTTAAAGAGGAGTCAAGGACAGGTCTCTAAACAGAATGAACCTTTGCAGTTTGGATTCTTGGTGCCCACTCCCCTTCTTTTGTTTATAATATCCCAAAGCCCCTTTGGGGGTTACTCCTTGCTGTGACTCTCTGGCTAAAGTTACTTCCTGGTTCTCGGAATGACCGAATACCTGAGGCCCCACTGATGTGAGTCCTGCAGCCTCTGGCTCACAATCACTGGTCCAAGGGGGAAAGTTTAAGAAAAAGCCATGGTGGCAGTCGCAACCCTTGGAACTATCTGGAGTGGTATTCGGGGCACTCTGTTTCCAGAGTTTACTCTAAACATCCTTTCTCATCTTTCCTAGCATAAACCAGCACAGACATTAATCAAAATTGAGAAAGAGACAATGAAGTCTTGTCATACCATTTATGTACCTGGATCCAGCCAAGCCTAAAGTCAGGCCCAGGTGAGTACTTGTAGGATCCTGATCCAACGTCCTTTTTGTGTGTGTGGTGGTGAGGCTTTCTTTAAATCCATTTAAATTACATCTTTGGCTTGGATTTTGTGTCAGATTTCATAAGAAAATAAGACATCCTCCCTACAAGAAAGCTTCATATACAATAAACACCAGTAGAAATGTCCAATTCCTGGCACCACGCCACTATTTCTATTTATCTCAGAGATTTAATCTGTGAAGTTCCCTGTGAGGTTTCCCGACACCCTCACAGGAAACAAGTTACGTGCAGAGTATTGTTTTCATTTTCTTTTAAACTGACGCTGCCACTCAAAGCGACATCTCTCTCATATCCAGACACCAGCCGTTGCAGTCAGAGCCTCTCACCTGCCCACGTGTCCAGGAAGTATGTGCCACAGAGGAAATGGCCGGGCCAAGGTACGATGGGAACTCGCCTTGACTATAGAAACTGTCCCATGACGTCACTGAGTAGGAAGCCTCAAGGAGAACTACTCTTAGCTGACAGGCAAGAAAGACAAGGAGGGGTTCCATGGGAGTTTGTTCAAAGCAGAATTCTGATGCAGCATTCAAAACTCCAAGGACACATGAATAGAACCATTAAAATATGTTATTTTATTTGAGTTATATTTGTACTTTTTCTCTCATTTTTCTTTCTTTTCTTTTTTTTTCCTTTCCTTTTTTGAATACTTTCAAGGTTCCATTGTATATTAGATAAAAGTTGCTTTGAGAAATTCATATTAAAATGAAAAAAGATTTGGGTGTCCCTCCGTTCCTACAGAACATGATGGAATGATTCTTGCAGATCCTTCTGCCCACTGGAACTGTGTGCATCTGATTAACTGCACATGAGCCCACAGCTTGCATGAACAGTTAATTTGCTCCACATTTCCATGCTGCATTATAACCCTAATGATCACTAATAATAGACAAACCCACATTTTATTGAGTGAGTAATTTGAGACATTATGATTTTTATCATGCGAATAGGATTGACCAATTTACATTGGGCAGAGGGAGATAAATAACCAGGAATCAATCTCTCTGGCAGCCGGCTCTGTCTCTTGGCAAAATGATAAGCATTGATCAGGAAAGGAGACGGCATGAGGCTGTGCTCGGCAATAAAGTCAATGAAGTGCTGTGCTCTGGCCTGAAGGTCAGTCAGAGAGCCTGTGTCCACCTGTGACACTATGCAAAAGACATGGGGAAACCTCTTTTGGGGAGAGAGTGTGAGAAAGAGCGGGCTTTTTGCTCACAGGTACAGACTCTTGAGCCAGTCCTGTCTCTCCTTGCTACCTGCATCTGACCCTTCATCTAGGAATATACCAGGAGGCAGGTGAAGGGCTGGCAAGATAGTAAAGGCACTTGCCCCACACACCTGGTGGCTCGGGTTTTATCCCCAGGACTCACATAAAGGTGGAAGGAAAGAACTGACTCCACAAAGCTGCCCTCCGGTCTCCACCATGAACTGTGTGTCATGTATATCGCCACATACTTTACACTTACACTTACACACACACACACACACACACACACACACACACATACACACACTGGTTTTCTTCAAGTATTTTTGAACAGAGACGCCTGGGTGGGGTTTATTCAAGGGGATGGAGGTAGATGGGGACTCCGTTCCTTCCCCCAAAGTCTGTAAACATAAAAGACAGGATGGAAGGGGCACATGCTACATACACCATCATCGACTTTGCAGAAAGAACCAGGTAGGGCGGGGGGACTTCCCTTTACTGCCATAAAGGAAGCCACTGAGATCCTTGTGGCTGGGGTGACGATGATGGGGCCTCCAGGTTCTCTGAACTCACACACCAGGAAGTGGAGGAGAGGCAGGGGCAGACCTTGGAAGCCCTTTATTTAGTGCTTCTAGAAAAGTCTGCCTTAATTTCACCTAGAAACCAGAGCAAGAATATTTCTCAAAAGAGAAAGACTCAAGAAAGGCTCAGGAAAAGCAGAAAGGCTCAAGAAGTCTGGAAGCGGAGACAGTGGGATCAAGAATTCAAGGTGGGGTTTGGAGAGATGGCTCATCAGTTCAGAGCACTTGCTGCTCTTGCAGAGGACCTGAGTTCCATTCCCAGCTCTGAGTCAGGTGGTCCACAACTGTCTGCGACTGCAACTCCACGGGACCAGCCTCTTCTGGCCTATGCAGGAGCCTGCAAGTCATGTGACATACACTCACACAGATACATACATAAACATACATAAAAATAAATCATTAAAAGGAAAGAGAGAGAGTTTAAAGTCACTATAAGCTCAAATATGTTTGAAGCCACCCTGGTATTCTGAGACCCTGTGTCAAAAGCAAAAATTTTTAAAAAGCCAAAAAAAAAAAAAAAAAAAACAAAAAAAAAAAAAAACAAATGACAATCCCAGCAAACCCTTTTTCTCAACTGAAGGAGTTATTTGTTAGGATCAAAAGTCATATTTTTGAAAAGAAAAAATGTGGTTATTCTGTGCCTTACAGACTAACATAGCAGCAACTATCTGGGTTTTTATTCTCTATGCATGTCTAGGCTATGTAAGTCCGAATTTTAGTTATTGATTTATAATTAGAATCATATAGGTTTTCTTTCTCATTGTTTTTGTTTGTCCTAATGTTACATCATGAATATTTTTTTCTCCTTTTTCCTATTGTTGGTTTTTCTGACTTCCAGGTGTTTTATCGTGAGGCTTACCTTAAGGAGATGCCTCACTGAAGGGAAAACTTTGAATTTATTTAATAAGTTTCTTTTATTATTTTTGATGTTTTACTTGTTACTTGGTTGGTTTTTGAGACCAGATCTCATGTAGCCCAGACTAACCTGAAGCTTGCAAACTAGTTAGCTGAGGAGGGCACTGAACTTCTGATAATCTCCCTTCTACCTCCCAAATTCTGGGACTATACATGTGCCCAACCCTTGCCTAGTTTATGTTGCGCTGGGGAGAAAACCAGGGGCTTCCTTCCTGCTCAATAGGCAAGCACCCCCCTTGGCTTGGTTTTTGAGATTGTGTTGCTGCCTAGGCTGGCCACAAACTTGGCCACAGTCTTCTGAGGGCCTCCAAAGTGCTGGGGTTATAGGTGTATGCCATGGTGTCCAACCTAGGGAAGATAAGTATTGTCAAAGTGCAAACAAGGTGCTAAATGACACCAAAAAAAAAAAAATCCCACAAACAACAACAA
Source organism: Psammomys obesus (assembly GCF_907164565.1). Taxonomy (NCBI): domain Eukaryota; kingdom Metazoa; phylum Chordata; class Mammalia; order Rodentia; family Muridae; genus Psammomys; species Psammomys obesus. Next base: position 30,744,908 of record NW_026596034.1, on the reverse strand, counting down.
CAAATACAAGGTACCACTGACACTAAGGGCATACGGCCCCAGCTGCCCTGGTTCATAGGAGCAAGCAGAGCCCCAGGAGGCAGAAGCTGCACATTGCCAGTCACTCATTTGAGTGTATTGTTGAAGAGAGAGGCTAGGAGCATGCTGAAGAGGGTTCTTCAGAAGGGAACTGGCAGTCACAGCAGCCTGCTTGCCATCAGGAGTTAATTAGCCTTTGCCCATTGTGGAGCAGAGGAGCTTTCCTTGGATGAAGGCTCCATCCTTTAGCTGCAGCTGGCACTGCTGTTGGCACAACCTGCAGTCAGCCTCCCATCTCCTGCAAGGAGAGCAACTGGCCTTGGAAAGGAAAAAAATAACACTTCTAGATGACCTTGAACGGGAGAAAACTCACCCTGACCAGAAATGTCACCAACATCCATCTTTACCAAACCAAAGTTTGCCTCTCCTGGGATTCATAGTGCCTAATGAATTAACCCTTCAGCAGAACGTGAGGTCTCCAAGGACTTAGAGGACTCTGTGACTGTTTTGCATCAGCTACTGGGAAGTAGCAGAGGGCTGTGAACCTTGCAAACACCTAGATTTACATTCAGTCTCTGTTACTTAACAACAAACAGTGCGACCTTTGTCAGGTCACACCTGCAGCGTTCCAGTCTCTTCTACCAACATGCATTCCTCATATCACCCTTCTTTTAAGAACCCCCACCCCCACCCCAAGTTCAAGTTCAGCACAGATGTATACATCTACGATCCTAGTATTTTGGAGATGAAGACGGGAAGGCCTGTAGGTTTCTGTTAGTATGCAGCCCAGGATAGCCTCAAGATGCACACCTAAGACAGGCCCTGTGAGGAAGGACTCAGTTATTCTCATGTTCTGTTTGTACAGCTGAGAGGACATGACAGTAAAATCATTTGTCCCTTATAGTGAAGGAAACTTTGGCATCTCCACTGAATCTGATCCTCATTCCTGTGTCTAAAAATCACTTGGTACACCTTTACTGCACGTTTCATGGTTAAGTCTTCCACTACAGAATAATTCCAGAGTCGTAATGGCAGATATCTAGCATGCTCCTGTATTTTCCAAATCTTTCATCCACTGCAGACATTGCTAACCCCTTCCTTCCTTCCTTCCTTCCTTCCTTCCTTCCTTCCTTCCTTCCTACCTTCTTTCTTTCTTTCTTTCTTTCCTTTTTTCGTCCTTCCTTCTTTCCTTCCTTTCTTTTTGAGACAGGATTTCTGGAATCACTTTGCAAACCAGGCTAGCCTCTGGCCTCAAACTCACAGAGATCTTCTTGCCTCTGCCTCTCCAAGTGTTGGGCTTACAGTCAAGCATCACTGTGCCTTGCTAAACTGAACATTCTTTCATCAGGTGCAGGTACTGGTTCAACATTCTTCCCTGAACAGAACTCTAGGGAGTCCCTGGGAAGCTCTCAAAGAGGAAAAGACCAAGGCACACCATCCTGTCCTACATCTATAATACCAAGGGTTCCAGTAATTCATGTCTATGAGCACTGTTCAGAGGAAGCTGTTGCAAGGGAAGGCTTGTCAAGAGCCTAGTTCATCATTAAAAATGCAGAAACCCCAGACATTTCTACGGAGACCAATTGGCAATAACTCTGTGGGGCAAGACTGAGAATTAATTTGGAGGGCTGAACGTGAAGGGCGCAGAATGATGATTTGTGCCTTCTTCAACGAGAAGAGAAGCTGAGTGTGGGCTGGTGGAGTATGCTGGGGAGACCAGGGGATGTGGTGTTTGGGGAAACCACACACAGAGGGGGAAACGTGTGCCAGTGAGATGTGCACGTAACTGTTGTGATCCCTGAGAAGACAAACAAACGTCTTTTCACCCCACGTAGGGTATCAACAACAGAGAAAAGAAATTCCCCCAAGTCTAGCATGGTGGACCAAAGAGTTTCAGTGAGGTTATTTATAGGAAATGGGTGAGTGGTGATTTAGAGTACCAAGCGCAACTTACACGTGGCTACATGACTGAAGAAAATGTTTCCCCTCCCTCCCCCCTCCAGCAACTCTTCACAGCCTGCATATTCTCAGGGAGGGGAGTGGTCTTGAGAGCCCCTTCCTTGTAACAAAGGCTAGCTGTCTATAAATCGTAAATGGCAGATTGGAGTTCATGGGCCACCCTCCACTCCATGATGGAATGTTAATGGGACCAATCTTGTACTGGTCTCTTAGGACAAACTCACCTGGAGTTCAAGAGGGCAATGGCCATGTCATGCCCTGAGGGACAGCAGTCTACAACAACAGCCCCATGAATGTGGCGGGGGAGAAATTGAGAGAAGGAGAAGGTGAGGAGGCAAACCTGTGGCACTCTCAGGGATGAAGAGCAGGCCTCCCAGCACCACATTGCATGGGCGAGGGGGCCAGCAGGGAAGATGTAGGGTCTTAGTCCAAGAACCAAGCCAAGGGATGCTGGCAGAAATTTAGACTTAGGCTTCAAGGCCACTTTTTCAGACCAGAGAGGTTTCTGGGACACTGTAGGTTCCCATATTCCTTGACTCTAATCTTAAAAACAAAAACAAACAAACAAACAAAAAACAGCTAGCACATATCCTTTACTTACACCTAAGGCACAGTGAACCAGCCCTGTTCCCAAGGCTGTTCCACTGCAGCTTCTCTGTCTTATCCAGTTTCAGTGGCACCAAGCTCTTATTCCCACATTACTGATCTAGAAAGTTTCTTGTGGCCTCTAGGTGGGAACTTTATCTGCACATGGGGAGTTGAAATGGAAACAGGATGATGGGATTATGTATGCTTCCTTTACATATTTATTGTGTTTTATAAAGTAACTTTTTGGGGCTGGAGAGATGGCTCAGTGGTTAGGAGCACTGGCTGCCATTGCAGAGGACCTAAATGCACTTCCCAGAAGCCATGTTGGGCAGTTTACAGCTGCCTGTTAACTCCAGCTCCAGGGAATCTGACATCTCTGGCCTCTGAGGGCTCCTTACTCATGTGCACAGTACACACAAACACATAATTAAAAAAGTAACATTTGTGTGAGTGTGCAGGTGTGCATGCATGTGTGTCTGTGCATCAGTGTGTGTGTGTGTGTGTGTGTGTGTATACACCACAGAGCACACATGGAGGTCAGAGAACAACCTGTAGGAATCGTTCTTCTCCTTTAAGCATGAGAGTCCTGAGGATCAAATCCTGGTCTTGAGACTCTTTGGAAAGCATCTTTACCTACCCAATCATTTTGCTGGCCTTGACCTTTTTAATCTTTGTTTCATTTTCCTGAATATTAGAGTGAAATACTTCAGGCAGAGAATGCCTGTAAGTTAAAAAAAAAAAAAAAAAAACCCATAGTAGAGTGACTCACTGGTGAATCGCAGGAGAACCAATCACATCTCTCAGGATTCTGGATTTGCCTATTTTTATCCTTCAAGAATCTTACTAGAAGATTGTTCATGGAGAATGTTTAGTGCTTCGATATCGTTACGTTCATTATGTTCTATTTTTAATATAATACTTTAAAAGACCACCCAGAGTCCGACAAGTTGCACAGAAGAATAGGTGGTGACATTTAGTGTTACATTGAATAATCCTCTCCTGTCATACATAGCATTGATGTCAGCAAGTGTCATGAACTTCGGGGTGGAGAAGTGTTTTTGTTTTTACATAATTGTGCTTCTTAACACAAAGCAGGCATGTCTAGAGAGATGGATCTGTGGAAAATATGCTTGTTTATAGATGGGAGGGCTAAGGTTGGGATCTCCAGAAATCACATGAAAGCCAGGCAAGCATGGCAGCCACTCATAACCTCAGCACTCGGGAGGAAGAGACAGGGGACTGCCAGGGCAAGGTGGTGAGCTAGACTAGCGGGCCACCTCCAGCTTCATCCAGAGACTATGCCTCAATGAATATAATGGAGAACTGTGACAGAAGATGCCAACTGTCAACTTTGGGTCTTCATACACACATATGCAATCAATGCACATGAGAATACAGGTACACACCACACACAAACCTATACAGAGGAGAAGGAGGAGGATGAAGATAATGATGAAGATAAAGAAAAGGAAAAAAAAGGCAGTCACAGAAGCATCGAAGATGTTTGATTTTGAAGATCAACGCCACCTTTGCGTCAATCTGGGAACCAGCCACCAAGCCACAAAGGGTAAATAACTGCATATGAATCCCAGGGCACTGAGAATGCCGGTTGTGGACTTGCTGGATGAAATTAGGAGGCAGAATCCTATAGTTGGAGGTAACATCTCGATAGAGCTAAAGAATATATAGCTACTTAAAGCACAGGACATCCCACACAGCCGGGCAGTACCTAGCCATCGATGTCTCTGATAGTTTGTATGCAATTTCATTATTTGGGTAATCTTATAAAGACATACTGGATACCCAAATAGATGTCAGGAAAATTACTGTCATCCCTAATAACAGTGCTTTCCATTTATTGAGAGTGCTTCTCTGGGACCAAAAAGATTTTTGCACTGATGCTTTTTTAGGACAATTAATGTTTAAAATATCCTTCTCTTACAGCATGGAAAAATATAGATGGAGAATAAGTAAACATTAATATAAAATGTCAGGAGTGCATCATAAAAAGGCGTTGCTTGCAGATCCCTGCCCCATCCCCACCAGTAAGGTAAAATCACATGGTCTCAGCTCTACCATGTTTTGCTTCTTCAAGATTGAACCAAAGGTCCCTGTGTGGTTCACTGACACAGTCAGTCAGCTCCCTGGGATCGGGACCATGTCTGTGTCATAGTGGGACAGACACCCCAAATCTGGGAGATACTTATGTACAATGAACGTCTGTGAGGTGCAGGGATCTCCATTGTCCATGCTAAGCAAAATAATAAATACGGCACAATTCCACCTACAGGAAATCCTTGGAAAAGAAGGGTGCTGGTGGACAGGGTTACAAGGAGAGGAACTGGGAGTCAAAATATGTTGGGTGGTGGGTTTTGGTTTTGCATGAAAACCATTCTTGTAATGGAAGTACTCAAAGCCACTGAACCAGGCAATCAAGAATGGTTAGAACATCAAAAGTGAAGAAGGGAATGTTAGGAGACAAGCATACAGATTGAAATCTCTGTGTTTCCTACTAAATTTTGTTAAGAACTGAAAGCTACCATAAAACATCATCTATTTTTAAATACTAGAAGGAAACACACCTTTAATTCCATCATTTTTTACAAAGTTTGAATGGTAAATATTTAATATATTTTCATTTATCCATTGAGTATCTCATAAATTTATGCTATGCATATTTAATTTTTTTGTCTACCAGGTCTCATGTAGCCCAGGCTGGCTTTGAACTTGCTATGTAGCTGAGAATGACCTTGAACTCTTCAGCCTTCCACCTCTACCTCCTGAGGACTGGGATTACTGATGTACACCACAAAACATGGGTCATAAGGTATATTGAAGCCAAGTTTTCATGAGAGTATTGCTCAGTAAGCATTCTAGCCATTAAGCTATGTGTCCCAGTCTGGGTGTTGTAAGTTTTGAAAGAAAGGGAGGGAAGGAGAGGGAGAAGAAAACAAAGAAAGAAGAATCAAAGGAAAGAAAGGAAGGGAGAAGGGAGGTCTGGGAAATATGACACATTTACCCAGAGGTACTAGGGTTAGGACTCACATCTGTAGCGTGGCTGTAACTGTCTACTTTACTTGGGCTCTTGGTGATTGCTTTATCTTATACTTTTAATTTTGTTAATATGTACCCATGGGACTAAAGAGGACCTGTCTTCAGTCCATTTAAATATATGCATTGCTCTCAACACGAGAAGAGTGGAAGTGAATAAAGGGGCTACATAGTCAGAGGGAGAAGTTCTATCAATGTCAGGACAGAGAGTGCTACATGGTGTCTGGCCAGTGTCACACACCATCCCCTAAGGAGGACATTCACCACCCACTACATAGCACCCAGGGCAGGTAGGCCTATACGAGCTGCCAGTGCACCCAAGGAAACTGTTCAGGCTTTTGCTGAGCTTTACAGCTGCTCTTGACCTTTGAAAGCCACCCTAGTATATGTAACTTCCCTGCAGACTACTGCTTGTAAGTCTAATTGCCAGAGTGTCTGATCATGACTATGAACACACAGACAGTAAGAGGCACTGGCAAGGGTTTGGAGAAATGGATCATTTATGAAAGCACTTTCTTTGCAAGGGTGAGGATCTAAATTCAATCCCTCAATCCTCCAGGATTCACACTCTCTATCTATCTATCTATCTATCTATCTATCTATCTATCTATCCATCCATCCATCCATCTATCTATCTACCTACCTACCTACCATATCTATATCTATCTATCTTTCTATATACCTATTATAGAGAGATAGAGAGAGATAGATAGATAACTATAGTTATGGATATTGAAGTAGGCATGTTGTCAGATACTTGTAATCCCAGCATTAAGGAAGTGGAGAGAGCCAGATCCCTGGAGCTTGTTGAGTCAGCTAGTCTATCTTATATGGTGAGTTCAAAGCCAGTAAGAGTCCTTGTTTCAAGTGGATAGCACCTGAGGAATGACAGATGAAGCTGGCTTCTGAGCTATAGGCATGTATATACATATGAATGTGTAACTCCCCTAACATATAAAGACCTCATGGGTGAGCCATCAAAGTCATCCACAGGTTGAACCATGGTGTGATGTCTCTCCAGGCTCTGAATAAACCAAACCTCGAAGGAGAAGGGGTGGCAACAGATCTTCTCTGCGCTGGTTTAATGGCTGCTTGGAGCATACTGCCCAGATCTTAGCACACTGCCCATTCTCATCCCAGCAACAGCTTCTTTAGAAATACGGTGAGGGCATCTGTCAGATTGTCCTTCTGGAGATTTACCCTGGAGTTTTACTGACGGAGAAAACCTCCATTGAAAAAGTCATAAAGTAATTATTAAAAAAATAATAAAGGACAAAAATCATAGGAGTTTTCCTAAGTAATACAGAATCATTACCATGCCCTGGCAGACATGCATTTTTAAACAATGGTTATAATAACAGAAAATTAGATCTCATTACTTATTCATAAAGTTCTGGTTAGCACTGTGTTCCATTTGTAAGCATTACTTTTATAAATAGCATCTTTGGGGCAGACACTGCTCTCTGGCCACTGGATGTCAGAGACCATTTTCTGGTTATCCTGGTTCCCTGTCAATGCTGACCCTCTATCGGGACCATGGGGAGGTTTTAAGATGTAGCAGCTTTGCCTTCCTCTGTCATGAAGATGCCTGTATGTACTTACACTTCCTTTTTGGATTTTCTTTTTTTTTTTTTTATTTTTAGTTACATTTTGTTAACTCTGTGTCCCAGCTGTATCCCGCTCCCTCATTCCCTCCCCAACCCCACACTCCCTCCCTGGTCTCCTCCCTGCCCCTTTCCAAGTCCCCTGATAGGGGAGGACCTCCTCCCCTTTCATCTGACCCTGTTTTATCAGGTATCTTCAGGGCTGGCTGCAAAGTCCTCCTCTGTGGCCTAACAGACTGCTCCTCCCCTGGGGGGGGGGGGGGTCAAACAGCCTGCCCTTGAGATCCTGTTAGAAATAGTCCGTGTTCCCCTTACTTTGGAAAACTACTTGGTTACTGAGCTACCACAGGCCACATCCGAGCAGAAGTTCTAGGTTATATCCATAGATGGTCCTTGGTTGAGTGTCAGTCTCAGAAAAGACCCTGTGCCCAGATATATTTGGTCCTTGTAGAGCTCCTATCCTTTCCATATCATACTAACGATTTAAAACACTGTTGAAATTTGAAGACAGCAAACAATGTTTGATGAATCTACAACCTTTACACTAAAGAGAGAGTCAGAAGACCCACAAATCTGCCAAAGAATTAATAATTGAGATACCTAGAAGCTCTGAAAGTAAGTATTAAATATGTAAAATCTTGTTGAAGAGCATAATTAAATGCATCAATGCCTGAAGCTTAAAGAAAAAGCAAGTTTTCGCTAAAGTTATAAATGTCTTTTTTTTTTTTTCCTTTCCCTTCCTTTTCTTTTCTTTTTGGAGAGAGGGTGTCATGTAGCCCAGGCTGGCCTCCAACATGCTATGTACTCAAGGGTGACCCTGAATTTCTGATTCTCTTTCCTCTCTCTCCAAAGTGCTGGGATTATGGGCATGCACCACCACGCCAGATTTTTACATGGTACAGAAGAAAGAACCTGGGGCTTTGTGCATGCCAGAAAGGCATTCTACCAACTGAGCTTCCAACTCCAACCCAGAAATACTGGTTCTATGAATGTATGAGTCACTCTGAAAGACATATATATAATGCAGCATATTGTTTTTAAAAATACTAAGTTGATTTAAAAAAAAATAAGCGAAATTTTTGGTGAGCTGAAAAGGGAAAGAAGAAAACATAGACAGGAGAGAGGAAAAAATATGTTTGCAGCTTACACCCTGTATTTTCCCATCAGTCTTCAGTAGTCTTCAAACACCGTGGACAAGTGTTTAACACTCTGCCTTGTGTGACTGTGGACTGGATATGGCCACAGTGTGGGCATGTCTAAAGAGACAATCAGTAGATCTGTTCATTCATCGGGGCATGTTCTACTTACTACTCACCGTGCCAAATATTGAGGACACAAAGGAAAATAGGGCAAAGTCATTTTCAAACTACAAAGATGCTATCTTCTCCCAGCCCTAAGAGGTACGCTCTTTCTGCTCTGTTTTCGGGGGTCTTCAGAAGACTCGAGACAACCACAGAAACCATTCTGAGAAATGCTGCTTCTCCCCCATCAAAGCATGAGTCATCGCTCCACCCTGGGAAGCAGCAATGAGCTAAGAAGTGTCTTAGCTCAAGGTACAGTTTTTTCTAAAATCTCACCTGGAACCCAGCACCAGTGGCTCAAAAGAAAGATATCTGTGCTTCTCCGTAAGTCAGAGCACATGTCCACATGAGAGGCCGCGGTGAGAACTGGACGGTCTGCAAAGTCTGGGTGGACCAGTGACCCCCGAGAGGCTCATGGGCAGAGGTTGTCTCTTGCTATGCAGTGATGGGCTATATTGGTGACAGATAGGCAGTGTGTGCATGGATTGAGCCTGGGGGGCCCAAGGCAGAAGACAGAGAGTGACTTTGCCTCCTGCCATTCAACATAAATAATGAAGTTAAATACTATGGGGGCCTTTCATTTTGTGGAAATGCCAAAGTGTCATCTAAATACTGTTCTCACCATCGCTACTACAAAGTACCTTTCTTTATTGACTCACTGTTCCTAAGTGCTTACTGAGCGGTTACCGTGTCCTATCTCCTAGCAGGTTTAACTCTGTCCAGGGGAAATGGTATGTTGAGAGCAAACAGGAGATATTCACCAAGGATGAAATGAGATGGTATAGCATAGATTGGCAGTCTGAAGTAAAGGGCAGTAAAGAAGGGAGTGTGGTTCTGAGAGACCTCGGAACAAAGACAACAGCTCTGGCCAGCAGAGTCTGGGGCCTGGGATGGGTGATGCTGGGCTGAGATCTGAAGGATAGCCACGTGAAAGGTAGGTAGGAGAGAAACCAGTCAGACCATGGTAGGCAGAGGTGAGAAATGGCAGGGTAACTGAAGAACAGAGAAGGGATATCAGGACAGGTTGAAGGTTTGGCTCATTAAAAAATTAACCTAAAAGGAGTGAAAAATGAAAAGTGGGTTTTTAACATGATTGGCTTGGCATGACAAAAAGGGCAGCAGGCTTTTGTGTTCAAACCATCAAAACATTAGCTTCCTAGTATCTATCTTGGCTTAAAGCAATTGTGCTCTGTGGCTCCAGCACCACTGAGAATGAGAGGTTAAAAACATACTCTCCTTTGCCCTCATCTTCTCTGCCTCTGCCTTTGTTTCTTATAAAGGCATGTGCCTGATGGCTTAGGAGAAGACTCAGATAAAATACTCAGTAAAATACTTTCCTTGAAAGCATAAGGAACTTGAGTTTGCTTCTTAGAGCTCAACTAAAATTCCAGGTACAGTAGTACACACCTGTAGTTCCAGTGGAGGAAAGGAGACAGGAGAATCATCAGGGCTCCCTGGCCAGCCCTAGTCTAATTGTTAAGTTTCAGGCCAATGAAAGACCCTGTCTAAAGGAAGTTAATGACATTCTTAAGAATGATATTCATGGTTGTTTCTGATCTTTACGTAAACACAAAACACAAACACACTAAAACAAATAAGCAAAATGACACATGCCATTGGATTCAGGATCCGCTGTGTGGTCTACTGTTAGGACCCCTTTCTTATATTCCAGATTCGAAGGAGCCTATCTCTTCAAAAGGCACCCAGCGCCCCAGTGCCAGAAGTCACAGTCTTGATTCCGGACTCTTCAGAGGACAATGTCCACAGAACTCCAACAGTGTCTGGACAGTGAGTCTCCTTGTCCCAGAGCCAGGGGCATTTTATTTGCTATCCCACTTTAATGTCCTCTTAGTAAGTAAGTCATGTGGCTCAACTTGGTCCCTTCTGCCTCACCTTGGAGGTCTTTGCTGCCGCCGCCTTGGTCTCAGTGGGCTTCCATGATGACTGACCACACCACCTCTCATTTGTGTTTTTCAAAGAATGACCTGATTAAGCTTTTGAAGGTTTATTTCTGATGTCGTTTCTTTCATAGGCATTAAAGGATGGGGAGGGAAAGGTACAATTCCGCAGAAAGTGCATTGGTTAGGACCACAAAGTACACAATGACCCTGCCCCGTTACCCACCATTCACGCGGTTAAGCATTATGGGATGCTCTTTGCCTTGTTCCCTCCCTCTGTCTGCTTTACACCAAGGCTCCACTGAGTAAACAACTCCAGGAAATAGTACTCATTCTTCACATGGCCCATGGTGTCAATGACAAGGATGCTAGGTGCTGATCAGCGGCCTATAAAACATTCAGAATTCAAGAAAGAAATGCAATGCATAAATGCAAAGAGAGGGTGGTAATTCTTGCATTACACTGCTCCAGAGACTTCAGGAAGATGGACTGTGTTGCCATCCATTGCTTTCAAGCTCTCTAGTAGGTCAAGTGTGCACATATATCTAATGGCAAAACCCTGGGGCCACATTTCCTCCCACCTGCTTTAAAAGGAGTAAGAGTTGTATAGGACGGTGCTGGTGATAATGATTATAGGTTCTCTAGGTTTTATTGTTAGTTTTCAATAAGCCGGCAGCGCTGTGTGCTTGCTATATACCCAGTCCTGGGCTAAATACATTCTAGATAGTCTCATTTAATCCTCTTCTCTGAAGCCTATTGTCAGCTCTGACATCAGATGCATTCACTGCATGACTAAACTGATGCTCCAAGAAGGGACGTCACATGCAGAGTTGGCAAACACAGAAGCCGGTCCTACGGTGGCCTGTCCAAGCAGCCGCTGATATGTGTTGTCCCAGATCCAGCCCAGTTGAGAGCTGCCGCCTCTTGTGGCCTCCCCTCCTTCTTGGGCTCCAGCCCCCTACATTAGGGCTTATTATTTGGCATAAATCACCCCCCCAATTACATGAATGCCACCGCCACGAACACTTGTAATTAAAACTGGGACGGATATCCTGCATGTCTGCCCCCTTCCCCACTCCTCTTTGTCCTGCTGTGGTATTATTGGAGAGAGAATGAACACTCACGGAAACAGATGCTTGCAGAATATAATGGGGCTCCTCGGAGAGCAGGCTGTATGAGGGCGCAGGGAGCAAACTTAAAGGAGACAGCTCTATTTACTCACGACTGGGGCATGACATGAAGTAACAGGGAAGCCAAAGGGCTCAGTCATGACAGGGACTTGACTTGCGTGCTGTAGAGGATGATGGTCCTCTGGCCCCACGTCTGTTCATGCCCACAGACTCATGTCAGTTTTTCCCACCTGCCATCTTCTTCACACACTTGTTACCAAGTGTACCTGAAGTTGATCCTGGCTGACAGCTCTGTTTCCAGCCCTATGAATCCCGCCTCTCTCTTTCCATTCTCCAGCAAAAGTGATGATTTGGTACTCCCCAGCCTCTGCTTTGGGGCTGCCCTCTGCTGAGAGAATGCCTGCCACTCTAGCCTTCTTTGTCCCTTGCCTATCATTCTCCTAGTCACCCTCAAAGTAGACACAATGGCCATCATTTGTCCAGCACTTATTGAGGAATGCAGAGGGATCTACCTGGGCCATCACCCTCAGGCATGAGAAATGCAGATGTTAGGGTTGGACCCAGGTAATCTGTTATGAATGCTATCTGCCTTCTTATAACTGGAGTTGCTTTCTCTGGCCACTTCATCATGATGACGTCAACACAACCTAGAGCAAGACCCCCATCTCAGCATCTGGGGGTAGGACTCTGGGTCAACTCACATAATCAAAATGCTAGATGCTTCTTCTTTACTGTCCCTATAAATTATAAATTGCCTTTCCCTTGTTTAGGATACAAGCTGACAAAACATTACAGGCCTCTGAGAGTGCTCTCATTATTTCCTGTCACTGTGATAATACACTCTGACCAAAAGCAACTTAGGGAAGAAAAGGATGGATTTGGCTTACACTTCCAGATAACAGTTCGTCACTAAGGGAGTCAGGGCAGGGAGGGGCTCAAGCAGGAAAATGCAGAAACCATGGATGAATGTTACATGCTAGCTCAATTTCTGGCTCACTTAGGCTCATGCCCACCTAATTCTTTAATAGGGCCCAGAATGCCTAGGGAATGGTGCCACCCACGGTGGGCTGGTGACTACTATATCAAGTAACAATCTGATAGACAGTCCCTCAGAGACATGCCCACAATCAACTTGATTTTTTTTTTTTTAAAATTACTCAGCTGAGACTCCCCCTACCTTTCAGGTGATTCTTTGCTGTGTCAAATTGATAGTTAATGCTAAGTAAGACAGTGAGTTTGTCATCACGAAATCACGGGCAGCTTCCTGTTATGGCTCATGATCTCAAAATATCATTTTTACCTATTTCTTTGATAACAATGGATCCACCATTAATCCCCCCTCTGTCTGTCTCTGTGTGTGCATGTGTGTGTTTGCATGTCACTGCCCATGTGTAGAGATCAGACAACTTGCTGAAGTTGGCTCTTTCCTCCCATCCTGTGGGTCCCAATACTAGAACTCACATGTGGATGCCTGAATTATGATGCAACTAGCATCCTCTGTGAGCTTTTGAGTTTTATTTCACACATTTAAAACACTATTCTGAAGAGTGGAACTGGGTACAGAAAATGGTAGAGATCCACAGAATACAAGGAGTTTCTCCAGAGCAGAGTGGGGCTTAAGCCTTGTCATCTTTTGGAGAGCGGTTATTCCAAAAATGCCAGACAAGCCGGGCAAAATCCCAGAAAAACTCAGATTGCACACAGACCTGAAGATGGCTCTGTGTTGTCTTAAAAGGCACATCACCCATTCATTTATGCATTCATTCATCCATTCATTCGTTCTTCATTCACTGATTCATAATCAGGGCCTTGCATTTGCAAAGTACTGGGCCAGCACTTCAGATGTGGCTCTGAATGAATGTAGCAAGTACCCAGCTGCTGCAAAAGGCCTTCTTCTGCAGCTTCAAATCCACCTCCCATCTTCTATTCACGCTTTGTAACTTGGGGTGACCTATTTAGTTATCCACGATTCAATGTCAAGAATCCCCTTAGTGCTCTGCCAACCTAAGCTCATTAACATAGCCCTGCACTTTTATATACAGAGTGCCTTCGGCTTTTTATACTTTCGTGGCAGAACTAAGCCCTGCAATCTCAAAGTGGCCACTTATGCTCAGGGAGATTCCATCATGGTGGACACACAAGGAGGTTGCCCTTTGTGTGTGGAAAGAGCTTGAAGCAGCAACCCCTCCACATAGCTGCAAAGAGCTCGGCACTGCACACAGGATTTGATTTGCTCCTCTTTATCTGTTGGCTCACTGTCCTATTTTACGCCTATTTGCCTGGGATGTCCCTTGTCTATCTCCTTCTTTCTACCCAGCAAAGTTGAACAGTGACATGTGATAATAAAAATACTGTGAATCGCAACTGAGGCTGACATGCCACTTCTGTGCTGTCTTTTAAATTAGTGAATGCATTTATTATTAATGCGATTGGTCACTTGAACTTACCATGGGGCGGCTTTTACCATGACCCTGATTTTGAAGACGCAGAACTGGAGGCACTAAGAGGTTAAGAGATGGCTCCTGAAGACACAGCCACCCAGTAACAGAGCCTGGCTTCACACTCACTGGTTAAAACCAGATACTACACACATACTACAAGGACATTTCAAAACCCACATCTCAAGATACCTCTGTTATTGCTCTGGAAGCCCTGTAGGTCCTCTCTCTGCAGCCCTGGGCCAGGTGCTTCTCTCTCTGGCCAACGCTGCACTGATTACAATCTTTCTGCCTCTCTTTTCTCCCTTCACCGTTGGATCAGTGTAAAGCACTGTTCTCAGTGGCAGAGCTAGCAGGTGGTGGATGCTCGTGCCCTGTCCAGTGAGCTGCAGCTCAATGAAGGAAGAACACGGGGAGGCAGTGACACCTGGATGAAGCCTGCGTGTGAGAGTTAGTGGAGAAGTCTGAAGTAGACAGCTACTGAATCTTGTGTGCTGCGTGCTTGAATACTAACTATTACCTACTCACAGACCCATGAGGCAGAGGAGAGCGAGATTTGGAGAAGCAGCTCAACTGGCCTGAAATCCTGCGAGAGGTTATGGTAGGGCTGGATTTTGAATTTGATACAGAAATTAAACGTGAATCTTATAACATGGCTTTCTCCTTTCCACTCCATCACCATCCAGGAGCTGGCGAACTGTCCTTCATGGAGCTCCAAAAGAGCTTGGAATTCGAGTTTCCTTTCTTATCCAAGACACATAAAAAGCAGTTTTACAAATATGGAGGACACCAACTCCTCTGTTTTTGGTTTTTCTCCTAAAATGGACTATTGTCTTATGCTAGTCCCAGCTTTTTATTTTGTATCTGAGAGTGGATTTGTGCACGAAGAGTACAATGTCCACAGGCCTGAAGAGGACATTGGATCCCCTGGAGCTGGACTTACAGAAAGCTGTCAAAGACCTGACGTGGGTGCTGCGAAATAAAATGTAGGTACTCTATACGAACAACAAGCGATGTAAACAATGGAGCCATTTCCATCAAGCCATATTCCAGCCTTGGATATTTCTACTCCTCATGTTTTCATAATGACCCTTGCATCTGTGGGGAACCAAAATCCGAAGCACTAAATGTAATATATAAGCATATACTGAGAGAGAAGTAATACTTGGTTTTAAGGTGTCCAGGGCTCAGGCAATTCTGATCAGTTTCATGGGGAAGAGATGCCTTACTTTGATTGGGAGAGCATTATACATTTGAAACAATCTCTCTGGCTTTGATAGACATGACCTCGATTCTGACAATTATCTATTTAATTGGATCAATACAGACAGCCTACTCCCCCAAACCACTGATTCAATTAATCAGACCATTGTCAAATCCCTTCTCCTCTTGGGGTCTATGTAGACACAGACCAAGTGGCAATTTCTCCTAAGACAGGCACTGAAGTCAATAGTCCCCTTTTGGATGATGTATCTGATTGCTCACAAATTACACAAATCACATCGATTCCTGACAGCTCCCAATGTTTACGGAGCACTATTTGGCTTTGGCTGCAGAGGGTGGCTAGTATTTAATTAATGACTGTCAGATATAATATATACAATTATAATGACCAGAAAGCAGTTGCCTGCTGACTTTATACAATACAACAAATATTTTGCAACTACCATTAGTGAGGACAGAGTCAGTAAGGGACACCATGATAGACCATAAAATAAAATGTCATTGTCATACTTAATCTGGAACAGACTTAGAAGCCATGATAATTCTGACATCTGAACAACTTGTTTCTCTTTTCATTTTTGCTTTGACTACCAGGAAACTCAGACAAATCTTTAGCATAAAAATATTAACTTATGACACGCTGAGGCTTGCAAAGCATATACTTTATTTTACCTGTTTTTAATTTTTGTATGTAGTATTACTGCTTTGTTGCATATTGACCCTAATGGCTAGATGTCAGCAAACTAGAACCTACAAACCAAATCTAACCCTCCAGTTTGTCTGTCTATAGCTCATTGGTTAAGTACAACCCTCCATGGTTTGTTACACAAACATGGAAAAGTGGAATTACTTACACTGAAACTTGCAATGACAAAGCATTTAATGGCTTTAATGGTTCTTGTTTTTAAAAAAAATGATTTTACCAAAAACAAGCAAACTAAGAATATAATTTTATGACATACGAAGTCAAATTCTGGTGGCCATAAATAAAGTTTTATTAGAACACAGCCATGACCATTGGCTAGTGATTTGTCCATGGCTGTTCTTTTACTCCAAGGGCAGAGTTGGATAGTTGTAACAACTACAGCTACAATAGAGGACCAGAAAGTTTGAAGTATTCACTATGTGACTCTTTAGAGGAACAGCTAGCTAACATGTCTCAGGCTATCTCCGGTGTTTGTAGACCCCGGTATGGGATAGTTGGACAGGTAATCAGCTAGATAACACAGGAAAACATATATCTACACAGCCTGTGGTTAATGCTAGTGTATACCATATTCTTCCTGATTAAGCTCTGGAACTTAAACTCCATGCTTTTTGAGAGGAAAAAAAAAAGGTGCCCCTTGAGAAGAAATACACTGCCTGCTGTGCCCATTTTCAGGAGATTAAGGGTGGCTGCTTTGCCTCCCCATAAACCTCCAAGGGAAAGGGTTGCATAAGACTTGGAACAGAAGCAATGTGGAAGGAGTGTCATAGTGACAAAGAAACAGGTAATTGGTCACAACAAAACTGTAGGAACAGGAACGTGAGTATCTACTGAGCTCAGATGTAAAAAATGGAGCATGGTAGATACATCAGGATCATAGACAGGAGAGCCAGCTTTAGAAAAAAAAACTAGAATGAGAAGAGACAAAGATTGGGGATATTCCTGAAGCTTGTGTTCTTGAACTAAAAGTTCCTTTTAAAAGAGGGTGGTAGCCGGGCCATGATGGCACATGCATTTAATCCCAGTTCTTGGGAGGCAGAGGAAGGTGAATAGTCCGAGGCCTGCCTGGTCTACAGAGTAAGTTCCAGGACAGTGAGGCTATCAGAGAAACCCTGTCTAGGAAAAAAAAAAATTGTGGGTTGTAACCATCAACTAAGAATAACTTGGGGGAGGAGAGAAGTCTGGAGACCAGAGGAAGAGATAAAATGAACTACACAAGTCACTGCTCTCCAGAGAATGTAAGGTGGCCAGAGAGCTGCTAACAACAGAGAGCACCCAGGTGTGACAGCACCTTTATGTGTCCCTGGGAGAGGAGAACTAAACAGGAGTGTCCATTAATATGGCAAGAAGGATTTCAGAAACCTTCCAAAATTGCCAGAAAAAAACTTTCTCCCCCTGAACATGCAGGGTCTTTAGAAAACAACTAATAGCTTTATCAAAGGATGAAAAAAGATAGTGTGGAATTGAGAGACACATGGAAGCCAGGTAAGAAACAGAGGCATGTTTCCAACTGGTGCTACAGATGGTAGCACCCTCCAAACTGATGAGTGGCTCTGAGCAGAGACAGCCCTCCTCCTGGAGGTGGGATTTAACTGGCCAAAAGCAACTGCTCATTGCAATGGGAAAAAATGGGCATCTACTAAACCATACACCCTCGGGTTCTCATCCACGTGACAAGTGAGGAGGAGACTATCGTTACCAATCTGCAAAGGAGGGCAGGACATGTTTAAGTTATGGCAGATGGCTAGAGGAAAGTCACATGGCTGGAAAAATACTTTGCAGCTCAATTCCTCTGACTCCAGAGTCTTAGCAAGACCAAAAGGCCTTGTAAAGTTGGAGCCTCGTGTGGTCTGTTTGCTCTTCTCTCTCCAGCACCTAGGACTGTTCTTAGAACATGGTGGCAACTCAAGACAAGCTCTCTAAGTGCAAACAATCAAATAGCAAGGCATGGACTAATGGATAGAACTTCCAGGAATCTCCAAATTTAAGGGACAGAAATTCAGGGGAAAAGCAGCCCCTTGTAAGTCACAACTGGCCATCCATTTTCTGCTTGTCCTCTGTCAGTTGGATACATCTTTCTCTGGAACCTCAAGGAGAGAGCATTCTTGTCTGAGTGCAACCACACTTGTTATGGTAACTTTCCCCCCTCCCCCTGGGATACATGAACAAATGTCTGTTCATCAGATAAGGGCACTGACAATAGATATAAGTCAAGATCTAACCAAAGTCCACCTTGTCGGAATGATCTTATTGGACTTAATACAAGAGTGTGGGTGACTCCCAGGTAGCTGCAACCCCACAAAGTCTCCCAGCAATATGAATAATGACTTCATGGAAGCTGCACCGAGGTGTCCTACTTTCAATTGACCTTTGGCTTCCAAGATCCTCTAGCATCTCCCATGATCACTTAAGGTGGAAGGGCCAGGAGGGAATTATGGCTAAAATTCCAGCAAGGGTCTATGACCTTCCCCTCCCTCCTCCTCTTACACTGTCAAAACTCTGTTACTACCACCACAGACCTAACTATCATTGTACTGTTTAACTCAATTGGTTGTTATGACTACCAAGCTAAGGTAATCTCTGCTCCAAAATGGCAATGGATTATTATGTTAGACTGAAAGGAATAGAGCCATACTCCAACATAAGTATTCACTAAATCAATGCTCACTGAAGCAGGTGATACCCACTTCTCTTGAACAAAAGAAGGAGATAATCACACACTGAACAAAAGTGGGCAAGAGAGAGGAGTAGGAGACTATATTTTGTCAGAGAGGTGATGGCCCAGGAACACCTTTAATCCCAGCACTCAGGAGGCAGAGGAAGACAGATCTCTGTGAGGTTGAGGCAAGCCTGGTCTACAAAGCAAGTTCCAAGACAGCCAGGACTACACAGAGAAACCCTGCCTTGAAAACAAAAACAAAAACAAAAACAAAAAAAACCCAAAAAACACTATATTTGACAAAACAAGACTGAAGCACTCACCAGCCTTGCACTATGGGAAAAGGACTTTACTTTTTCACCCCAGTTTGTCTATCCATGGAACTGGGGATTCTATCCATGGAACTGGGATAACTACCTGCCTTGAATGCTATTATAAATCACTATTGGTAACACATACAAAGAAAGGGGAATTTGGTGCATGTTCAAAAGCAGCAATAGGGATTGGGTTGGGTTGTTTTTGTCAGATCTGGTAATGTCCCAGGTAAAAATAGGATTTTCCAAGAGTATAAATAAATAAATAAATAAATAAATAAATAAATAAATAAATAAATAGTCTTACAAAGGTTTGTAGCAACTGCTGGAATTGCTTGAACCGAAAGCAGCCACATTAACATTTTCATACCATGGAAAATTGAGAGGATGACACAGGAAAACCCAGACATCTTGAGAAAATTTAAAGGCTCCAAAGTGTTTTTCCATTCAGGACAATAGCAAACAGGAAAACATCAATACCACGTCCATGCCCAACTGCTGGCCAAACACTCCCCAGGAAAGTATATTTTGATATAAAGCAGAAGCTGGGCACAGCGTTCTCCAGCCCAACGTGTTGTAACCACCCCTCCTACGATCCCATCCCGGCAAGAAGGCAAGACATTGAAAAGCTTTCAAACTTGACAAAACCCAGGCCCTTCCTTAAATAGCACTATCCCTTCCCAGAGAGGGATTTCTGTCCCTGCCAGCTCACAGACCCAAGTCCGGCTCAAGCGAGGGAAGGAGGAAATGTAGAAGATGGCTCAGGTCCCCAGCGGCTCTCAGAAACTGACAGTCTCTAAATTACTGCCTGGAGAAGCATGTCGCATGCCAGCTGACAAAAGGACAAGAGGAAGAAGAAAACAAACAAAACCTTAGAATGAGTAGAGCCTCCTCAGGTCTTGGGGGGGGTTGAGGGGTGCCTCTAGTAACCTTGTTAGAAACCAAATGAAACCTTGTGATTACAAACACCTGAGGGAGAGGCACTGAGCTACTGGAAAGACTGGAAAGTTGGGTAGGGGTAGCCTTCTCTATACAGGAGCCAATTTGACAGGGGAAAGGGGTAGCAATGAGATAAGAAACATAATATAAACTCGCAATTGCTTTGCCTCTGGAAGCTCCCAAGCTGACTTCAGATTGGTTCCCTGAGTTGCTAGTACATGAATATATCCCTGAGACACATGCCAAGCTCTAGGGAGACCTCAGGTGTTGGTCCAAGACTTAACCCTTGGTGACTGGGATGACAGTCAAGTCGTGGGGTACAGAATATGGGAAGTATTGCCCCGGTTTGTAGACACACTGGCACACAAGACCCTTGTCACAGATGTTTGAGCCTCAAGTTTGTTGGTGGGTTGCTTCCAGAAAGAGCTCACAGAAAAGGAGAAAGAAAACACAAGGGAAACTCCTGAGAAGAGCAAAGAGTTATCAGAAGTGAGCAGAGGTCAGCTGCATTTGTGGTAGTGCTGTTCAGTCAAGGTCAGGTACATTGACGCAGAATGTTCCTCTTCCCAGCAGGGCCTGACTTAGATCAGAGCCTATAAGGATGGGCATCTGGCTTTTATTTGAAGTGGGAGTTTTCCACTCTCACTCCCATGCATGGATGCCAGAAAAAGCCCTCCCTCCCCCTAAGCCTGAGCTGAAACGCATGTCCCCCTGTGTTCCCTTCAGGCACACAGCCCACATCGAATCCGAGCCTGGGGGTTCAAGACGAGGAGAGGGTCTGAAACGAGAGACAGTGCAAAAGAGTGTTTTATGGAGGGCTGCTGGCGTGTTATGAAGTCTGCCTTCAGCCGGGCTTACAGAATGGCTGAGTCTGGCATTGACTAGGGCAGAAACAGGCCATGGGGCAGGAATGAAAGGGAAAAGGCAGGAAAGGGCAGCTGGAGTTGAACACCTGCTGTGTTCTTCGGTGCTGGCTCGCCTCCAGGGAAGGAAAAGTGCTGGTGAGACAACCCACTAGACCTTCAAGCCCTTTGCAGGTTCCGTTGCTCTCCCCTCGGAGCACACCTCCCTTGCCTCTGGTGCCCCCTCACAGCCACTCTGCATCCTGTGAATGAAGTCAAGCTTCAGTGCTTTCCCATCGAATCCTGCTTCTCCCATTCCCACCAAACTGGACCCCGGTTTCTTTTTCATGTCTATGATAGTACTCTGACAGAAGGAACTTGGGAGACAAAGGATCTATTTGGTTCACAATTTCTATTTTCCTTCCATCCTGGCAGGGAAGTGGGGATGAAGGAGCTTGAAGCAGCTGATCACATTGCATTACGTCTTCAGTCTGAAGAGAACAATGAATGTGCGTAGCCACTCAGTCCCTCATTCTACACAACAGTCCAGGCCTCCAGCCAGAGAATGGTGACACCTAAGGGGGGCAGGTCTTCCCATCTCAACAGAAGATAATTCCCCACAGGTGTGTCCATGGGTCCATCTCTCAGGTCACTCTTAGCCTGGTCCTATCAACTTGACAACTAACACTAGCTGTCATATTCTAGAATGAATGAGAGAACTGCTATCATCAGACAGCACAGCAACTGTCTGCTGAGAGAGGATACTAGACATCTGCCCCCTGCCCCCTCAGGTGCCCACTGGGTAAACAGAGTAAATGAGTTTCTTCTGTGGACACAGCCACCCTCTTAGCTTACCGAGTTTTGCTATGGGTTCTCTTAGCCTGAGCTAGGTTCTAGCGGGTTCTGCTTAGGTTCTGCTTAGAACTCTCATGATAAAGGGTAGGTTGAGCCCCGTGAAAAAGTTTCTATCTCTGCCTAGATATAATGCCAGATATGACTTCATTTGGAAATGAGGTCTTTGTGATATCATCAGTTGGGATGACATAAGGTTATTACAGCAAACGACCATGACTCCTGATTTCAGTAACTAGTGTCATTTTAAGAAAACCCTAGAAAAACATGGGGGTTGTTGAAGGGAAGACGGATCCATGCAGACAGAGGCGGAAGGGGGAGTGCTGCTTCAGGTCTGAATCACAAGGATGGTCAGTAAATGCCAAATGGTCCTCGTGCAAACAAGGGTAGCATTTGTTCCAGAACTTTCCATGAAAGAATGGCCAGTCCTTAGAGGCAACAGGTAGCCTCTAGGACTCTGAGAGAATACAGCCTGCTGTTTTGAATCGCCTAGTTCATGACCCTATGTCGTGGCAGCCATAGGACACAGGGTACCAGCCACCATCCTTGGCTGCCACCATCCTGGTTGTTCCCGTGACTTGGCCTGTAGAGTAGGGTGTGAGTCTAAAGAAGGGTGCAACAAGGAGCTCTGGACGTTGGTCTGGGACAGACTCTCTTGGGAATCTTAGCTGGCTGTGGCTTAGGAAGGCAGAGAGCAAGGTGATACATACATAGTGCTCAACGCCAAGGTCCTAGCTGAGCTTCGTCTCTTCCCAGGGTCAGATGGAAAGAAGAGCAGTTTGTGCTTCTTTCGTCCGTTTCCTCTTAACACTTGTGAAATGTGATTATAAAACAGCAATTCTTTTATGAAATGGGGGGGTTAACATAACAAAGGGCAGAATTAAGCTGTGAAATTAAAACACTCCCCCCCCAAATATAAATAATAAATTCTCTCACTGGTGCCCAGCCCCAGCCAACGTAAGGAAAACCTGAGTCCCTGCTGAGCCTTTTTATTACTTGAGGTATATGGAGTCTCTAATTTAGGGCTAAATATAAAACTAAAGCACACACAGCTGGACTTTCAAGTACTTTCAAAGCACATTTAATACCTTCCCGTGAAACTTCCAAAATCTGAGCGGTCCTCGCCTTGCAGCAGTATAAACAGACGTCGGGCGGACCTAACCTAACGTATGGGATTCAAAAGGATATTTTAGAGGGGTGGGGAACACACAGGCGGAGGGCAGCAGCCATCAGAATGCTGACCCGTGAGCACAAGCACATGGTGTCCTTTGCTTTGTGGGCTATAATAGAAACCAGTAGAGCCTGGTGGAAAGGGATGGTGGGGGGGGGGTGCCAAGGAGGGCTGCCTTTAACCGCAGCTTTGTCTGCCCCTCCGTGCTTTTCAGCACCATTTCTACACCCCTGGGCCAATGGAAAAATGAGAAAGAGTCAAGTTGGACTGGCAGACATGAATAGACTCTCTGTTACCTGGGGAGTTCTTGAAGAAGAATCCAGGGTACTGGCTTCTGATTTTGTATTGCCAGACATTTTAATTGATCTGCTAATGAACCCCCAGAGTCTCAGATTTCTGTGTGCTAAAGGCAGTTTTAGGTATATGCTGTTATAACTGAGATATTAATTGTTGTTCAACTGGCTCTTGCATGGAAGCCTTGGTCCCAATGGAATACTCAGAGGTGGAGCTTTGAAAAATGATTAGATCAATAATAGCTCTGGCCTAATCACTGGTTTAATCCATTGATAGATTCATGTTTTGACAACATTATGGAGAAGCAACAAAGACTAGGAGATTAGCCCTACTTGGGCAAGGCACATACTAGGGAGAATGGCTTTGAAGGACACACCTTGCCTCTGACCCTTCTCAGTGCTCCCTTTCTTGCTGCTTCCTGGTCTCCCTGAAATGAGCAGCTCCTCCATGCCCTAATCCTGAGACAGCAGCTCACACCTCCTGGGATAGCACAGGGAACAAATGGAATGAAATCAGGGACCTTGTCTCTTAGAATTATCTGCTACGAAGAAATGGATGATGAAGAGCATTGATACCCAGATAGCCACAAAATGCAGCTACAGGTTCTTTGATATACTTCCCACGAGGAAGTGGAGTCTATGCCCTCTGCATTTAATCCCAGTGTGCCTGGAATGACCAACAGAATGGAATAAGGCAACACGTGTCTCCTCTTATAGTGAGTAGAAGTGACAATCTGTGATGCCCAAGGTCAGAGAAGACCTTGCCATGTCAGCTACGTGGTATATGTCTCATAAGATTCAACTCTGAGACTGCTGTGTTAGGGAAGACACAGGCTGAGCCCCACCAAGCCACTCACTCTGCCATTCCACATACGACACTGGACAAGTGGGAAAAGTAAGCGTGGGCTAGCCCGCCTGCCAGTCACTCAATGATTTTCACCCATGACCAATAGCTTGAGGGATGAGACAAGGCAAACCCTATCCAAAAGTTTGACCCAGAAAATGAAGGGGGTTTTAATAAAACAGTAGTTGTTTTCTGTTAGCAGCATGTGGGGCTCTTTGTAACTCGGGGACAGATAAATGACAGGGGCCAGCCCCAAGTGATGATGGGCTAAAATGAAACCATATACACTACATTCCCGGCACAGAGCTGGCTCTCAGCGGCTGTCAGATCACGTCCCATTCCTTGTGACAATAGACTTTGATTGCCTTTCAGTTTCACTGCCTATTTTTATACCGTGCGCCACTAAATCATAAATTACAGGCAGCTTAGCAGCCTCTGATTCTTACCAAGCACTCTGGGTTTTATTGGGTTCTCAAAGTTAGAGAAAGGCACACATGGAAATCGGAGCGGCTTCTCTGCTCTCCTTGGAGGGCTCTGAAGAGAGGTTCTTCAGCCGGAAAGTCCTAGGTTTTGAACGTGCTTAGGGCCTCCCCAATCCCCATCTCCTGGCAGGCACACCATGGTGAACCAGGTGCTTTCTGCTGGGAAGTTTGAAAGCAATGTTCTGAGCAGTATCGGTTTTCCTTTCTAACTGGCATAGATTTGTGAGCTGCAGTGTGTCCCTGCAAGGAGCAGGGCAGGCAGCCTCCCTTGGCAAGTATCACCATGAAGTTATTTCTCAGATCTGCATCTAGAATTGGTTGTATAACTTGGTGATTGCCAGGAAGCATTTGGGAGCCAGATGGGCCTTGGCATGAACCCTGGCTCTTTTCCTTCTAGATGGAGAGAACTTGGGGGCAGTTTCTGTACTGTGAAAAACAAAACAAAAAGCCCTCAGTTTACACCTTTGATAAATAGGAATAATCAAAGTGCCTTCTGTGAAGGGCACTTGTGAAGACTAAATTAGATAAGTACGTGAGGCCCCACTCGAAGTCAGAGCCCACAATAATTTTTCTACTAACACTATCTTCATCACAGGAGTCTGCCCTCATGAAGGTGGCTGGGCTTGGCACATGAAAAAACAAGACGCCTGGTGAAATTAGAATTTCAGATACACAAAGAATAGCATGAAGGTACGCGCAAAACACTCCGGAAGCACCGTGACCTGACACTGAACACATTTGTTACTTTTCATAAAGCAGAATTCCCCTGCTCGCCTACACACCCCTCTGCCAGAGACATCATCATCGTTGATATTTACAATGAAGACCAATCTCCCACCATCTGGGCGAAAGGCAGTGCTAAAGACAAGCTCACACGAAACACGAGATGTCTTCTTATTTTTAGTGCAGACTCCCATCTTCCATCTCCCTTTCCTCCAGCCTGCAGCCTCATTCCGAAACCCCGGGTGATGAACATTAGTTGGGAGGATGCTCTGGAGAAGACAAGCTGGGAAAGTTTCTCCCGAGCCCCACCGCTGCAGTTATTATATAACCAGCTCCCTACAGCAGCATCCTGGAGAAGCTTCCATTTGTACTCTCTCCAACTTCCTCCGGCGCAGCGGCCCCCTCCTTCCACATCCCCTCCCCTTCTCGCTCTTCATGCCTGAGGTCTGGCTCCACTGGAAGCTACCCCCACGCGCACCACTCGCTCATTTTTTTCCACGTAATATACTGCAGTTTATTACATAAGTGATTTATTGCATGCGTCTTAATGTATAAGGGGCAAAAGTTGTTTAAAATAAATCCAACTGAGAGGATAATCTCTGTGGGCAAAATGTACTTGGACTTAATTTCTCTACTGGGTATTATACACTATATAATTGCCTTAAACAGAAGCTGCACACACAAATTTAGCTTGGCACCGATATCTGGCTACACAGAACACTCAAGTTACACGCTGGGTTTTGCTACAAATCCTTTTGCTCCCCCGGAAGAAACTCAACAGTATCCCTTAAAGAAATATTCCGCCTGACTCTCCTGCTGAGACCTGGGGGCAGGAGAGCAGCCCATTGTAGCCTGGATGGAAGGGGAGGGAGGCCTTTGTCTTGGGAGAGAAGGCAAGGCTGCCAGCTTGTCCCCAGGCAGATCTGGTTCCTGGGATTCCATGGCTCCCTTGCTGGCCCTGGACATGGGAGATGCACTTAATTAAAGTTGATGGTGGCTTGCCCTTCTTTCTCCTACAGATTAATTAATTAATGTATTCATTGACTCCTTCATGCATTTATTCATTCTACAAATAACTCTCCGAGCTGCTCTTTGGGCCGTTGGCTGGTGGTGGGTCCTCGGAATATCAGAGTGGGCCACACATTGCTCCTGGCCACACCTAATGGGGAAGCAGGCTGTAATTAAGCTGTCCTACCAGACAGGAGTGTGGCAGGACAGCCAGTGCCAGTGCCAAGAAGGATAGGGACATGATACTCTGAGGGCCCAAAGAAGGCAGAACAGGGTTTAAGGGAAGTGGCTTTTAGCAGTATATTGGTTAGCCATTGCTGTTATAACAAATAAATCCAAATGAAGACATTTAAAGCAACTCTATTCTTTATAATCGTGGAGGTCAGAAGTCCAAATGTATCCTGAAATCCATGTGTCGGGAAGCTGGTTCTTTTTAGAAGACACAAGTTAAAATTCAGTTCATGACTTTTTCAGCTTTGGTACTGGCCTTTTATAGCATGTGCCCCTACCTCCATCTGTGGAGCTAAGAAGGTCCAGCCAAATCCTTTGCTTATGCACGTCCTGGTGATTCTTCAGCATCTCTGCTCCCCACTGTAGGAAATGCTGATAATTGTGCACCCACAAGGCCATCAGGAATAATCTCCCAAGCTGAAGGTCAGCTCATAAGCAACCTTTGTTTCATTTGTAACTTCAGTTCCCTAGTTGGAATGTAATTTGTATGTAATTTAAGATATTCACAGGATCTGGGCATTATGACATGGACATTTTTGGGAGCCATTATTCTGTCCACCACAGACAGGACCTAAAGAGTGAGGAAGGTGGGGATTATTAAAGGCAAAAGTGCAGGTTGATGATGAGTTGCTGAGATACACCTGGGAACCCAGCTAATGGGATTGAAGAAGTGAACAAGGAGCAAAGCCTGGAGAGTCAGGTCAGCCACGTGAAAGGTCCCCTCCTTGTTCCAAAGCCAAAAGAAATAAACCATTTAACTATTCCAGCTGAGGGAGAAGACACTTGGCTTTCAGAAAGCTGTCAGATTACAGATGCTGTTGCTTTATTACTCTCCAATGGAAGGAAAAGTGCTGCCAATGCCAATTATAATGTGGCATATGAGGTGTGGTGGGAGCATACCTGTAATCTCAGTACTCAGGCAGGAAGCAGGAGGATCACAGGTTAGAGGGTAGCCTGAGTTACATAATAAATTCTCTCTTACAAACTAGTGGCCAGTCCATTTTCTCACTGCTGTGAGCAAATAGCCAACAAGAAGCAACTTAAGGAGGAAGGGTTTATTTTCACTCACAGGTTGTTTGTTTGTTTGTTTGGTTGGTTTTGTTGTTGCTGTTGTCCTTCAAGACAGGGTTTCTCTGTGTAGCTTTGCCTGTCCTAAACTCACCTTGTAGATCAGGCTAGCCTCAAACTAATAGAGATCCACCTGCCTCTGCCTCCCTGAGTGCTGGGATCACAGCCATGTGCCACTGTGTCCGGCTTTCACTCACAGTTTAGGTCCATCCTGGCAGGAAAGCCATCTCAGCACAAGTGTGACATGGTTGGTCACTTTGCATCAACAGTCAAAAAGCAGGAAGAGATGAACCCTGGTACTCAGCCAAATGTCTTTGTTTTGGGAAACCTGGAGGCCCAGCCCATGAAGTGATGCTACCCATATTTAGGACAGAGTCTCCACACTTCAGTTAACCTAATCTAATACTCCCTCCTGGATATGCTCAGAAGTTTGTCTCCTATGTGATTCTAGAGCCTGTCAAGTTGACAGTCTGTAATAATCACATAGCTGGGGAGGTAGCTCAGTGGTAGGATGTTTGCCCAGCACAGGCAAGACTCTGAGTTTTATTCCTTGCACAGAGAAAAAGACAGAAAGAGAAAGAGAGAGAGAGAGAAAGAGAAGGAAAGGCAAGATGCTATTGTACCACTTAGAATTTATAGTTTCTACTTATTTCAAGATCTCTTTCAGACTAAGAGCTCAGGTTTTGCTATAGATGGTTTTCATGCATACAGTAAAAATATAAGTGAAAAAAAAGAAGTGTGGAAAAAGTGATTTTGGCATTTCTAAAATTTCACCACCTTCAAAGTCCTCTATCCCCAGAATAACTGTAACTCTGAATCATCAAAGCCCAAGTGTCGGGAGGCATGGTTTTGTTTTATTTTATTTTATTTTATTTTATTTTATTTTATTTTATTTTATTTTATTATTACTATTGGGAGCCATGGGGTGTGGTTTTTCTTAGAAGAATTTTGCAAATATGTGAAACAAGTAAATTTTGACTATCACTTCCAGAATCAAACATTCTAGTCCATGGAACTTTTCATAATAAAAGGTCTAAGTTTCCAGAGCTACCTGCCCCTCTTTACCAATGACTACGTGGCTTCTAGAAGGCTGGAGACACTGCTATTATCTTCAAAACTTATCCTACTGACACTTACTCTACAAGTTTCCTGGTGGAGCCTTTGCATGTTTTTCTAATGCACAGACTAGGACAAAGCTTGCCATCACCCCCACCTGGCTAAAGATGACTTCCAGAATTGCTCACATTTCAGAGATGCCAACAGGGAAAGATTTCAAAAATGCATCTGAAGATTAAAGATTAGACAGATATGTTCCAACAGGCATTCCGTCCAAGCAAGACTCTGAACACTGGAAGCCAAATGACAGCTTATTTACTTCTTCTTTGTAAGGATTAAGATGGCCACATTGCTGCATTCATCAGAGACAGCTAATTCTTGCCAAAATTCTAGGTAGAGGTATTACTGTAGTTGCTGTCAACATCATACCTATTGCACACACTGAGAAACTGAGGCTTGACTAGACTGAATCTACAAACCAACATCAGGTCACCACGTGAGAGAACCCAGATGTGAACGCTTGATGACTGCTGATACGTTCAAGCATTCTTCTTTCTGTCTGTCCATCTGTCTTATTTCCTCATTGGAGGAGAAGTCCTTTAAACTCTTAGAGTCCAAAGTTCCTTCCAGAAAACACATGTGCAACACCAGCTGTGTAGACAGCAGGTTCTGCTCTGGGCCCCAGAACAGAATGTGAAAAAACAAACAAACAAACAAAAATGATAATTTCACTGAAGATAGAGAGTGTAAAGAGGCACAGTCTAGCCCCTAGAACAAAAGAGCGTAAACACGCAGTTCAAGCATATTTGGGGGTATAAGCTGCAGAAGAAAAAAAACAACCCTGTTTTATTCCTATTGTGCAATTTTTCTTTAAGAATTCTGGAGGCTCAACATTAGCCTGCAAAATGTTCAGACATTCCCAGGAAGGAAGCATGAAATCTGCATAGAAAATTTATTCTGGTCCCCAGCCCATTTTCAGTTGGCCTTTACAGTTGCTGTCCTTCCTCAAGACTGCCCGAGCATCGTCTTCTAGAGGAACACGGGAAAGGGGATAAGTATGTGCCCAGCATATATTTTGGCTTCTTGGTGTGATTAAAAACATATGTTTATGTTTATTAATAAGCACCACTGCATACACACACTATTCTTTAGGGTTAAAATTGAGAAGGACGGAAGAAATGTGAAGGAGTTCAAAGACAATAACATTATGGGGTGGTGTGTGTGGTGTGTGTGTGTGTGTGTGTGTGTGTGTGTGTGTGTGTGTGTGTTTTGGCAGTGGACTTGCCTACCATGCATGAGATCTTGAATTGCATCTCCAGCACCAAAATAAACAAAATAAAAGTAAAAACAAAAACCTAGAGTAGCTGGGACCACAGGCTATATGGAGATACTGATGGATCTGATTTAAAAAAAAAAAAAAATCTATGGACTGTCACCAAGATGAGGATAAAATTCCATACTGCAGATCTCTCTCATTAGCCACATATGTATATCAGGTACATAGTCACAAAGCAGATACTGGGGCATGTTTCTAAGAGGTCATTTTATCTTTGAAAGTTCTTCCTTGGAACACACACTGTAGAATCATTTATAATTTTATTTCTGTTGGGTTTAGCAGCCTGCTGCGGAGGCATCCTTCTTCACCACCTCCTCCTCCACCCCCTCCTCCTCCTCTGCCTCCTCCCCGATAGCAGGAACCCCTCACCACAAGCTCACAAGCCACTTGAACATATGTCTACATGGAGGAGCATTAGATTGTTAAAGCAGATGGTGGAGTGCTTCGGAATCTGACAGCCGGCTCTGACGGCACTATCAGCAGACAGGGCTTGCCAGCGACGCACATTTCAGCAAGGAGCTGCCAGGGAGAACAGATCTTTGCTTCGCCCTCCAAGGTGCAGAGAGGAGCTTGTGTTTGAAAACAAGCGAAATGTGCAGTCTCTCTCTTTTTTCAACAGCAAATGAGGATGTGGCTCAGCAGCGTTTATGGCACATGTTTTGTAGGATGGGAAAATAGTTTGCGAGCCATGGTTCTATAAACGGTACCGACTTGGGGTGTTTTCCATCAGAGGCAGGTGGGTAGGAGGGGGAAGGCAGTTAGGAAAACTGCAAAATGGCCTGTTTCCGTGGGCTGCGAGCTTTCTTTCATTGCACTCATTTGTGTTTCCCGAGCTGTCCCCATACACTTGGGGACCACCAGCTCATACTGTCCCTTGCCCTGTAAAGATGGGGTGAGAGAGAAGAGCCAGAGTGATCAGCCTGCTTGCTCACAGGTCTGGCTCTAGGCTAAACTCTTCACTGATGCACCTGCCCATTGCCACTCATTCAAACAGCTTTGCACATGGCGAAGTTGGGGGTCAAGTAAAAAGAAAAATTGAGCCAAACTAGGTGAGCCTGGTGAGGACAGAACAGTGCTCTATCGCTGATGCTTCTCTTCTCTGTCAGCTGCTTTATGACACAGTGGAGAAATAACCTCCACAAAGAAAAATCCATCTTTTGTGGATTTTGCACCTTTGGCTGCAAAAAAGCCTGGCTCAGTTCTGCTAGTTTCAAGGTTACTTCATCACCAATATTTCTAAATGCAGATTCTACGCAAGGAAGATGAAACTCGGTTTAAAAACAAACCAACCAACCACCAACAAACAAACAAAAATTCTGTCTGAGCTGACTTCCATATAAGGATTTGCATCTTGCTAAAATAACCTTCGAGATCTGGCTTTTGAGTCACCCTCTTCCTCCTGAGAAGTGAAAATATCATCCCTCTGTGAGCCAAGAGTTAACTCCATGCTGGTCTCCACCACCCTTCCAGTCACAGAAACACCCTTAATAAATTACCAGAGCTGTCACAGGCACGCAGACGCAAATATGACTCTGAAATCGTCCCATTTTAGGTCATACCATCTACCAAAAAAACCTATGGCTGGCATTTTCTAATTCCTTCCGGCTACCATGGGTGGGTCTCCTTTACACTTGCAATGGTGCTCCCTTTCAATTTGCATTTAAAAGACAGTAAATTGCAGGGTCCATAAACATTTTTATAGTGATTTATTGAAGACTGGAATGTCACTGGTGCTCTTCACACTTAACCAGGCCTGAGAATCAAATGCTAGCTCTGTATGCCATCTTGCTGTCCCCATCAGCCCTGTGAGGACAAGCCAGTCCACAAGGTAGCTTTCCTTTCTTCCATTCCTCTCTTTTCCTCTTCCCTCATTCCTTTCTCCCACTCTGCCCGTCTCTACCCGATCTGCCTCCTTTTCATGGCACTAAATATATCATAGTTAACTTGTAGTTACAAGGAAGCACATTTTTAGCCACTAAGTCCCAACTTTCAGCTCTGGACTTTTCAAAAGAAGGAAGGAAGGAAGGAAGGAAGGAAGGAAGGAAGGAAGGAAGGAAGGAAGGAAGGAAGGAAGGAGGGAGGGAGGGAGGGAGGGAGGGAGGGAGGGAGGGAGGGAGGGAGGAAAGGAAGGAAGGAAGGAAGAAAGGGAGGGAGGGAGGGAAGGAGGAAGGAAGGAAAAGAGAAAAGAACAGAATGAGCAAAGTACAAATGAAAAGCTTCCTTTTCCTCTTCCCAGTCTTTGCCTTGCCCACTGGAAAGTGTCCCATACATCTACCACAGTGATAGGCTACAAGCAAGGACCTCGTCTCCCCTGCGAAGCCCTCAGAGGTACGACTGGGCACCTGCAGTAGAATCTGCAATTTGGAAATAATGCTAGCAAAGTGGATCTGGGGTCGGAAAGCACTTGTGCCTCTTCCCAGCCAGCTAAGTCACAAAAGGAGGTGCAGAGCCAAGACACGCTGTTTATCTGAGGGCACAGTGGACGTCTTGGCATCCGTCACCCTTTTTACGGGGGGCGGGGGAGAACGGGGAACCTTTCTGAGCACATTGTGCAGTAAAGGAAAAGGAGAGGGGCTGAGGAAAAGAAAAGGAAGAAAAGGAAAAGCTCTGCACCTCATCTGCCCTTCCAATGTCCAAAAGGGAGTATTTCTTTCCATCTTTTTCACATTATAATAATGGCTTTTCGGCTTCTGAAAGGAGTCCCAGTATAAGCGCAAATGTTGCATGACCACGGAGAAACCCCGGTCTTTGTCGCACCAGTGAAAGTCCTTCTCTGCCTGCGTCTCCCTGCCATTAACTGAGATGAAATGAGTTTTTCCCCCTTTTGATTCCGCCCCCCACTGCCTATTACAGTGTGACGCGATTGGGCTTCCGGGCCCATTATTTCATGGAGGGTTCTTTTATTCTGGTTTGGGAGTTCGCGCCTGCAAGGTTATCTGCACACAAAGCAGCGCCTCACTCTGTGCATTCATTTTATTTTTTTTTTTCCTTTCTGAAATCTGATCTCAGTGATACTAGCAAGAGCACGGCATTGCGTTTGTCAGATAAGTAGCTAGGTGCCAGAGTCATAATTTTTGTGACTTCAGTCAGGGCTCCCTGTTAAAATATGTCAACTGATAAAAATGTAAGCTTTATAAAAAATAACCTTTGTATCAAAAGTGCAGTCCTATCTCCAAAAAAGAAAAAAAAAAAAAGGTCCCCCCTCCCTGGGGGAGGCACCTCCCCATATTCGATGTCTGTTTCCTGACAGTTCTTTTTGAATGGGGTTGCCACCCTTCAGCTCACTGGGAGGAAAAAACAAGAGCCTGATAGGAACGACGGATGTAGAGCAGATTGTCTGAAAGGACTGCTAAGACCCCCTCCCATCTGTACACTACGTCGTTAGGAAATATGCCCCCATCTTAATAAGTAAACAAATCAAATCCAAAGCAGGGCTTTATTTTGTGAGTCAAGGGATTTTAGGACTAGTGTCTAGACTGCACCATAGTGGCACCCTGTGTTCTCAGGGACAGGCTGCCAGCTCGCTCAGGGGACAAGGCTTCACTGCTCCCACCTGAGAAGCTGTCAAATGCAACTTCGGTCACGTCTGTGTCCATCAGACATGAGAGGAACACAGGAGGCCAGCCTGCTCCGCCACAGACTTTGGGAGGTTCTAATGCCATCCCCACCCTGGGGAAAGCCACCTTGCACCATGCTGGCGAGCGTGTCATAGAAATATTAACAGGAGGCAGATGGCTGGAGACCCTGTGTGTTTCGTTCCTCACTGGTGGCAGCCACACAAAGCCACCAGTGACAAAAGTAGGAGGCGCAGGCTCGCTCAGGAGCCGAGTGCCAAGTCGAGCAGGGAGCAAGGTCCTGTCCCCATCCCTGTTCGAGGGCCCGTACACCCAGGCCTGGAGCTGATAACACTGTAATAGTCCTCCTTTGAGACGCGCGGTTCCCGCCTGCTGATTAGTCATTTATCACACCTGGCAGCATGGCCGAACTATAATTACTCTTCTCTTATCCTACGGCACTGTCATGTCCAAGAGGAGAGGTGCGGCAGAGTCCCCAGTTAATGACACATTACCCTCTTGACAAGCACTTAAAGGTTTTATTGTAAATATTCAAGATATAAAACATCCAAGATTCCCTTTTTAATTATAAAAAGCAATTTCATGGCCTCCCTTCCCCAACATGCCGCCCCCCAGCCCCACACC
The DNA here is from genome assembly GCF_907164565.1 of Psammomys obesus. Classification (NCBI taxonomy): domain Eukaryota; kingdom Metazoa; phylum Chordata; class Mammalia; order Rodentia; family Muridae; genus Psammomys; species Psammomys obesus. The sequence goes on along the minus strand of NW_026596034.1, from coordinate 30,710,974 downwards.
TCCCTAAATAGTAAAGTTTCCGCCTCCCTTATCCTCTGCTTACCGCAAACAAACTGATGTCCCTTTGTCACGTAAACTCATTGCTACAAGTTAACTCGGTATCTCTACGCAATTATCAGACATATTGCCTATGAAATTGGTAATTTAAACACACATCACATTTCCACAAAAGTTAAATTTCCGCCCCGAAAGAAGGGGAAAATGTGCATTTATATGAAAAATTATATATGAAAAAAAAAAAGCCTAAAACGCAGCATAAATAGTCTGGTTTTCCTCATCGGAAAGTAAAGGGGTGCGGGAATCATGGCATCATTTTTATTTTTATTTTTTAAAGAGGAGCCTCTAACTGAAGTAAAAATTATATGCATATATATTTTTTATAAACTAAAAAATGGAAATTTGTGGGTCGTTAAACCCTGATTGCCTACTTACAAGGTTTGGAGAGAAAGCCAATGTAGCAGCCAGCCATGCCCAGGGCTATTTCTGTAGCTAAAAGAGGGTGCGGCAGACACTTCCCTCGGGGAGAGAGGGCCCTGCAGGCTGCTCCATCTTGCCACTTTCCTGCTAGTATTTATGAGGCCATCTTTCTGCCGAGTCAACCCTCAGTTAGCTTTCTGTCTACAGTGGACCAACTTCCATCCGGGGATTAGAACGGAAGGATGGGAAGGGGTGGGGAGCAAGTAGCAATTAAATCTTTCCTTCTGACAAAGGAAAATTAAACGGACACACATATATGAGCTCACTGGAGTCAAACTGCTACACACATACACGCGCGCGTGCATGCATGCACAAACACACGCACGCACTTGCACACAATTCCCAAGTAGACATTGCTTTAGGTTGTGAATGTGGACAGGGATGCAGGGATGGAGGTTTAAGTGTAATGGTTCTATGTGTTTAAGGCTGTGGCACTTGGACTGATGAACTGTATGAACAATGACAGAAAGCTACCGAAGCATGCTGTCCTTAAGTTTAGAATCCAGGAAGTAAGAGGGCATGGAGCGCTCACTCTCTCTCTCTCTCTCTCCATCTGCTCTCTCTCTCTCCCTCCCTCCTTCACTTCCCCCATTCGCCTCTCCCTCTCCTTTTCCCTCTCCATCCCCTCTTCCTCCCTCTCTCTCCCATAAATCATTAGGGTTAGTCTCTCTGCTCAGGCCAGCTACTCATGCACCCCTTACTTCCCTCACCCATCATCTGATAGTCTTCCAAGTGTCTTGAAATTCAAGAGCATCCCCCTTCCAGATAGAGGAAAGTCTTAGGTCTGAAGTCCATGGGATATTGAAGAGCAGCCTAGGGTAGGATTCAGAACTTCTAGCAGCATTTGGAAATGCAGAATAGCAAGTCTCACAAAGACAAAGAGCAGCCAACACACATGTAAACCCTTCCTGAGCACTAGCTTGTGTGTGTATGTCTGTGTGTCTATGTGTGTGTGTGGTGAGGAGGAGGATCCCCTTCACTTTTAGCAAGGAAGTCTTTTGAGAAGTAGGGAAATGGAGAAGAATAACAGGGAGATGATAAAGGTGTTAGCCAGATGCAAAGAAAAGCCTCAGCCTTGCACAAAGAACTAGAAACCATGAGAACTGTGGTGGGCTGCTGTCACCTCAAAGAACACCACATAGATGACAAGGGAGCTGGCCTTGCAGAGAACAGAGAGCAGAGGTACATAAGCACAGTAATACCAGCATCTTCCAAGTTGAGGGCCAGCATCCACACAATCTTTACTCACTGTGGAGATCTCAGTGAAAGATGGTCCTTTTTACTGCTGACTCTTCAATGTCTAATGCACTCAAGGCAGCTAAGTTTCATGATGAATTCACACCTGCATTCAAATGGAAGGTTCTAGGAAATCAGTAGGGAAAGAAAACTCTTCAAGGTAAGTATGATGTAAATATTATCAGCCTAGGTCAAGAATCTCCTAGAGGCAGCAGCGGGTAACACTATTCCATGGGCTGGGAATCCTTGCTGAGAACTAAAAGGAGACAGCAAGGTAAGAACCAGCCTTTGTCACTCTAGTTTCTGCCACCGTTGCTTTTTCACCTTACATGGACTGTACCCTTAACCTACGAGACAAAATAAACTGTCCCTTCCTTACACTGCTTTTGTTAGATTCTGTGTCACTGCAATGAGACAAGCTATGGGTTACACTTACAGGCACAGACAGACACACAGACTGGGGAATACTGACAGGACTGTTGTTATTACATAAGAACAAGGGGAAGGTTGTAAGGTCCCATGTGAACATGAACCTGAAGAGGGTAGTGACAGGAGGGCAGACAGACATGACCATTACGTAAAGCTGAGCTCTGCAGAATGCGCACATGGATGAGACCATGTGTCCAGCCCTTTGGAGGGGCCCAAACTCTCCATCTTGCTTTCTTATCACCACACAGGGGTGTTCAGCCACAGTTTACATTCTACCGAGAAGGAAACTGAGGCTGGAAGAGGTGGAAGAACAGTGTGCGTGGAGGGTCCTCCATTTGATACAGACTCTATAATCTATATCCATTGCCTTTTATCACCAGAAGTGGGAGGAAAGAAAACCAACCCCAGACATTGCTTAGACTGTGGCTAGGGTTCTTCTAACTTTCTCCTTGACTTTGGCTTCAGTCATCCCCACCACGTCAGGCAGCACCACCACCCTTCACTTTCCCATCACAACATCTCCTCTTTGGGAACCCAGTCGAGCGCTGTCATGTTTTGGCCTGTCCCCAGAGCACCCTTCTCTTTTCAAAGTCACTTTATAAGTCTAATGAAAAAACCAAGATGTAAACATGCTGTCCTTCCCAGGTTTTTGGTCTATTTGGTCTAGAGACAAGTTCCCTCTGGAGATTTATTTCTCTTACTCAGAGTGACACCTCCTTCTCTTAAGGGAAAAATCACTCACCTTGTGTTCATAGCTTGTTTTTCTTTCTTTTTTTTTTAAGTTGTTTGTTTGTTTAATGGATGTCAAGTGAGCATGGAGAGAAAGGTTTAGAAAGACTTCAGCAGAGGTGCACTGAGACAGAGGGGGTCTCAGTGCACCTGGGGGGGGGTGCTACCAAGTGGTCCTTCCTTTTCTCCTCCTCCCTCCCTCTCTTTCTTCTTTGTATGGTTTTCTTTCATTACATTTGGCAGCACTCTGGCCCGGTCACTAAACTGTCTTGCCACTTGGGTGGGGACAAAATTCCACTGGGGCTTTGGGGACTCCCCAGTATTAACAAAGAGCTGTTGTCACTGTGATGTGCAGTTTTGTGCTGATAAAATGCAAGCCACTGAGTCTGCAATAACACAGCTGTGGACCTTTAGTGTCTCAGGATTCTAGAACTCCACCGAAGCTAAACCTTGACTGCGTGCCCAGAACCAGATCGTCCAGAGGCACATGGAGGGGAGGCTCAGAACCCTTGCTGAGAATCAAAGTGCAGTGAGGTTTCATGGGAAGGAGAGGCGGGAGGATGGAGGCACTTGGTCTGAGCCATCTTCCCTCTCAGCATCTCAAGTTCTCTGCACACCTGCTGTCTTATCCTCCCTTCTGGGCAGCTTCCTGGTTGCAAATGATTTCTGTCACTTCCTTGAACAGAGTCCCACAGAAATGCCCAAACCCAAATTTTTGTAAGACTTCTCAGTCTCACTGTTTATCTCTAACTAGGAATCTTTCTCTTTGTTTCTCATTTCAGTTTCCCTGTGAGAAACGCACTGTCCTCACCCTGGACACTTGACTAAAGATGGAGCCACACTGTACTGTGGGTAAGGGGCCCCAGCCAGGGAAGGGTGAGGGCCAGGTGGCCCCGTGACAGCCAGGAGGCTGCTGTAATGGTGTGGCACAGGGTTCCCCGATGGTACTGGGGTCACTCTATTTCAGAGACCCAAGGAAGCAGAGAAGACTATGACGGACATATAAAATATCTAGCTTATGACTGAACTCAGCCAACTGAAGACAAGACCTTCATGCTTAACTAGCATTCTTTGAGATACCGGAAGAGGAAAGATGGTCATCACCATGCGAGATGGAAACTCTCCATTTGTTAGGAAAGTGGAAGAGATAAAGGGAGGGTCCAGTGTCTACAGAAGCTCAAGCATACTGATAATTCTGCTAACTTAGGTTCCCTAGAGGTCTCTGTTAGTTCTACAGGTTGAGTGGGTACGGGACTCACAGAACTCTGCAATAGAGCTTCCTGTTTCCCTCTTTCTGTTAAGATTCAAGTCTTCTTTACGCTGGAGTCCTGGCGGCTTGTTTCTGATTCAAAATAAAATCCTCTAGCCACAGCTGGAAAGAAACAGGTGCATCTGCCTTGCCTGATTCCTTCGAGACAATGATAAATTGGTACCCTTGTATCAGCACTCTGCTCCTGTGGTGGGTAACAAAGACGCAGCTGAGGGATGACAGGCAAGGTGGAGGTCACAGACTGTTAGAGAGAGATCTTTCTCTTTGGGAAGAAAGTAACCCAGTTGCTGTGCTGGAATCTAACATCTCCCTAGCCATCTACTCTTTATTCTTGGATCCCCTGCTCCGTGCCTAAGAAAGCTGATCAATAAGAATAACAGCATCAAGGAGCCCCTCTTAACCTGGGTGCTTGTGAGTGTTGTTTATTCCCCCTGGAATGCCCTGGTGAGAGCGGGTATCAAGGAAAGTGAACTGAACCCCTCAGCCAAAAGTTGAAGTCCCTGGGTGGCCCTCTCTAGCTAAAAGCCCTCAGCTTCCTGAAGAACCTGATACAGACACATCTTGCTCAGGTTGAGGATGGCAACAGCCACTTCATTGACCCTCGTGGAAAATTCTCTTTCTTCTGTGGTTTCTCTACACCGGGAACTTGACCTTCACAAACATTCTCTTCATTATTAAACTATCCTCAGCCTCCCGTGTACAGTCTCTTGCCTGCTGGAATGACCACAGGAGGAAATGAGGAAAGGCAAGGTGTAGCCTTCGGGCTCACTGTCACCTTGCTTCAAGAGTCAGACCCCCACGATGCTGCAGTCACTGTTTAAACAAGGGAAAACCCTGCTGGAAATTTTTGGAAAGTACAAGTGTAAAAAAAGTTGGATGATCCCAGATGCCCATGAGGGAAAGGGTAGCAGAGCTACGCCGGCACACAGCACATCTCTCCCTAGCACGCAAAATGAATTCACTTTTCTTTGCCTCTGGTGGTACAGAGCCAGTCGTACACAGAACTTAAGACTTATGAGCATCAAGGAAAAAAAAAAGCATCATGAAACATGAGGGACAATGCAAAAAAGTCCTTGAAGAAGTCTTTTCCAATTGTTCCCAGCACGCATGTTTTATAGGACAGTCTAAACTTTCAGTGAAACAAAGGATTTAAAAAATGAGGCACCCTCGATTTTATAACTCATTTATCTCATCCCTTTCAAGATTTGCTTGAGAAAGAGGACCAAGGAAGCAGCAATGGTTCCATAGTCACCATACTGGAAAAAAAAAAAAAAAAAAAAAGACTTTGCTTTAAAAGGTATATGTGTGTGTGCGTGTGTGTGTGTGTGTGTGTGTGTGTGTGTGTGTGTGTGTGTGTGTTAGGTGCTGTGTATCTTCCTCATCTAATCTCCAAAACAGCTTGTGAGACAAAGTCTCTCTCTGAACCTGGAGCTCACTGATTGGGTAGACTGGCTACCCAGAGAGCTCAGGGGATACCCCTGCCTCTGCTTGCCCAGCAGCTCTGGGATTACAGACACCTGCCACGGAGTGCACCTTTTGACATGGCTTCTGAAGATCTGAGATCAGGTCCTCATGCTTGCCCAGCAAACACTTTACAAAGTGAGGCATCTCTCCAATCTCTTAAACAGCATCTTTGGGGCTGGAAAGACGGCTTAGTGTGTAAAAGCATTGGCTGTGTTTACATGAGAACCTTGCTTTGAATCCCCACAACCGATATAGAACAGCCACACATGCCTGTAACCTCAGTGTTGGAAAGTGGAGACAGGAGGAGCCCTGGGGCTTAGTCACTGGCCTAGCTCCACAGTCTGTGAAACATAAAGTGAAAAGCAATTGAGGAAGACACCCAACATTGGCCTCTGGCTTCCACATGCACACACACACACACACACACACACACACACACACACACACACACTTATACATGCACCCGCTCACATAGGAACGCATGAGCACACATAACAGCATAGCACTTTTAAATCTTGTGTAATGACAGAAAGGGACAGTGTGTAACTGCCAGCATGTACCCTAACCTTGACCTCCCAGGGTCCTACATTAGTGTCCAGAGTATCACATCCATGCTTAAGGGAAAGAAGGTACCCAATGGTTTACTGATGAGAGCCATGGTACCGAACAAGGACACCAAGTTTCTGCTCCATGTGACATTCTGCATCTTATTCTCACTGTCTAGGAGTCACTCACACAAAACCATAAAAAGAGAATCCCCCAAATGGTAACATAAGCAGAGCCACAACTTATTTAGGCAACCATGGGCCCAGAGTCTAAAAAGAGCAACCAGCTCATGTCTGAACTAACTGTTCCTATGGTACACAGACCGTGTGACAGAGATGTGCCTTTCTGGGGTGGGAAGTCAGGCAGGTGTCCTCCGGGTACCTTTCGAAACTACAGGTCTCCAAGCCCCTCGACCTGCGGCTTTTTGTAAAACTGATTTAACCAGTTTCAATAAGTTCTCTATCCTCTCGTGTTGAAAACTGCAAGTGTCTTGCATATGTAAAAATATCAACATTTGACTCATCTCGCTTAGGGAAATGCTGACAGAGCCAGGAGGAGGAGGGAGGTGGTGCTCCTGTCCCTGAGCCTGCCCCAGATGATCTTGACATCCCCCCACCCCCCACCCCGCCCCGCCCCCGCCTTGCCATGCGATGTAGAACATGCCTGCATTACACATCCATGTAACCCTGGGATGTCTTGCAAATCCACCCGGCAAGGAGACTTGGAGGTCAGCATGATGCATTGTGGGCTCTGAGCCATGACCCTTTGACATGACATCGCATTCCTGGTCCAGTCAAGGTCTTTGTCTCCTCTAAGAGATCCTGGTTGACTGAGCAGGAGGGGGCAGTCAGTCGGAACGCTGGCGCTGGCTGTCACTTCTGCACTCCAGCTGGAGAGAATGGTCAGCATTCTGAGGGGAGGGTCCTGGGAAATCAGGTGCTCCTGTTCTGTTTTCAGTTGAGTGATGTTGGACCAGCCCTCATGTAAAGAGATTAGTGGCCCGGGGGGGGAGGGGAGTACCCTGACACAGTTATTGCCCTGTGGTTGTTGACAAGACAAGCCACATCTGAGGCAATGCTACACGGCGCCTTGTGTGCTGGTGACACAGACTTACAGGCTCAACCGTTTCCTCCTTCCTGACATAATGGGCTGTGACAGAGTGACAGGATGGAGTGTTTGCATTTGTGCCCATAAAACCCTTGAGGAAACGAAGATCTCTCCAGAATTTAGTCCTGGGAGGGATCACATGCAAATGTCAGGCAGCCTGTGCTGTGGTTAAAGTTGCTGCCAAAATGGTCACAGAGTCTGCAAACTGCACACCAGGGCAGAGAGCTCCTGAGACATGGTGATGGGGGGTGGGGCAGAGAGGCAGGGACCCCTGAACCTGAGGTAGGGTTGGTTTTTGTTTTCCTTTTGCTTTATTTTTCCTTCACTTAAATGTCAGCCAGTGTCTTCTTATAATGCTAAACAAATTTAAGTATTAGGGCCCTAATGAGCCAACAGTAGAAAGTAGAAATTCTTGCCTTCCCCAGTCCCCATTGCCACATTTCTTTATCTTTCTCCTTTCTATTCCGTTCACAGCACATACTCACTACCAAATGCCAGGGACTGATCCTCAGGCACGACTGGAGAAATCACAGGAGCTGGACCAGCAACATCTGACCACTTCCAAGTGAGGGATAAGATAAAAGAATGAGAATTTGCACTTCGTCTTTCTTTGAAGACCCCCTTGAGGGTTAGGTTGTGCAGTGTTAAGAATCGGTGGAGATAAGATAGGCACAGTGGCACCTGCCTGTAAACCCAGAGCTCAAAAGGCAAATGACAGGAAGATCAACACAAGTTCAAGGCTGACCTGGTCTGCATAGAGAGTTCCAGGTCAACCAGAGCTAAATAGTGAGACTTGGCCTCAAAACAAAAGTACAAGACAAAGACATACCAGGTGAGATAGATTTGGCTGAGCAGAACTAGCCGATGTCACTCTGATTCTCTGCCTAGGGTTATCTCACTGGGCAGATGCTAACAAATAATGCTGGGAGTGCCCAGTCTGCTGTCTCATTTTATAAAGTTTTATCAATATACACCACATCCGTTCATTGACATATTGTCTGCAGGGGCTTTTGTACTCCTATAGCAGGAGAGTACAGAGTTGAGTAATTGCATTAGAGATCATGTAATAAAATATGCCAATAGTAACTACCTAGATCTTTATTTTTTAAATGTTCACAGATTCCTGATGTGAGGCATGGGTTGAAGCGGTGTACAGATAGGCTTTTAATTGCTGGTGAAGTCCAACCCATACTGTGATTTTGGCAAGTGTGGATCAAGGGCAGGGGTCGTGTGATCACACTGGATTTATAAACAAAAGACAACAGACAGCTCTCTTAAGCATTAGGTCCAGGAATGGTGATATCCCTGTAATCTCACATGCAGGAGACTGAGGCTGGAGAACAATGAGTTTGGGTCCAACCTGGAAAAATGAGGCCAACTTCATCTTTAAAAGTAAATAGGAGGCTCAACAGGGGCAGGAGAAGGAGAGGAAGAGGAGTAAGGAGAGTGGGAGGAAAAGGAAGAAGAGGAGGGAGAGAAGGGTGAAGAAGTGGAAGGTGGGGAGGAGAAAAAGAAGGAGGAGGGAGAAGAGTAACAGGGAGGGGAACAGGGGGAGAAAGAATAAAAGAGGAGAGAGGGATAGGAAGAAGGGGAGGAAGAAGAGAAGGGATGCTTTACTAATTTTGTCTTTCCATATTTTATAAGACAATGTCACCAAACAACAGAAAAATCTTGACGTCAGAGGCATTATCAAGGACCTACGGGAGGGCTGGTCCATACATCATACAGTGAACCAGGTCAACCCCGCCCACCACTTAATAATGTGAGCTTGCAAAGCTTGGGACAAGCTGTCCACTGACTCACAGAGACATGCAGACATCCAAGCTTGTCTGGCCCTACACTGCCGCCTTGTCCTTTCACAGTTCCATGGTCTCTTTTACGCCAAAAAAGGAACGTGCATGATACTCAGTCCTTGTTGATAAACGCACAGTACCATACACTTCCTGGGATGGCCACCCTAATAGAGAAGAATTGATGCTTGACATGGAAAAGGGTACCACGGAAGCACACTGAGGCCAGAATGAGGAAACCTTGCTTCCAGGCTCTCCTTCCTCCCCAGTTTGTAATTTGTCCGTAGATCCACTGCCATCTCCAGCCAAAGAGTCCCCAGTAATTAAAGGGTTAAATGGTTTGGGCATCTAAGGTCTAACTGTCCACTCTCTCCGATTCTGTGATTTTTGTGAAGCAATGCTTGGTGGTAGAGCTTGGTACTTCCATGGAAAGAGGTTCTGGATACCTGTGTGTCAACCCATAACAAGAAAAGGTAAGCCCAAATCAACATTATATGCAGGCAGAGGACACTAACAATAAATATTCCACAAAGGAAAACAAAAGAATAGTTCACACTCTGCCTCCAAAAGAGAGACTAGAGTCCCAATTACCACTTCTCCAATTACAAATGATTTTACATTCAGGCTAATTTTATTAATTTAGGCACTGCTCACAGTATCACCACAGAGAACCCAAAATCTGATTAAACTAATTTAGCCAACACTGGAAGAAGAAAGAGAGGCTTGGGAGATGGTATTCACTCAATGGCTACAATATGCATCAGAAGAGACCATTCTGAAGCCACTATTTACAAATGCAAACTTCTTTAGGGTTTGGATTCAAAAGCACTCGTTTTGTGACTAAATAAACATACATATTTGAGGAGCTCGGGCTAAAATATTAACAGTCTTTCTGCACCAGAGATGCTAGTCCTTGTTTCCCTCTCTGCCTTGGTTCTGTCAGGAAGCCACAGAGCATACATCCACAGTGCCTAGCTAACCATGTAATTGAGAACTCCCCACTCTCTTCGCTGTGGGAATCTGTCAGTTAAAGTCTAAGGATACATACACGCTGCTATGAAAATGAACTTACACAAATCTGTCTGTGGATCAGGAGGGGCTGGGAATGCAAGCCGACATTTTGCTACTTAATTGGCTGGGGCCGGCTTACCAGTGCACATGTGTGTTTGGGCGCTGGCGTGCTGTATTATATGACTCTTCTTGACAGACCTATTTAGTGAGGAGGAGGTGTTTTTTCCCCCTAGATAATTGCTCAAAATCATGCTTTCAAAGTCAGAGTGATTCAAACTTGCCTGTCTGTATTTTGCAAACACACTCGGAAGGAATGCAAATATATCCTATTTCTCATTCGATGCACAAGTTTGGGTATGCTTTTCTTTTCTTTTTTATTTTTCCCCTTCCTTGAGCAATGAAGGAGAAGAAATTTAAATCCCCCAGAGTTCAGCCCATCCCTAGTGTGATTTACATGGACCAAATCTTTCAGAGAATGTTTTAACCCAAGTGCAAGCCCAGCCGCCTCACTAAGAGCTGTTGAAACAGACCCTGCCAGTCAAACCAAACACGGGGACCCTCCGTGTCCTTTTACCAGGTAACCTGTTAGACATCAGTGAGCTTAGGTTATTGAGGAGAGAGCCCTCCCCTGCTCCTACGTCCCTGGCAACACACACTACTACTAAGGCACATATCCCTCTGTCCCCATTCTGTGTCTGGCCCCACTTATCCCAGTCTACTGAGTTCAACTAATGCTGTCTGTTGGAATGTTGGCTGAACTTACTGGCTTGATGCTGTGCAGGTGACCACAGTTGCTTTGAGTTCCTGAATAAAACAGCCACACTATGGCTCAAAGAGAGCATTTCACAGCACTCCGCCCATCATCTGGCTCTTTCCACCCTTCTCTTTCAGTAGTATATTAGTTTTAAAAGAAAGAAATTATCACCCTTGCCTTTTGCTCTGAGGGAGTGTTCCCTAGCAGAACAAACCCTCTAGCACCCAAATCTTCAGAAGGTTTAAAGGGGTCCTCTTCTTTCCCTTTAGATGGCACCTGGCAGAGTAGATGGAGAAAGAGCTTTGAGATCACCCATCTTCACATTTTCCCTAAAACATGCCCCCACCCATCCCCGTAAGTTAGAAGCCTCTTCCTATATACGAAAAGGACACTGTTACACTGTTACATTTATGACACTCAGTGTGTAAATCATCTGGACACGGAAGGTGCCCATTGGTCCGCAGCCTGCTTTGTCCCTGATTCCCTTGACTGTGCCTGGAGACTTCTGTTAGCATCTTGTTTTCTCTTTGTATTTTCAAATATCCATGTCAGGATCCTAAGATGAGTGATGTGCATATTAGCAAGCACAGAAACATTCTAATAAGAGAGTTCAGTGATAAGAAAGAAGCCATTGGAGGTGGCTGATACAAACCAGGTAACCATGATGACGCACGTATACTTTAGATGTCAGAAAAGTTCTGAGGAACAGGGACCTTACAGTTAGGATTTGTTTCAATACCAAGACACAAGAAGAGGTTTAAGGAGGATTTGAAGATTTATAAAGTAATATAGTCTAAGGCCAAAAAACGGCCTTAGACTTTTTAAGTAATATAGTCTAAGGCCATTGACAAAGAACTGCCTCACGCAGAGTAGTACCTATGGGAAGCAAAGTGCAGGCCCAATCCTAGGACTTTATAGGATTCTGTCTTGTTATCCTGAAGGAAATGCAAAGTTCTGGATATGGGGAGGCCCTTGCCTATTGTTCACTGAGTCTGGTCCTAGAGAATTAAAGAATTAATAATCCCTCACAGACTCTAGAGGAACTTTATGACTGTCCCAACCTACTTCTCCTTCCAAGTGAGGAGACTCAGTCCTGCAAAAATACTTCTTTAAACATCTACAGTTTTAGTCATTAAACTAAGTCAACTTTTTTTCTTTTTTTTGAAAGATGAAAATACAGCTGGGTGTCATGGTGCACACCTTTGATCCCAGTACTCACGGAGGCAGAGGCAGACGGATCTCCGTTAGTTTAAGGCCAGCCTGGTCTACAAATTGAATCCAGGACAGCCAAGGATACACAGAGAAACCCTTTCTCAAAAAAAAATAAAATAAAATAAAATAAAGTGTATACCTAATTTCTTTTTCAAGGTTAAAGGTTTGATCCTGCTATGAAATGTCTGGTGTGGTTCCCACCATGGGACACCTGGCTATGTCATCATCCTCAGCAAGAGCAGCCTGAGATAGAAGTTGTTTCGTTTTGTTTTGTTTTTTAAAGTGCATTGTAATAACTAAATAAACTACGAGTATTTTAACTGTGTTTTGATTGCCAGACAGTTTAACTAATTGTGACACAATTAATTGTGAAAACTGATGTTTGACTATGTGTTGCCAATACAGGTGGTATTTTACAGACTTTCTTACAGCCAAGAGAACTGAAACCATTCCAGGGACATTGTTGGAGTAAAACTCAGTGGGAAAAGCATTTACCAGGAATAAAGAGATAAAAATCATGAGGGATCTAAGCCACATTTGGCACATGGCCTCAGTCTTTTCCATCTAAGATGAAGCTAATGTGACCTAACACAAGATAAAGTTTTAAAACTGGGGGCTTGGAAGTATGACGGATACGGTGATCCTGTGTAGATTTAGGATGACCATTGACCATAAGGGGATAAAGTGGCCATGAGTTGAATTACCCCACAGTATACCCCACAGTTTGGATGAATGCAATTAATTCTGTTTTTCCAGTTTGGATAGTTAGTGCAACTTCGCAAGATAAGAAAAGAAATCCCGCACTGCCAGAGAGCCTACAGGTTTTTGGAGAGCTTTAGGGGTGACGGCACATACTCTTAAGAGAGGGGTACTGTCCAATGATTTGAGTTTTGTAAGGAAAAGGGGAGGGGAGATAGGGGGAAGAGGGTGGGACCAAGAAGAGAGAAAGCATGGGGCTATGATTGGGATGTAATATGAATATATAGATTAAAAATAATTTAAAAAATAAAATTCACAAAGCAAAGACTAATAAAATAAGAAAATGGCCAAAAAAAAAAAAATCCTATCTGTTTTCCCCTTCCAGGCTAAGAATATCCTGCCTACAAACCCCACAGGAATCCTCTGCCTTGCCCCTAACACAGTCCTGTGCAAACAATCTGGCAGAGTAGAAATCTTGTGTCTGATACAGGGCCTCACAATTCAAGCAACTCAAAAGAGAAGGTCCCCAGGCACCTGCCCTGGAACAGACATACGTTTTTATCTTGTCACTGATGATGATATGCTAGTAATAACAGGTTTTTTTTTTACTTAGAGTCAAACTAATGCCCAACTAATATGACAAGAAAAGAAAAAGACTAGACATAAATGAACAAATGAACTCCATATAGAGGCTATTGATGGGACTGGGCAACACACTGTTTCATGTCTGTTTTCTCTCGTCTTTCAAATACTCTACAATGTGATGAGTTCTGTAGTTTAATGCAAAGAGACTCCCCACGCTTAGAGAAAAAAAGCACAGAGGGCCTGCACCCACTTCTTGGGTGTCCGTGTAAGATGTTCTGAAAGGTGAATGAAGCAAGGCTTTAGTGAGAGCACTGTGAAGAACCAGAGCAAGGGGCAGGCTCTCCTGAGCCAAGCTCTACCTACACTCAGCCTTTTGCTTTGCTTTCGGGACTGGGGCAGAAATATGGAAGCCCCCCCCCAAAAAAAGTTCTGAGGTCATAACTAACAAGGCAAATCAATGTCATCTGTTAAAATTGGGCATCTTCAGGAGCCCCTGAAAGGATGCCTACTTCTCCAAGGAAGGCCAAAGAGATTTCAGAGCCTTCACGTTACAGCCAACACCACTTTCTCCCTGCATCCCATTCCTCACATTTTTAGTTCTAGAACTCCTGGGGTAGAGTATCTTGTCGGGGGGGGGGGGTGTCAAACAAATACTAGACTCAGAGACCTGTAAAGGAAATTGAGTCAACACTCTGGGGACGAAAGGGGACAGGTCAGCTTCCTAGAACTGCATGGAGGCAGCATAGATAGTGCCCTTGTTGACGAGAGCATGAGTCTGAGGTGACCCTGACTGTCTCTGGTCAGATGGCATTTCTCCAGTGAGCTGACACGCGAGATACAACGCCATAAAGTGAACAGAAAAGAAGGAAAGCTGTCAGCCAAGCACCTCATTCTTTGGTTGTACAGAGGTGCTGGGCAGGTGTAGTGACCACACACATCTTAGAGGATTTAGCCAATTTGCTGCCTTTTACTTTCCATTTGAACCAAGCATGAGGGAGACTCAATAAGACTGGTACCATGAGGGAACAAAACACCAAGCATTTAAAAACAGTAGTTCTGGCAGAGAGGCCTAGTATAGGCCTAGTATAGGCAAGACCAGGTATTATCTGGTAAGCTCAGGTATTTTTTTCTTAATTATTGTTTGGTTTGGGTGTCACATTAGCCTAGGGGTTCATCTTCTTTTCTCTAGTATAGATGTTAAAGCTTGGAAACAGGATACAGGCCTGAGGCCTGAGGCTGAGGCCAGGCTTCCAGGCTGAGGCTCCATGGAGACCCTGATGGAGTTGATGCTTCTTTTCCACGTCATACCTCTCCTGCCCTGCCTCCTGGGTTCCTTCAGAAATTACTTACTCAGTTGCCCTCTCACGCTCTGCTACCATGCACCGGGTGGCTGCATTAGTCACAGACCCACACATGTCACAAGCTCCGGATCTCAGATTCTGACCACACAGCCCTGAGTGCTGGGAGTGGGTGAGGACCTGGGGTAGCAAGAGCAAAAGTTGCCGCTTTGGTTCTCATTTCAAAACTACTTGAAAATGGAGATCAGAAAGAGGTAGGTGTGTTTCACAGAGACTGCTGAGATTAAAGGGTACTCAGAGTTTTGCAAGGACAAAAGCCTATATTCACTCATCCGTTCAGTCATTTGTTCATGGGTCCCTTCCTTCACCAGAGAAGTAACTATTGAGTGCCTACGCTGTGCCAAAAATTTTGTGGGGTGCGAAAGGGTGAGCAACAAAGAGGTGATGTTGAAGTCCACATAGATGGAATAATACAGTTTTCAATGTTCCAGGACCTGAGGAGGGGCACTAACCAAATGCACCATGGGAAGGGTGTGGCATCCCCACAAAAAGGTTCGAAAAATTTCCAAGTACTGTGGGGTAACGGGCCAGAGGATGCCAGTGATAGGGGTGCTCAGGCAGGGTGTGGATACAGGGAGATGGATAGCAGCTGGCAAAGCTGGAAGAGAGGATTATGACCTCAAACCAAGGGTCTTTCTAGGCCTCAGGGGGCCGTGAGTCTTGGCTATTCTCCACCATGACTGCCAGAGAGCTGTTTGGTGGAAGCCTGGCACTATATTCCCTTGCTCACAAGCTCAGTTGGCTCCATGCTGCCTGCGGACAGAGCCTTGGCTAGACTAGGCATTCCACTCGTAGAGCTATCAGCTTTGGCCTGTAGGGAGTGCGGAAAAAACAACTGTATTCCTATAATTTATAAAGTACGGACATGAAACTAGTGCCTAAAGAGAAGAAAGCAAATATCTCTGCAGCATTCAGGTCTCCTACATGGCAGCAAATAGGGAAATGACAAGTGGAAGGCTCCTGGAAATGGGAGGCATCATAAGATGAAAGCTTGGGGTATGTTAGAGGTTCATAATCGGAGCATTACCAACACGAGGCTGGACTTTGGTTGAAAGAAATTGCTGTGTACATTGTAGGATGTACCCTGGAGGCCAGCAACACTCCAGTCCCCTTGCCCCATTCCAGTGCTGTGACAGTCCAAAATGCCTCTGGGCATTGCTAAATGTCTTCTGAGGGTGGCTGGGCGGGGGGTGACAAAATAGGCTCCACTTGAGCATCCATGGATATATGGGGTCACCGTTAGAGCATTCATTGTTAGAAAGTTTAATAACATTGGGGTTTTGGTGGGTGAAATGTCTGGCAACCACACCATTCAAGTGTGTGTGTGTGTGTGTGTGTGTGTGTGTGTGTGTGTGTGTGTGTGTGTGTGTGTGTGT
>NW_026596034.1:30680185-30694921 GCF_907164565.1 Psammomys obesus | reverse complement strand
TGTGTGTGTGTGTGTGTGTGTGTGTGTGTGTGTGTGTGTGTGTGTGTTTGATGCATGCTTGTGCATGTGGGGGTGGGAATGCCCAGGAACAGACATGCAAGAGGACAGAGAATGAAACAAGCATCCTTCCCTATCACTCTCTGCTTTATCCCCTTGAGACTGAATCAGAAAAATGGAAATAGTTCCTCACTTTTTCAGCTAGACTGGAAGGCCCATATGTCCCAGTGATTCTCCTGTCTCTGCCCTCCCAGATCACTGACCTTATCTGGCTTTTAAGTAGGTGCTGGGAATCTCAACTCCTGCCCTCATGCTTACAAAGCATGCACTCTTACTCAGTAAGCCATTTCCCAAGCCCCTCCATTTTAGCCTAGAGTAGGGCATAGAACCACAGTAGCCGTCCAAAGACACTACTGTAAGGGGTCTTGTCACACTTGGTAAAGGTCTATCTGAGAAATGGAAGGGCTTCAAGTGCCCATTCCACAAGCCCACCTTTTGTCCATCCAGAGGTGCCTCATGAATTTCGGTGATGAATTCCGCTAATGGAATCTGATTTGTGCATTTCAAAGCTTCCCAGAGCCTTGGGTGGAAGAGATGCCAAGCTAATAAATTGCCTCTGCCACCAGCCTCAGAATTATATAACCCTAAACACCCCATTCTAAAGAGGGGAGCTCTTGGGGTGCCACATCATAGTCCAAGATCTCCCTGCAGCATTCAGGTCTCCTACATGGCAGCAAATAGGGAGTGGGGTCTGACCATATGCTAGCTACACACCATATTACCTAACCACAGCACATTGTACTCTACTCTTTGGGCTGGACCATCATCATCCCACCACAGTCCCTCAGTTTCAGTAAAATTTAAGCTAGCTCTAAATAAAAAAGAAAACAAACTGTTACTCAATCTCCTGTGTATCACATGGCTTTATGTGTACATAAATGGAGAGAGAGCGGTTATCTTGGCTGATGATTTTACCCAGTACTGGTTCCTACATCATCCTCAAACTGGAAAATGAAGCAACACATCCTAGTGGAGCCAGCTTCTGAGGACCCCCTAACCCTCTCCTTTCCTAAGACTCCACAGAAGCCAGTGCCTGTGAGGAATGGCAGAGACAAACACTTGCTGTTCAGTTAAGATGTTTATTGGTGTGACACGTGACATACAGAGATCTCCTAGTTTATCACCAGGAAGATGGTTCATCTATCTGCCTTGCCTCCTGTTATGGAATCACCTCAGATGCTACTTCTTCAACACAAACCCCAAAGAACCTCAGGTAAGTTTCTTCTTTTCCTTCATAAAGTATTAACTAGATTGAACTCTCTAGGACTCGGTTGCTTAGTGAGGTCATGTTGCATCCTTCCTCTGCTTTTTGTTTTTGTTTTCTGGAGTTTTGGTTTGGTTTGGTTTGTGTTGGTTGGTTGGATTTGGTGGGGGCGGGGTGTTGGTGTTTGGTTTGGTTTTGGTTTTCTTGAGTCAAAGTCTTGCTTTAGAGCTCTACTTCTTCTGGCATTTACTAGGTAGCCCAGGCCGACCTTAAACTCATGGCAATTCTCCTGTCTCTGCCTCATCTTTAGTGGGATTGAAGATATGTGGCTTCGTGTTTGGCATTTACTCTGCTTATCAAGAGCCCTTTACAATTTCTCACTGCTGGGTGGTCTGTAAAAAGCTTAGAACGTGGGGCTGGAGAGATGACTCAGTGGTTAGGAGCACTGACTGCTCTTCCAGAGGACCTGGGTTCAATTCCCAGCACCTACATGGCAGCTCACACCTGTCTGTAACTCTAGTTCCAGGGGATCTGACACATTCACAAAGACATACATGCAGGCAAAACAACAATACACATAAAATAAAAAATAAAATATTTTTTTTAAGCTTAGAATGTGATTTTAAGTATTCAACTTGAATGTGGCACAAGTTTTGTCTTGTTGCAGAAAAGACAGCCTGGTGATGTTGTCACCTTGAAATAGTCCCAGGACTGGTAATGTGGACAGAGATAAAGAAGTCAGAGGAAATTAAGACAAAATTCCACACACAGTTTTCCCAATTGGAGATACAAATTGTCCAGTTCTGTTTAATGGGAAATGGGAACCCTCAGCTCAGAAGCCCAGCCCCTGATCCCATATCTGTGCAGGAACTTACGCTGTTCAAGACAGCTAGAAATGTTTGCATTTGCTTTTTCATCTTGAAACTTCAATTGCCAAGAGAGGACTTTGAAAAACAAACAAGCAAGAACAGAAGAAAGAAAGAAAGAAAGAAAGAAAGAAAGAAAGAAAGAAAGAAAGAAAGAAAGAAAGAAAGAAAGAAAGAAGGCAAGCAAGGAAAACGAGAAACCTAGGCAGGCCAGGATATAATTCAGGAGACCTAGACCAGGAAAATAGGAAAGAAGAGAGAAAAAAGAGAAAGAGAGGGAGGAAGAAAGAGGGTGAAAGAATGGAGGGACAGGAGGAGAGAAAGAGAAAGGGGTGAGAGTAGAGGGACAGGAAGGGAGAAAGTGAAAGAGGGAGGAGAGGAAAAAAGGAGAGGAAGGGGAGGAAAGAGAGAGAAGGGAAGGAAATGGACAAAAAGGGATTTAGGGCTAGGGACCCTGCTCAGTTGGCAGAGTACCTATCTACTGCGCAGAGCCCTGAAATTGTTCCTTCCTGTAATCTGGAACGCATGAGCTGGAGATATAGGGAGTTCAAGGACAGCCTAAGCTACAGGAGACTGCCACAGAAAGAGAAGGGGGGAGGGGAGCCTGGAGGTGGGAAAAAGGAGAGGGGGTTGGGAGGAGAGGGCAAGAGAGAAAGTGATTCCTCTTTTCCCATCCATCAACATACTCCTATAGCTGTTTGAAGAAAGTGGCAGATACTCCAAGGCCATTTGAGAGTTCCTTCTGAGTTTGTTCATTATTTCCTGGCTCTGCTTTTCTGTTTTTGGTATTGTTTGTTTGTTTTCCCCTTCAAACATGAGGCTACTTCTAGGAGAATTCTTCTTCCCTTTATCGCCTTCCTGGTCTACCCAGCTGCTTCCACCAGGGAGAGCGAGCACCAAATGCCACCCTGCCACCAGACTTTCTGAGCAGCGGCTTAATTAGTCATTATGAGATCCCATCAACAGGAGCTCCGGTCTGTGGTTCTGTAATAAGGGCTGTTATCTTTCCTAAGACTTTCAACTCCTTCACTAGGGGGCTGTGGCAAAGATGTCCGCCACCCCACTTTCCACGGGAAGGGGGAGCGAAAGGATTTTAATGCGTGAATCTCACGCCATTAACAATGCTGACAGCTGTTTAATCCCAGTAGAAATAACAGCTGAGTCCCAACTGCAGGAAAAATAATTAACTCTTCAGTGGGTTCGGAGGAAGGGATCTTACAAATCAATTATAGGGCTCCATCCTTACCTGCGGTTTTTGTCAATTATTCCACCATTCGGTCAGGGAAGACTCTGTGGCTAATAAAATAACAGGAGGCCCTTGAAGGTGAAGAGACTTGTTAAGTCCAGAGAACAGATTTATTAAATGGGCCTGTTCGAAGTTCACCATTAATTAAACTAAAAGAACCATTTTTTTTTTCTTCTCTGTTTCCCCTGAATCGCAGGACATAACAAACTGAAAGAAAAGGGAAATGCTAAAGTGAGAGATGTTGGCGACCTGCTGTCGGGGAGGAGAGCCGAGCTGGAAGGGAAAGAAAAAAACAGATTCTGTAGCTAACACGGAAGCACGTGGCGGGACTTGAAGCAGTCTGCCCCTTTATGACACGTGCCATTTAATTTAGACGAACCTGCGGCAACAGCAGCCAGTGTGTGACGAGGAGCCAGGCTCTCTTTGAGGTCCAAGTTCTCTTGCCCGGTTTGCCGATACCCTTCTGGTGTAAAAGCTCTATTGCTTTTAATTCGTGAAATGGTATAGATATAAATATGTCTGATTAAGACTCAGCTTTGAAATATGTGGCGCTCACGCAGCGGCTCCCGGATAATAAAGCGCGCCTGGATCCTCTCCATTCGTTTATAATGTGAGACTCCCAGCAGATGTCTTAAGCATCCAACGGTACAAACAGCAACATTACATGCATTTAAATCTGGCTCTTTGTCTGAATGTCCCTCTCCCTAGCGCAACAGCTGATGGCCCCGGGGGAGCCGCGTTTCATCTGGAAATGACATGGCTCTGCCACATGACATGGCTTTGCCACCTGCCCAAGCCTCCTTCCCATCAGGACATGGGTGATGACAACCCAGTTCTCTCCAGAGAGCTCTGAGGCTGCTGGAGGTAAGAAGAGACCTTTATAAGCTCAGTTAAACTTACAGTGGCTGGAGAAGGTTCCCTGGCAACAGCAGATGGGGTACGGCCTGGGATTCTCTGTGAACCCTGGTACAGCTTCAGGAAGCATTATTCCCATTGCACTGATGGGAAACCTGAGGTCCTGAGAGGGGAAGTGGGCTGGCTGTGTTATCGTTCTATTTTAATGCAGTTTGGGCAAATATGCCTGTAAAATCCCTGGCTAAGCTTCTAAATCTAAACTCACAAAAGTAGGCTAATACACAATGCCTAAACTTGACACAAAGAATCCCAAAGAACATCTGAGGGAGAGTCTTGGCTCTCTCAATACCCATTTCATTTTTTTTTTCCTGTCCTTCAAGGAATCATTTGCTACATTTAACATGGGATATTGTGATGGCGGATTTTTCATGGTCAACTTGATAGGATCTGGAATCACGGAGAATCACCCAGAAGCGTGTCTGTGGAGGTTATTTCCAGAGAGAATTAAAGAACCCACTCCTGAGTGTCAGCAACACCACCCAGTGCGCTGGGACCCGAGACTGAATGAGAATGCGAGCATGCTGAGCACCAGCCTTCATCCTTTCCTCACTATGACACAAAGTGACCGCAAGCCTCACATTTCCCTCACCCTACACTTTTCCCTCCTTGAAGGACAGTAAACTCAAACAGTGAGCCCCAGGAAGCCCCTTCTTCCATTAGGCTGCTTCTGACAATTAGTTTACCACAATAATTCTGTTACTGAGTTACTCTAGGAGTAACTCAGACATGACTGGTTCACGGGGTACCCTTCCCCTCTCACATTCACAGATACGGCAGCTGAGGGCAGCAGTAAGCAGCCTTCCTCATGGCCATACTGATTGGCTTCTGGATGAAGTATGGGACTCCTACTGGGCTAGAAGCCAACCTTGGCGTTGGCCTAGGAAAGCGACTAAAGAACATTCTAGACTTGGCATTTGAACTAATACCCAAACTATTAGGACCCGCTGCACAGGGGCTGTGGAGTTCCTCACTTCCCCAGCTCCCTTCCCACAGTGATAAACCCAGGCTCCCAGCAACACTGTGAAACAAAGGCTGCAAACAGGAAAGGGAAATAGGGGGAAATCTCTCAACTGAGCCCCTTCCCTGGCTCCTAAGGGTCCATCTGATCAGGGATTGTTATTTCTTGCTGCAAACTTAAGAACAGAAGAAAACAGGGGTGGAAAGATGGTTGCACAGGTAAGGGTACTTGCTGCCAAGGCTGAGGGCCTGCTTTCACTCCTGAGTCCCATATCGTAGAAGATCTCATCTCTCCACATATTTGCTGTGGCATTCATGTGCATGCCCCTGTGTGTGTGTGTGTGTGTGTGTGTGCATACACACACACACACACACACACACACACACACACTAAATAAATGTAACTGAAATTTTAAAATAGAGGAAAGAACTAGGGAGTTCAATTCCTTCTTTCCTTCCTTTCTTTTTTTTAATTTTAAGAACCTGCCTTCACCCACAAATGGGTTATGTGAAAAACATTCTGAGTCCCTTCTTATGGTAATACTGCGCTCTGTAAATGGCTCGGATCCAATCCAATTGAACATAATAAAACGAAACAATCTGGGCGCTATCTCCGATAGCGTTCATCTTTACCATACTAATGATTTCAAAACCAATGAGCAGAGCTGGAAAAGGAGGATGAAGGGAAAGAAGGCAGGACACACTCTGCCTGGCTGGTCTTTAGCCTCTATAGCAGAGGTATGTGCCTGCTGTGGGCACCCTGATTTCCACGGGGCCTTAAGAAAGCACGACCCTGTGGCTTTGGTGCTAGACTTCATACAGGAAATTAAAACGGTCTGACGACATCCTTATATATGTTTACTATGACACAAGGGAATCCCAATAGACTGTGACATTGGTGAAGGCTTGATGGAGAATTGTACATCACTTCCAGGACCTAGTCTCCCTGGGTATTAGCTACCATGACTTGGTCCATGTGCGCATTGTGTTCGGAATTCAGTGCATGTGGTTCCTGTCTGGGGTTTGAGGTCATCGTGTTCATTTTGGCTTTATTTTAGTAAAAGAAAAGACAAGTTTAAATTTTTCAATAAAAATGGTATCATTAAAACAAACAAAACAAAATACCCAGACATAGAGGAGGCTGTACAGATGGTTCAGCAGTCAAGAGCATTGGCTACTCTTTCAGAGGGCCCAGGTTCAATTCCCAGCATCCACATGGCAGCTCTCAACCATCCGTAACTCCTGTTCCGGAGGAGATGACCCCCTCTTTTGGCCTCTGTGGGAACTGCATGCATGTGGTACACAAACATACAGAGTAAATATAAATACAACTCAAAACAAAACAAACCCTAAAAACCTAGGCAAAGAACAGGATGTTGAGGTGTATCCTGTAGCCTCAGCTCTTCCAGAATCGGAGGCAGGATTTGATGTTCCAGCCCAGCCTGCTCTTCATAGACTGTCTCTGAATGAAGAAAATAGGTCAGAGACAGAGCTCAGTGGTAGAGCCCTCTCAGTATATGTAATGCAATGCCCTGGGCTCTAGCCTATACTGCAAGACACAAACAAGAACAACAATACAACAAGAAGAAAATAATAAAGAAGAGACTTCACTAAACATGAGCCTCATGCCAGCTGTGGTAGCCTATACCTGCAATCCCAGCACTTCGAAGACTAAGGCAGGAAGCCTGCTATGAGTTTGAGGACAGCATGGGCTATATAGTTAAGTTTCAACCCAGACTGAGCTGCAGAGTGCTACTCTGCCTCAAAACAAGCAAGAAAGAGTTGGAGAGATGACTCAACAGCTAAAGATACTTGCTTCCAAGTCTGAGGACCCAAGTTGGCTTTCCTGGTATTCATATCATATATAAAAATAATAATAATCAACACATGCCCTGCACCATAAATAAATTATTGAATAAATAAATAAATATGAAAAATAAAGAAAATAAGCTAACCCATGAAGTGTTAACAATATCCTAAAACTATAATCATGTGAAGGTGAAACACAAAATAGAAATTTCTATAGAGTAATATTCAAGTATGCTCAGATGCCAGGTTCGGGGACATTATAAAAAATGAATTGGAGAAAAAAAAAAAAAAAAAAAAGAAGTAACCTTTGATACTTTCCATCTGGTTCTCTTCCACGGAACCATGAGCAATTTACTGCAGGATATAGCTGTATCTTTTCCTAGCCCACAGTCTCTGAACGCAGTGCCTCAAGAAAACTGAACTGTTTTTTTTTTTTGTTGTTTTTTTTTTCTGATTCTTCTGAGATATTACACATGGAAAAATATGTTCTCTTTGTGGGTTTTTAATATATCAGTTGAGCAGATAATACTATGTATTTTAGCTCATGGAAAAGAAAAAAAAAAAAAAGCCAAGTGGAAAGGCATTTTATTCTCCGACCCAATCACACAGTGTGTCCATACAGAGTTGATGAATGAGACAGATCCCCCTGCAGAGAACTTCTCCATACCTGTCCTCAGGCTCAGAACTAAGTCACAGCCCCTCCCTCCTCCAACTCTCTTTATAGCAATCTGAGTCCAAATTCGATCACCTGCTTCATCCAATTGTATGAACCATGGTGATGCTGCTTGGGAAAATCTAATAGTGTTAATCTGGGGACTGCTCCTGTGCCCACAATAGGATCAAACAAATAATCAATATGCTTCCAAATATAACATTAGTGATCAAGGAGACAAAGAGGAACGGGGTCCCCATTTGTAGAGGGAGCTGCTTAGCTGGGATCATATCACAATGTGACCAGAATGATGCCTCAACAGAGAACACAGAAACTCACAGCAGCAATGGAGTGAGCGGTGTAGCTTGTTCTAGAGACATCAACAGTACAAGAGGCTTTCACTGGCAAGCACTACACTACAAATCTGAATGGCCAGGTATTGTACTAGGCATTTAAAAACCCATTCAATGACTGACAGCAATTTAAACATTTTTTATTTATTATTACATACGTTTGTGTGTGAGCATGTGTGTGCGTTCAAAGATAACTTTCCATAGTCCGGTCTTTCCTTCCACCTTGGAATCTGGGAAGCAAGCGTGTTGTCAGGCTTGCTCAGCAAGCTGCCTACCCAGTGAACCATCTCAAGGGCCCATCAACAGTGATTAATTTAGACATTGTTATGATTGTCTCTGTGTTACCGGTGGATAATTTTGAGGTTTTTTTTAAAGGCTCCAACTTCAAGCAAAGATAAAACTGGAAAGCAGGACTCAAATGAAAACCATTCCGGGGGAATCCCATGAGGGCGGCTGGCTTGGGAAAAACATCCCTTACTCAGGACTGATCCAAGTTCCCTATAACTTAGGCAGGTCAATCTCTTTGAGGCTAAGCTTCCGCACCCTGAAACAAAAGTGACGAGACATATTTTACGTGTTTGGTACTTGCTTTAATATCTGGTACAATGTCCTGATTCAATCAATGTTGGTTCCTAATAGATTTAACATTACATAACTGTTACTATGGGGGGGGGGTTGGGGGGAAAGAACGCAGCCTAAGACAACAACCATGAGCAAATATCTGACTCTGAGTCAATGGTGCAACCATGATCTGCCCGCTTCAGTGCTTAGTAGTGAAATGACGACTCTCTGCAATGGACTTGGAAAGGAAGGCGGGTTGGTGGGTGGGCAGAGGGGTGGGTGAGTGGGCAGAGATGTGGGGGAGAGAAATGTCATTCACCCAATGTAGGTGGTACATGTGTGAGTAATAATCTATAGTGCTTTCAACTTGCATGTATGAGTGAAATATCTCACAGTAACAGTGCTGGGAGACTGGCAGACTATGTCGCAATAAAGAATGAAATACTGTGGGACAGTCCCACAACAGAATGGTGATAAACAGAAGCAATACGCGGCTAAATCGGTTGTGCCGTAGGATTCCATTTATCTGACACTCACGCTCAGAATTTGACGATCTATGGAGCTGGAGAGATGGCTCAGCGGTTAAGAGCTCTTGCTGTTCTTGGGGAGGACCTAAGTTTGTTTCCCAGCACCCATGCTGGGCCACTCTCAACAAACTGTAACTCTAGTGGTAGGGAATCCAAAACCCTCTTCTGGACTCTGTAGGCAGCTGTAGTCACACACACACACACACACACACACACACACACACACACACGCAGAAAAAAACAAACAAACAAACAAAAAAGAAAAGAAAACCCAAGTCTTTAAAATAATAAGAAGAAAAGATGGCCTAGAAATCAGAATAGTTACTAGCGCTTCATGGTGACAGGTCTTATTGCTGGGAAACGGATAGGGAGTCTCCCAGCGGTAGTGTTCCCCAGAGTGCTGGTAGTGCTCCACGCCGTGGTCTAGGGATGTGTTTTCGTGGGTACATTAGCATGTCAACACCTCACTGAGCTGTGCCTCTAATGTGTGAGTGGCTCACTCTAGGTAAGATACACCTCAGTGTAGATTCTGCCTCAAGCAGCTCCCATTTTCTGAATGCCCTTCTTTCTCTGTACCAGGCATTCTTTCTAGGCACTTTCTGATGCATTCACTTGGAAAATCATTTCAGAGAATTGTCTGGCAGAATACATTATTTAAGCCTTTAAATGCAATGAGCAGCGATCTTATTCTTAGAAAATGGCTGTCGTCTTTTGGGAGGAAGCTCGGCCTGAAACGAAATGGTGACTTGTGTGATACTGCTCAGCCTCCTGGCCTTGTCCAGCGGCCCCAGGGTCTTTTCATTCTTTCTTTACAACTAGGTTCCCTCCAAACAAGCAGATAAACAAACAAACAATGTCTTTCTAATCCCAAATCTCCACTGTCTGGAATGAGACTGTGTCATAAGGACGGAGAGAGAGGCCAATTCTAAAATTCGACACCCCGAGAAACACCTGTAAGGTAGATGTCCTTATCCAAGGCTTGGCTTCCCCTCCCTGTTCCAGGAGACAGCTCAGTTGAGAGGGCAAATCTTTCTTGCTCTCCTTACCAAAGTTTCTCATTGGCCTGACCAATGGGTCACAGACAGAAAACCTATCAGGAGCATCTTGGCTAGAGGTCCTGTTGATGGATATATAAACAGTTGTCTCCGACCACACAGACGTGGTTGCTGTGTGTACTCCTAATCTCTGCTGACTTGCTTTGGTACAACCTTCTAAAGACAGGCAGTGTAGACTCACAAGATGGCAACTGCTACACCAGCAGTAGGAGAAGCTGTGCACATAAGAGTAGAGAGGGAGGGAAGAGGGCTGCTTGCACTAGAAGGACTTGGGAGACTTGTTCAAAATGCAAGGCTTCCTTGCTCCTGTCAAGAGTAGCTGAATCCACACATCGGGAAGCAAGCCCTAGACCATGCTGAGTTAACAAGACTGTGCTGGGCATTGTCTCTTGTACACAAAGGCTGAAGCTAGCTGGAGAGGTGGCTTAGTAGTTAGAGTACTAGTGCTCTTTAGAGGCCAAGGTTTGGTTCCCAGCACCTAGGTCGGGTTGTTTGCCTAGAACTTTAGCTCCAGAAAATACACCACCTTCTTTTACTTCTGCAAGCATCCACCCACACATGCATAATTGCACGCACACACACACACCAACTAACAGAACTAAAGTAAATCTCACTGTGGTTTTTTTTTTTTTTTTTTTTTTTTTTTTCGGGATCAAGGACATTTGGAAAGAGCCCTTTTAAGAAAATAGATCTTTCCATTGTTTCTTTGTCCATCCTCCCTGTCAATCCACTCCCCCATATATTCACTTTTATTCATATATAATCTATTTATCCACGTACCCACCTACCACACATCCAGATACAACTTAATCTCCATGCATCATTCTGTGCATACATGTACCTATCCATGCACTCACCCATGCATTCATTTGTCTGTCTATCAATACATATATTTATGTATACATCCATTCATCTACATACACATATATCTATCCACGGATCCATCCATCCACCCATCCATCCATCCACCCACCTATCCATCCATCCATCCATCCATCCATCCATCCATCCATCCATCCATCCATCCGTGTGTTCAGCTATACATCCATATATCTGTCCATCCACCCAGCCATCTCTTATGCCTTACATACATACTTTTGTCCATCCATATATACTTCCTTCTATCCATATCCATCTACCTATCATGCATCTGTATATCCATCAATCCACAATCACATAGCACTTAATATTATCTTTCTGTCATGCCAGAGATTGGATTTTCTTTGCTGTTTAAAAATACATAAATGAATCCCTTATTTCAAGTAGTTTTGCAGCAATCTTAGCAAATTAGCCTTATTCACCTATATAATTGTCATTTCAGTCATATTTCAGTCATTAAAAAAACCAACTCAGACTGCTTTCCACTGGTCTCAGTAACATACACAAGCCTTTTATTTCCTGCTAGCACTAAGTCTATACAAAGGACTCCGTGGACCTTAGAAGAGAATGACTCCATGATACCACAGAGTTCCTAGCTTGAGACTCTTTTCGGGGAACATGTACCTTTAACAGGGAACACCTGAGTCCCGAGAGTCCGCAGGTCAGCCAGCACAGATCTATGGAGCTGATTACTTTTTGAGACGGCCAATTACAAGTGAGTAATTTCTTTCCCTCCCAAGGCACTCCCTGGAGGATACACTATAGATTCTTCTGCTTCCAGGAAGCTAAGAGGATTTGGGTACCAAAGCAAAGCCCATCCATTGTGAAGTTCTTAGAACATAATGGCTTCTGAGGAGCTCTGTTTGTATAGAACAAGAATAACCACAGAGGCAAAGCTTCAATAAAGGACAGTGGTGGATTAAGAAGAAGAAATGAAACAAATGAGGCACCCTGACAGAAAAAGAACTCAAAACCAAACCCATGCATTTGGGACTGACTGCTGAAGATCTCTACCATCCAACCAGAAGCTGGTGGCTAAGGGAATGTTTGTGATTGTTGTGACCTACAGAATTTCCTTGTTTAATTTTCTGCCTCTCCAGACCCTAAAATCTGGAAAGAAACTGTCATTTCTTTCTTCCTTACCACTGCATCTCATCCAGGTGTAAATCAAACAGTATCTGCTAAATGATGGTTTTATTTCCTTCATTGTGATTAATGCCAACAACATGAAACAGTTGTAGCAATTTCCAGTGGCCTTAACCCAAAGCCAGTGACTGCTGTCCACGGGGACAACCTCCTTTCATTTTTATATAAAGGTGTTTAAAAACAAGTCTATCTAGCTAAAGAATGGGTAAGACAGGAGTCATTCAACAGCAAGCTTGAAATTAGTTTTATACAAACTGTAAGAGACACGCTTGCAGGAAATAGCCCTCGTCCTTCTATTTGTCTTAGCTGGAGGCAAGGGCATCTCTGATCTACCACCCAAAAGATATCCAGTTTGGGGTCACACATTTCAACTCAAGCACCAAAGGTTTTCCACATTGGAACGTGGGTGTTATGAAGTTCATAGCTTCAGTTGAGCCCTTGCTCCACAATTCACAACATCACACCATATCACTCATCCTGTGACATCTGTCCTAACTTGTTAGCCTTAAAACCGCCCTAGAGCTATGGGAATAGCTCAGTTCATGAAGTGCTTGCCTGGCAAGCATGAGCTCCTAACCTGAGTCCTTAGAACCTACATTGAAAAGTCAGCACACTGGTGAGTTACTCAAGCTTCAGTGGGTAGCTCTGCACCTATGCCCATTGGGGAGTCCTAGGTTAAAACACGTGGATAATAAAGTAAAGTTGAAAACAAAACAAAAATGCATTTAAAAAGTGGGGACTTGGTGGGGATGGAATGGGTTTAAGAGATGATGAGAGAATAAGTGTGACCAGAATGTACTATATACAGGTATGTTACTGTCAAAAATTAGTTAATTTTTTTAAAAGTCTGCATATGGTGGTGCATTCTTGTAATCCCAGCATTGGGGAAGTGTAGACAAGAGGATCCCTGGGGTTTGCAGTACAGCCAGCCTATCCTAATTGACTGATTGAGCTCCGGTTTAACAAGACTCTGTCCCAAAAAAAAAAAAAAAAAAAAAAATAGCAAGCTCAGTGACACCTATGGTCAACCTCCGGCTTTCCCTGCATTTTCACACATGTGTTCCTCCACACATAGACACCCCACAAACACACATCCACTCACTGATAGCCCTTACTTTTTCCACTTGTCTTGGATTCCTTATTCCATGTATTCTGACCTTTTTATATGATGTTTTTTATAGCATCTCAAACATCTCATCAGTTCCTGACATCTACTGTGTTATTCTGAAAATCTTAATCAGCTCTTTGATCTTCATCCCAGAAATCTGCCTTTGTATTACTTAGAGAGTTATCAACACTGCTTCTGACATGCTCGAGGTAGATAGATGGATATGTGGATAGACGGATCGACATATAAATATGCACATAGATGGATAGTTTGATGGACGAGCAGATGGAAAGGTGATTGAATAGATGAATGGATGGATGGATAATTTAAAAGATGGGTGGATGGATGGGAAAAAATGGATAAACAGTTGAAAAGATGGATGGAGTAGATGGATTAATAGATAGGTGGATAGATAAATACATAAATTGATGAATGAACAGTGAGTGGATGGATGGGTGGTTGAAAAGATGTATGTATGTATGTGTGTATGTGTATAGATACCTGGCTCACTCTCTCAGTTTCCATCATAACACCTGAAGTGCTTCACTATTCATATCTTGTTTAAATGTTCGTGTCCCTTTAGTAGACTTCAAGCTCTATCAGACAGAGACCTTGCCTTTGTCTACCTTTGCTTCTTAGGGCCCTACACAGCAGTTGGCAAAACCAGATAGCAAGTACAAGAGCAGGGTAGAAGACATGCTTTGGGAAAATAAACGCATTTACTTCAATACTCACTTTTTGAGTGTGCCCAGCGCCATTCCAGGAACATGATTTTCCCTTAACAAGAGAACCTTGCGGCAGAGAAGCTCTGTTGCTATGTTACTTCCATCCTGTACAAAGAAATAGCTAGTGGCAACTTCTGATAAAACTTCGGACTGGAAGGTGTCTCTCCTGATCTCAATGAGAAGTGAGCAGGATTTTAAAAACACAGCAAATGGCTTGCTACCTGGGATCGCTTTCTTTCCACAGATAAGAAAATCAAGATGTACTAGATACCTTAAGGTTAATGGTAGGAACCCACCATTCCTACCACCCAGTCTGGAGATCTTTTCACTGTGGTGTGTGGAACCTGTAAAACTGAATGCAGCAAATACACTCTATTTATTTATTTATTTACTTACTTACGTACTTACTTACGTACGTACTTACTCACTTACTTACTTATCTACTTTGGTTTTTCGAGACAGGGTCTCTCTGTATAGTCTTGGCTGTCTGGAACTCACTTTGTAGACCAGGCTGGCCTTGAACTCACAGAGCTCCACCTGCCTCTGCCTCCCAAGTACTAGGATTAAAGGAATGCTGCACCATCACCTGGCCATACTCTTCTTTTGAATAAAGACATTGAAAAAATATTCTGTGTGTGTGTGTGTGTGTGTGTGTGTGTGTGTGTGTGTGTGTGTG
>NW_026596034.1:30648564-30680175 GCF_907164565.1 Psammomys obesus | reverse complement strand
TGTGTGTGTGTGTGTGTGTGTGTGTGTGTGTGTGTGTGTGTGTGTGCATGTGTGATGTGTGTGGTGTGTGTGCTTGTGTTTGTACACAGGTGCGGGAGCCCGTGCACATGCTCACAAGCATCCGCAGAAGTCAGAGGAGGATCTTGGGTGTCCTGCTCTATTGCCTTCAACCTTATTCATTCTCCAGGGTCTCACGGACTCCAGAGCTAGGCTGGTGAACAGCAAACCCCGTTCACCCATTCGACCCATTCGTCTCTACAATGCAACACACACACACACACACACACACACACACACACACACACACACACGAAAGAGAGAGAGACGGAGACACAGAGAGAAAGGGCAATGGAAGTATGACTAAATTTGGCTTTTTATATGGGCTGTGAAGATTTGAACTCAGGTTCTTATGCCTGCATAGCAAGTAATCTTACCCACTGAAACAGACACACACACACAGACAGACAGACAGACAGACACACACACACACACACACACACACACACACACACACACACACCAGGCCAGAAGGAGATCTTTTTAGTTACACAGCCCTTTCCAGCTTGTAGATCCTACCCCTACCATGACCAGAAGGTTCTAATCAAACTATTCCAAGTGCCATTGATGAGCTGGTATTTTTTTCATCTAAATAACTGGATCCTGATAACATCAGGAGACATCAGGTGCTTTGTATTTGGATTTTTTGAGGGCGCCAAAGGATAACTGGGAAATCCTTGCCTGTGCTAGTCCTGCTGTGTGGATGGACTGCCATGTTTAATGAGATTCAAGTGCACTAATATTGTGAAAACAGACCACTGTCCTAGTTACCGAGGGAGCTACAAGATGCCGTGAGTTCCCAAACTGGTTCAAAAAAAAAAAAAAAAAACCTACCTGCTATGAATTGTAGTAAAGTGTGTTTTTAAATTATTTCAGAACCGTAAAACCTCTCCATAGAGAGTGCTTTGCAACTGCAAATTAAATATAGAATGTCTATGAGCTGTAGCCATTTTTACAGTTAGTCTATATTTCCATGGGGGTTTGTACCTTTTTTTTTTTTTTTTTTTGTCTAGTTATACTAGTTAATAATGCAGGGAATTTGCAGTAATAGAGTAAATGTTATTCTGATGACACTATCTGATTAAATTAAAGATGACATTAAAAAGACCATTTCAGTAAGGAACAGGATTCTCTAGAAGCAACTAGAGCTGAGTGTTTTCAGTCAGTTCGTCTGAAAAGGACAAACAGAATTTCTTTCGCCATGTGAGCGATGAGGGAAGTTAAGGAACAATGGGACTAAACAACATATGGGACAATATGAAAGGCTTAGAGTTCAAGACGCAGGCAATTTCGGTGAGTTGAGAGCAGCACTTGCGAGGCAAACAGCTTCTGTGGCCTGGGAAAAAAATGTAGAGATGCATTAGGGAAAATGAAAGCGAGAGGAGAGGGCACTGAGGCTGGAGTGGAATGCGCTGATGCAGTGACAGCCAGCAGAGGAGTTGCACAAACAAAAAAGAGAGAGGATTAGTCATGTCCCTGCAGCCCACCCACCACCCACCACCACCGCCGCCGCCGCCGCCAATGCCAACACCACCATCTTCTCTGCAAATCCTCTAACAAGGGGGTGAACTGCCAGCCCCGTGTAGGGAGAAGTTTTGAGATTCGGGTCCTAATGATTTCCGTCTCGGAGCCTCTGTTCATGAGGTACTTGCCAACTAAAAACGCTTCTCCTGAGTGAGAAGTTCACCCACATAAATCGAGGGACTGTTTGAAAATCCCTTGACTTAAGCTTTTAGAGAGGGAATCTATCGGAGGAGATGTCCCTGGGCAACGTGACTGAGTTATGAATCATGGGCATTTTGGCCATGAGAAGATTCAAGGTGAAAACTGTGGAGGAGAGGAGGACCCTAGTTCCCATGGAAACACCAGCCCCAAAGACAGGTGGCATCGGCCCCAAAGGCAGGTGGTATCTCTATGGCTGTGGCAAGGCTGCTGACATATTTGAACCCAATACACTCATACTTGGGGAAAGGAGGTAGAAAGAAGGAAAGAGGGAGAAAGGAAGAGAACGGCTCATGGTATGAAAGCATCCTATGATCTCGAAAGGACATCGCTAGTTGCTACCTACCCCCAGATAGCTAACCTGGCTGTTGTGCATAGCGTGAGCCCCACATAACTATTTTCTCATAGAAGGGACAGAGGCATGACGGGGAGGAAAGTCACATGTCCCACTCCCATCTCAGGAGAGAGTGCGTCTTGGAGCGTGCATCCCTCACAGTGCAATGTCCGTGGTGCAGTTGACTCTCTGAGCCTAAGCACGCAGTATTTATTACCTTCCCCACAGTAAATCACGGAGAGACAACACGTGATGTCGAATGCCGCCACCAGGCAAGTCTATTAAATAAGCGTGTGGAGAACAGACATGTGGACCAGGGATCCTCAAGCCTGCACAGACGCTTCCAGCCACAAGGAAAGTCACCATGGCTCGAAATGTGCAGGTGCTTGAAGCATCACAGCTAGTCAGACATAACAGCAAACTGTTTACAGGAAACAACTGAGTTCCCAGAACTTTGAGTGGCTTGAACCCTTTTCCTTAGAGTTCCCAAGCCCATCACAGCCCAGCAGGCACCCCACACACACTTCCTCTTTCTCTCCTTACAAGGCCGAGGCAGCAATTGATGGTTATCAGCTTTCTTACTGGTGGCTAACACTTTGGAAATGCAAAAAGCTTAAGAGGAGCTTCTGATGTATATGTTGAGAGATGAACAGTTGTGGGCTAGGGATGTCTCTCTTCTCGTCGAAGAGCAAGCGGAGAACTCTGGTTCCAACCCCTACAGGACATACAGCGGGGATGGAGAGGTGGAGGCAGGAAGATCAAAAACTCAAAAACATCCTCAGCTACCGAAGGGATTTAAATCGCTCTCATAAGAAAGCAAACCAAAATTAAACCTTGCTTATACTGAGTGAGTGCTCTATCCCCTAGCTACGTCTCCAGCCCGAAAACCAAATTTTTAGAATGATTATTTTGTATGGTAGTGATATAAGATATGACTGGAGACATCAAACAACACAGGAGACACACACTCATCACATGTGTGTGAGGCCCATAGAATCTAAAGCACTCAGGATCACCTGGATGGAAGCAACTGGCTTTCGGTGGGTAGGCTGCTCTAGCACAGGTTCCTAAGTGGCCACAGAGGTACCACTCTTGAGTCAGGAGATCAAAGAGCAGAAGATAGGAAGGCAGTCCAGCTGTACTGGGGAAGATCCTGGACTTTTCAAACAGTTTTACTTTGAACTTAGAACTACTCTTAAAAAATCGAAAGTAAACTTCTTCAGTTTTATTTATTTATTTTTTAATGAATGCGTGTGTATGCCATCTATGTGCAGGTACCTGCAGAGGCCAAAAGAGAATGTCTGATCCCGTGGAGCTGGAGTTACAAGCATGGACATTTCCTCTAGAACACACTGTGCCCCTAAACACAGAGCAATTGCTCCAGTCCCCAATTCTGATACTTTAAAAAAAGGTCATAAAATTATAATTATAAAAAGTGGAGGCAAAATGTCCAGTTTGACATGCATCCTGGTATACTCATTTGAGCTAAACTTTTCATAGTTTTGACTATGCTTCACACTCACACATTTCAGTAAAAACAGACTCTCTTTTGGCCCCAGCACCCTGGGACTCCTAACGCTGCACACCTTGTTTGCCTCCTGTGATCTGGGTGTCATAGCACACCTGGTCCACCTTCTCCAATGATCCCTTGGGTAGATTTTACTCATACTGTATTTCTAATTAGAAAGGTCATTTATCTAAGATCCTGAGGGACAGCGGTGGCTCATCTGGGAGCCATAGCAAACATTCTTTGAGCCTCGGGGTTCTATCAGACCTGTCTTCAATACCCAAAGTCTCTCCTCTGGTTGATCCCAAATACAATGTCTCCCTTTACATTCGGGAAACCCCAATACGACCTGTGACTCTCACTCTCAATGGAGCTTTTTGATCATGGAAAGGGAAAGTGATGGAGTTTCTAAACGTTCTGCAACTCTCTCTGTGTTTTGTCGTGACACTACACAACCCATCTCACTGGATGACCATGTGCCTTTGCTTCTAGACACAGAAGTCAGTGAGGTCTGGTCTATATCTTGTCTGCCCCTATTTCAGTTGCAGTTGTGGGCTTGGCAGTTTTCTAGTGCCTCATAAGTGCCTATGAGATCTTGGACATTTGGGTGACTACACTAATTTTGGCAAGTCATTAGAAAATGACTGAGGACAGTAAAATATATAATTTCACCATTTATCTACTTATAAATCATTTAACTAGGTAGGCAGCCACTCATCAAATTTTGAATCCATTTATCTGGTTACCCATTCATCCAACTAGCCCATTGTTCATCAATCTATTCATCTACCCATGTAGTCTTTCACATGACCATCCATCCATTCAGCTCTTGAACTATTCATTCATTCATCCACCCAGCCATCCATGTAGCCATCCATCCATGCATCCATCCATCTACAGATCCCCACATATATCCACTCATCTGACCAACTATCCATTCAACTATATAATTATTCGTCTGTTACACTATCCATCCTTTCATGTATTCATTCGTCTAACCATCCATCTACCCATCTAACTATCCATGTATCAATTCATCTGGCCATCCATCCATTTCCATTCAACAATCTATATACCCATCCACCAACCTATCCAACCATGTAGTCACTCAACATCCAAAAATCATGCAGTCCTGCTTGCTCTGGTAGGCCTTTTTATAGGATTTTTAAAGGATAAAATAAAATAAAAGAAGACTAGAAAATGAATAAGATGGTCCTTGCCTTGCCTTATGTCACTGTTTAATAGGATAAATAATGTATGAAAGCAAGGACCATATGTTGTCCATCTTTTTGTCCCCTGCAGCATCTTGCACAGGGACTCACATTCAGAAGCAATCAGTAAAATGACTGCTGAATTAATGCCTAAGAACAAATATTATATAAGGCAGTGAGAGAGAAGTGTCAAATAAATACAACCGATAAAAGGCTACAAAAGAGCAGAGGTTGGACTGATCATGCCCAGCTGGGTACTACAGAGCAGGTGAAATCTGAGCCGAGACGGAAGGAGACGGCTGGCCCAGATGATGACAAACACGGAGATGATAGCAGGCTTCCCCAGAAAGTGTGCATGCATCCATGCATGCAGTCCCCTGCTCACGGAGATGCTAGCCACAGAGCAGGAAGGCCTTCTATAAGTGTTTGTTTTGAAGTGGGATGCCCGCTGGGCTGAGCTGGGCATTAAGGCAACAGAGAATGGAATACAGTCTCTGGCCTCATTGAGTCTCCTGGGGCAACTTCTCTGGAGGAAGCTGATGGCAGAGCGTAGGGTGAGAAAGATGATGTGTCCAGGGGTTGCCATAAAACAGCAATTTAAACTGCAGAGAATGAGGCAGAGGTCCTAAAGGGACCACTGATGAATAGCTTTCTAATTTGACTAGGTTTGAATGTGTGTTTGCAATTAGCAGCACCCATTTGCATACAATTAGTGTGCAGAGCCCTTTAAGAGAGTTTGTTCTCTAAAGTAGGTTAAGCATACCCCCACCTCCGCCATTGCCATTGAGCCTGCACTATTGATTTGTTTCATCCATCTCCTGTGCTCTGCAGGCCAAAGATAGTCTTCAGGTAGGCCAAACGCAGAGTGACACGTATCTATCTGGCATTTGCCCTGTATAGGTAGAACCAAGGCTGGCCTTAACAGAGGCCCTAGCGAAAGAGAGTCTAACACCAACTGACTGTGTACAGGCCAGATTCACAGCTGCTACTGACAACTCCTGAGGGGCGGGGGGAGGTGGAATCCAAAGATGCAAAGCGAATTCAGGGGAAGAGGTGATGGCCCCAGCACGGTATCACTGCTGTGAAGTGCTCTGTGAGCCAGGGGTCAAATGATACAGACTCGGGTTCACGTTTGGTTCCTGTAGACTAGTGCCAGGAGCCTGAGCCAGTGCCTTGGAAGCATGGCCTTATGCCCTCATTTACTCATTTAATACAGATCTGTAGACCGCTAAGCCATCTGTTGGCTCTAAGGATCCAGTGATGAACACATGTCCTATGCAGGTAGCTATCTAGCAGGAAAGATCATTGATGAGTAAGCATTAAAAAAAAAAAAATGAGTGCATAACTGAAGCTTGGTGTATGGCTGCCAAGAAGAAACACTTTCTCCTGTGAGAGCCTGTTGGAGAATACAGAGAATGGATAGCAGTGAAGTGAGCGGGGCAGCCGCATGTACACAGTCCCTGTGGCGGGAGGTGAAAAGAAAAGTTCAAGTGCTGAAAGCAAGCTGGTGTGGGAGGAGGGCAGGGAGCGGAAGGGAGAGGGCACTGGAATGAGACTGAGGAGGTGGGGGGGTGAGCGCACTAAGTGGAGAGGTTACAGGCCATGCTCCCTGTAACCTGATGTTAAGAGCAGTGGAGAAGCATCGGTGTGCTTTAACTGCGGTCAGAGAAGGGAGAAGTATGGACTGAGACATGAATATGAAAAAGAGCGCTGAGGCCATAGCTTCAGAATGCAATGGAAGATGGCTCCCCTGAGTCACGGCACGTGGACTCAGAGGGATGGCGGGACATGTCACAGTCGACGGCTCGAGATTTCTTAGGCTAGACAAGAAGACACTCACAGGGCTTCCAGCATGCCACAGGAAAGCTTTGAACCTGCCTCCTCACCTCACAGGCTCATCTTGGGCAGAGGCATTACACGGGCAAGAGAGCCACACCTGCACCCTTGGTGCTCCGTACAGACGGAGTTAAAGTGAGGCTCGGAATGGGATATGCAGAGAATGGAGTGTGTTCATCTGTGAAATTAAACATAGTTCTTCATGACACGCAGCACTGTGTGCTGGGCTTAGTCAAAAGCAGTAATTAGGCTGAGTATGACGGCGAACATGCTCATAATCAAATGAGCAATTCCAGTGAGTGAGCAGGGCTGGTCCTTTCGGGGGGGGGGGGGATGGCAGGGCATGGAAGGGATGGAAGGACAAAAGGCAAAGAGTGAGATATATAGGGAGACAGGCGAGGTAGGCTGAAGGCCGGGTGGGCTCACCCCACAGAGGGCCGTATCCCAGCTCAGATACCAGTATGCTTAGTCGCTGTTATCATCATATTTACCTTCCACTTAGAACAACTATCCCATTATGATTACCCCTCACAGTGAGACAAACGTTTGGGTGCAGTGGTAAGGCTAGAGTGGGTTTTCTTTTGTTGTTGCTTTATTTATTGTGGTACTGGAGACTGAACCCAGAGCCTTAGGCATGCTAGCCACGTGCTCTACCACTGAGCTATATCCTCAGCACTTAAAAAAAAAAAAAAAAGTAAGAATTGGGTTTTTGTTTTTGCTGTTGTTGTTGTTGTTGTTGTTGTTTTTGTCTTTATCTCACTGAGTACCATGGCTGGGTTTGAGGTTGAAATCCTCTTACCTCTCCCTCCTGAGTAGCTGAGATGACAAGGCTGTGCCATTGTGCCTGGCTCTCAGGTGGGTTTTCTGCTGAGGGACTCAAAAGGCCCAAGATATCTTTTTTTTTTTTTTCCTGAGGAAGGGGCTTCTTGGAAAGAGGAGAGAATCCATCTACTCCCCAGCTCTCCCAGCTCATCTGAAGGACTCGTTCTTCATGGCTGCAGTACTGAGGTCCAGGTCTTCTCCAGAGCTGCAGGATGAGGGGCCTGTTTATCTCTGGCTGCCCACCAGCTTCTAGCCCATGCTTGCATTTCTCGGTATAAGCACCGCTAAAGCCGGCAAAGGTGTGGCAGATCCTCTCATGTGTAATCTCTGTCCCCCACTTGTCACAGCTCTGGCTGCCCTATGTGACTTTCTCTGAGGCTTTTAAGGTCTCTTGACATTCCTCTGAAAACCTACTGTTTGTCCAAGTGTCTTAAGTTCGGCTGAGCAGTTAACCTGGACACATTTGCAAAGTTCTTTTTTTCCCATGCTGTATAACACAAGCCTAAGAAACACCAAGAGAGAAAGCCATGGGGGTCAGAGATCATCAACCATGGGTCTCCAAAGTGCCTCTCCTGATAGAAGGTGTTGGGATTGCTTGTAGCATGGGAACGCCTGAAATCTAGAATGCCCCAATGAACAGGCTGCAATGCACTCTGGGAGAGATGGCAAGAAAGAGTACTTCAGGCAAGGCTGTCATGGGCATTTATATAGCAGGCAACAAAAGTATCAGAGCGGACTGGGGCCTTTCAGGAGCCAGTACACTTCAAAAGCCAAATGCCATCAGAGCCTTAATTCTGTTTCACTTAAAAGAGAATGCACTTTTTCCAACTGGCCACCCAGCAAAAACAACGCATCCTGAGAACCACTAGGTGTGAGCGCTGTGTGCGACACTCCAGAAAATTCTAAAGGGAGCAGGGCCATTCTTTGGTGGGTTGCGAAGGAGGAGCAAGCCTTCATGCCTCGGTTCCACTGCAGGCCAGGTAAGCAGATACTGTTCTCTGATTTTCCTCAAAGTGCAGTGAAGGTCAGGGAGGTAAGGTGCCCTGACCTCTGCTGGCAAGGCAGAGCTCAACTCTGCCCTACGCCAACCCCTACCCCCACACCCCCTTCTGCCTTTGACTCTTCACAAGGCGTCCTTGGACCAACAACCTCAGAAATAATGATTTAATTATCGGTGTTTTCTCAATGACATAATTAAATATCCACAGTGAAGTATATTAACCCGAACTTGTTCCAAGGATGCTTATGCCCTCACTACCTTAGAAGCTTTAAAAAAAAAAAAAAATCAGTTTTGGCTGTTATGGATCTAAAATTAGGTTTCCAATTTATATCCCAGAGGCAAGAGGTACAAATGGCTATAAATAGCGTGGAGGTGGCACATTGTCTTTGGGGTGCTTCTTCAGGAGCTGGGAGGACACGAAATCGCTACATTGGACAATGCAAGCATATTTCTCTGGCTTATGACTAGCCGGGGTCTGCGGATGAGCGGGTACCGCTGGGGTCGGTCTGAACTGAAACCCTGCCCTGACAGGAAACTCTGCAGCTATTGAGAAGGCCATTCCACGCTCGTACTGTACCATGTGTTCCCTGGCTTTGTCGCCATGCCCCTGCAAGCAGGGAGAGGGAATGCGGGCACCCCACCCATTTCATCGCCTTTAATTTCCAAAGCGAGAGGTACCTGCTTTGTAACATGTAGCTAGGGGCATAAATAAACAAACTGATAGATAGATAGACACGTAAATTAAAAGGTTTGGAAGGTAATGGCAGTCTCTCTGCCTTTATTGCTTCAAGCAGTAACAGAAAGCTAAAGACCTAAGTGACTTAAGAAAATATAACATTTACTAAGCTCATTTGTAGGTCACTAGTTAGTTGTTTCATCCTACTCTATTTCATTGCTGTTGTTTGTTATTTTTCTTTGGGCGACTTTTAAAAATCCATTTTTAATGTAGACTAATGTGTTTTCTTCCTTCCTTTTCCACCATATAGGGCTTTATTGAGTGGGAAGGCTTTTTTTTTTTTTTTAATCTTTCTTTTTTTATGGTTTTAACTTACTCTGTTCTGGAGGTGAATGAACACGGGACAAGAGGAAGACAGTGCTTCCGACTCCGGATTAACACATGCAGCACTGCAGACAACAGAGTAACATGAGGCTTTCTTTCCCCTAGGTTTTCCGGGAAGGAGAAGCCTGCCACTCACTTCTCTGAGGTCCCCCTGCCACTGTAACTCTTAGGTCACAGTGTAACTTAGGCTGCAGACTGTAACTCTTAGGTTAAAGCCTTGTTTTGGATCCCATTACTATAGGACACAGGATTACATCTTACGAAGTCTTCCTACGGTCCTCCTGATAAACACGCTGAGCAGCTTTCCAAGTCTGCCTAGTGTCTGCAGGCTATGTGACAATAACCATCGTCCTGCCCTCTTGCCGTTCAGGAGATGAAGGTAGCTAAGTAGGGAGGGGGAGAAAAAGACGAGGGGGAGAGGGAGAGAATATGAGACCCACATTTGGGTGGGAAGTCATTCTTCTTTTGGCATAGATACGTGTTAAGAATGAATTTTCTAAGGGACAGGCAAGGTGGCTTAGTGGTTGAAGACACTTGCCACTAAGCCTGAGGACCTGACTTTGATCCCCAGGAGCCACATGCTAGATTCAGAAAACAGACTTCCAGTTGTCTGCAACCTCCATACATGCGCATCAGTGTGCACACACACACAAGTAAATGTAATTTCGAAGAATGAGTCTCCATCCAGCGAGGAAGTTCCAGACTCTTAAAAATCAGAAAGGAAAACATGCCAAGCTGTCTCTCCTCCATTCTCAGAGGAGGAATTGAAAAGCACAACTATTTGAAGAATTTCTTGACTCGTCGTCTTCTGTAAGAAAATCAGTTCTACCGATGTGCATTCCAAGTTCACCACTTAGTGTAGAGCATGATATAACTGCTGCCCAAAAAGCCTGTGAGCATTGTAAAATAGGTATTAAGTAGCCCAGAGGAATGAATGAGAAAATTAATACCAGTGAGACAAAATGGCATGTTCAGGGTCATGAGGAATTAAGAGCCAGGACTGACTCTGAACCCAGAAGCTCTGACCAGAGTCCCTGTCCCATCCAGTGTCTGTGTAGGGACAGCATAATACACAAACA
Source organism: Psammomys obesus (assembly GCF_907164565.1). Lineage (NCBI taxonomy): Eukaryota > Metazoa > Chordata > Mammalia > Rodentia > Muridae > Psammomys > Psammomys obesus. The sequence goes on along the minus strand of NW_026596034.1, from coordinate 30,669,547 downwards.
GCATAAGCCCCAAAGAGCAAGAACACTCCAGATATTGGAAAGCAATAAATGAACAAACTCAAAGAGATTTTTGGACAATGGACAAAGAGAAAGGTTTACACAAAAGGTTCAAAAAATCCAACTTTATCTTTTTTTTTTTCTGGAGATAGGGTTTCTCTATGTAGCTTGACTGTCCTGGACTCGATTTTGTAGACCAGGCTGGCCTCGAACTCACAGAGATCCACTGACTCTGCCTCCCCAAGTGCTGGGATTACAGGTGTGCGCCACTGCACCCAGCTGAGATTCCAGTTTAAAGGAATCCTTAGAAATGAAAACCAACTCTAAGGCCCAGCAGGGATTATAACTGAGTGAACAGAATTTCCTCACTGTACTGTGGGTCCTGTTGAATTATTGGGGTCAAGATTTCTTCCATCCTTGGGGTCCATGATCATTTACCGGTAAGGATTGGGTCAAGGGCCTGTTTGATAAGCATCAGAGATGACCTCCCCGGATAATGTGAGTCTCAAGCCCTCACGGCTGACACTTTCTCTGTTAGGCCATCGGATCAGAGGTCTTCCATAATTTCTAAATTGGGAAAAAGTCGCTGAATTCAGGTTACATCTTCTACGACCTAGGACCTCAACCATGGGATTTAAAATTAATCCCTTCTAGCCAAATAGACAGGAGTGCATGAACAGAATTTCTCAATTTCTGGCTCACGTTTCCTCCCATAGAGACACTTTGACAAATCTCCACAAGGTGAACTCTCCCCTTTGTGTCTTAGGGTGACCATCAAGCTCAGTTAATCAAGTTCAAGTTTATGTAAGTGATGACCAAACTTGGTTTGGCAGAAACAAAACACATCGGAGACAAATGGTAATGTGACTCCAACATTCAATGATGCAACACACACACCGAACATCCTGAAGAGAAAGCAGTTTCTGTCTTTAAAGAGTCGATAGTAGAGCAGATGCAAGAGATGTACAATGACTTCAACTCAATGTGACAGAGGATGGAAGATGCAGATGTTGAGAAAGTAGAGGTCATTCCCAATGATGAGGGTCAAGTTGGTGTGCGCACAGAGAGTAGAGAAGATCTGGAGGATGGCTCTTTGTATTGCATCTTAAGAGACAAAAGCCGGGCTAGAGAGATGGCTCAGAGGTTAGAAGCATTGGCTGCTCTTCCTTAGGTCCTGAGTTCAATTCCCAGAAACCACATGGTGGCTCAAAATCATCTATAATGAGATCTGATGCCCTCTTCTGGGGTGCAGGCATTGCATATATAATAAATAAATCTTTAAAAACAAAAAAAGACAAAAGCCAATCCAAATGCAACAATAATGTCATCCCAGGCTGACAATAACATGGCCAAGAAAAATGCAGGAGGGATTCTCAGAAATCAGTAGAGTCCTGTGTGTTGATTTGGTTTGTCTGCTCCCCAACCCCCAAATCTTCTTGTTGAGCTTCTAAAAGGTTAGGCTGAGAACTTAGGAGCAGACTTCCCTAACAGAAAATCCAAAACTCTGAAGTGACTGTGGACATCAGCCCCACAGCATAGGTCACAGAGATTGCTGGGTCTCCATGGTGGGGATGTCATCTCCAGGAGCCTGTATCACAAGCTCAGAAGTGTGACCCTCACTCTTCTGGGCCACCAGGGAGCCATTTTGCCCATTAGGTAATTATCTGTGATGGGAAAGAATTCACCTTCAAATGGTGAACTCTGGAATGAGCAGCAGGCCATTGGCTAGCCTTGGCGGGTCTGCCTTTAACTGCTGGTCCCACCCTATGCTAATACTTCTCTCCTCTGTTCAGAGGCTTGCTGCTCTTGATTTGTCCAGATGTGCCCAAGGCGTTGGCAGGGAGCCATTTCCCTCCAATTTGTTTTTGTATTGGGGTTAGCTCGATGGAGTGGAAGAGCAGGGCGAGGCTGCTCTGGTGAAGCCTGTGAGCCTGTGACCAAGAAATCCCAGTGACTATCCTAGACTGAAGGTCCTCACAGTGGGCTCTCCTGTGTCTTCTTGTTCATATTTCCCAGTCCTGATGCACAGACCCAGGTGGGGGGGCACTCACACACCCAGGGGATAAGCAGGTTGTGAATATGCACAATCCTGCTATCAGACAGACCTGGGTTTCAATATTGGGTTGCATTTTTTTTTCGAGTTTTAATGCACTTTATTGTCCTTATCCAGAAAGTGGGGGTAGTGATGCCTAGCTCCGATGATGTTTTTGAAAAATAAACAGGAAAAATGGGCAAGTTGTCTACAGAGCATAAAACTCAATGTATTCCCAGCACACGGGAGACTAAACAGAAGGGCTTCAAATTCAAGGATAGCCTAGGTTAAAAATATCGAGACCCTAAAATAAAACCAAAAAAAAAAAAACACAGCTAAGTGTGTGTCACTCAGAAGACACTCTGTAATTGCTAATTACACTTTGTTTTAAATCCCTACTATGTGATTTGCCTTGATTCACTATCTAGATCTTTTATAATTTGGGGGGGGTATGTATCTGAGAGAGAAAGAGGGAGAGGGAGGAAGAGAGAATGCACAAAGACCCAAGGAGGATGTCAGCTCCTTATGCTCTTGAAGCAGGATCTCTCACTGAATCTGGAACTAGGCTGACAGTCACATGGTCCTTGATGACCCATCTGTCTGCCCTCCACATAGACCTGGGGTTATAGGCACATGTGGTCTCACCTGGTTTTTTATGTGGGTGCTGGGTATCTTAAATCAAGTCCTCCTACTTCTGCAGTAAATGATACTACCCGCTGAACCAATCCCTACTTCTAAGCTAACTTTCTGGAGCAATTTTTGAGAAGTTGTCATCATTGTCTTCAGTCTACCAAATTGGAAACAGGATGAAAAGGAGTAAGGAAAGAAAGGCAGGCTTCACACTGGAATTGGTCTGTCAGGAACCAGAAAGACTAAGCTAATATATTCTTGCAAATGGACATCTCATTTCCCTGGGTGAGAGGAATAGAGGGACAGGCAGGAAAAAAGAAAAGAAAAGACCCCAGAGAGACTCTTCTAAGAGCTGTCCTTGACCTGGGACCTCAGTTACTGTCACCGGCTTTGAAATGAATCCCTTCCAAGCAAGCTGAGAGAATTAAGTGTGTGAATAGATCTCTCACTTACTAGATCTCATTGGCCTTTCCAGTGATACCCAAAAATTTCAATGAGGGGCTTTCCATTTATGCTTTAAAATGATCATTGAGTTCAGTTAATCAAATCTGAGGTCATTGTAAACCTTCATTTTGTTTTGTTTTCTCATGTCTCTTATGCAAGGTTTTTCCCTGGAACTACCTTTAAAATGTGACTTTTTAGCCAAGCTTGGTGCTCATACCTGACATCCTAGAGCTATGAAGCTGAGGCACAAGGATTGCTCTATTTGAGACTAGATTTGGGCATGAAGTGAGTCTCTGACTTAAAATAAATAGTAAAGTTTTACACTCAAGTGTCCTATATAACATATTTTTGGCATGCTGTTTACTGATTCTTTCTTAATTCAAAGACAGAAAGGTTAGGGGAGATGAGGAAGAAGAGATACCAATTTTTCTTCTTTATTGTTATTGCTATTTGGAGAGGTTGACCTTTGTCCTCTGCCTGTTCTCTGGAATATGAAAGGAACCCAGTGACCAAGTTCTTCCTCAGATGGGACTGAGGCCCTTCATTCTTTCCTACCAAAGAGCAAGTCTTCATGCTGGACTGGCAGTGTTGGGAACAATCAGGGTAACATATAAGGAACTGAGTGCTCTATGGAAACCGACTGCCATCAGGTACTTTAATGATGTTTGAGGACACATGAAGAAGGATCCAGTTTGTGTCTACATGCAAATCAGATCTGGCTGAAGGAAGGAAGCCCCGTGTCACAAATGCCACCATGCACAATGTGACTACAGGTGTACAATACTCTGTGGACCACCCAGTGACAGAGGAAAGGCATGCTCAGCTGGAACCCAACCACTTGCTTTCCAGCTCTTCATCACTCACCTACTTTATTCCAATACAGCACAAGGATTAAGGCGAAAATCAGCCAAAAAAATAAAACAAAATAAAATAAACCCGGGCCATAATTAAGTAAGGCCTAAATAAGCAAAAAGGAAATTAAGATTAAAAAACAAAAACCCAGCAGTAAACACCCAGTCCTTAGCTTCTATGAAGTACCCTTCTATGTGATTTTAATTTTTCTTCTTTTGCAATTTCACTGTAAGTGGATTAATTGCCTTTTCAAACCTAGGGAAGCAACCTTAGCCATTCTCCTCTGCGATGCTGGGGGCTGCAGATACATGCTTCCGCAGGAATAACAAATGCTGGGTTTCTGAGCACTCGCCCATGATTTATGAAAGGTGTACCTCACTGTGGGAAGATAATGCCATTTGAAATGGTCCATTTCATAAATCTATCCCCCCAGTCTCCCAGTCCCCAACTACACCCAGGACTCCTGTCAACTCCCGAATCCAATAATGTTTTCATCCTCTATTGATGAGAGAGAAAGAGAGAGAGAGAGAGAGTGAAAGAAAGAGAGAGGGGGGAGGGGTTGTGTTTGGAGGAATTACGATGTCCTTACATGGAAAGAAGCTAACGCTCCATTCCCAGGACTTTTTATGCCAATGGTCATGGAGCTCTGAAAACAGGGAAACTTGAACAAACAAAATAAAGACATAATCAACATTTGCAACAAGTAGCATTAATTACAGCATGGACCCAATCCTCCAGCAACAACACAACCAAAGGTTTTGCCCGATGTTCCTCTCTAGCACATGAGAGATTTATCCTTTGGAACTGATACATTTCCTATTCATTCATGCATCGGTTCAGAATATCTGCTTGTTCATGTAACTGCAAGAAGGGGATTCTCTGCCAAATGTGATGGCAGAGGCAGTCAGGGACCAATCATAAACTTCAGAGAAATTCATGGTTGTGAGTCTTCCTGGTCATAAGAGGACAGAGGTGATATATATGCCCCCAATGCCACGCAGGTTCCAGAAGACCCATATGAAATTCAAGCAGGGGACAGAAGCGGCTTCTCTGGGATCTGGTGAAATGGACAGCATCAACATGAAGAGAGACTACAAATGTGTATGTCATGTGACTTACTGTCTATTAGAGAGTCACATGGATGTGGGCATCATCTCCTCACCGAAGACTCTGAGGCACAAGACAAAAGGCATAGTACAATGACACGCAGATCCTAGGTGGCATGCATACCAAAAGCAAAGAAATTAAAGCCACTGGGTAAGAGACAGTTTAAGATCATTAAAAAGTATTTTTTAAAAGAATTAGCCTAAATGCCCATCACCCAATGAATGGATACTGAATGTGTGATACATTTACACAATAACATTTCATTCAGATGCACAGAAAAATAAAGTTATGGGATTTTTCAGGAAAATAGATGGAACTAGAATATATTATACCAAGTGAGGTAGTCCAGGCTCAGAAAGATAAACACTGCATGTTCTCCCCAACCCCACCCAATCATTTTAGATTTTTCTATTGAACTTGGAATGTGTGTACAAACTTGGAAGAGATAAAGGGGCCAGGAGGGTCAGGAGAAGATTTTTTAAGTGCAAGGGGATTGTAGAATATATGTGATCTGAAAACGGAGGGAGGGAATATGGGAGCATGGAAAGATTTTTGTGGGATGGATGTGGGAAAAGAGAATGGGGGGGTGAGCCAAAATTAAGGATGTATGAAGGGGTCACATTGAAACCTATGATTTTATGAGCTAATTGGAAACTGCAACTTTAAAAGGAGTTTGAATGGAGGTACCCTACATGGGATATTATTGATTCTAAGTCATTGAACAAAGAAAAAAGTCTCAGTGGGGAGGATGGGCACACTGGGAGAACCCCCACATTCCTACCAGCCAGATAGAGATAGATTAGAGAGCAGGTGAAAGACAGGATATGAGATTTAAAAAACAAAAACAAACAAACAAAAAAATGAAAAAACAGATGCAGAAGTGTGAATCTGAAAAACTCCGAACACAGGATTCTTATCCAGATATTCTGGAATTTGCATATTTTGACTTGTATTTAAAAAGCAGTTTCAAGGTCAGCTTCGGTAGAGAAACACTGAGCTAAGATGGGAAGGCACGCCATTAAAAGTCCAGCAGTATTTTTCATATTTATTTCCTTTCTTCTATAGTGAGTGAGGACGACTTATAAATCAAAAAAAAAAAAAAAGGGGGGTGGGGTAAACAAATACCATACAGGTTATTTTATACAGAATGTATACTCCTTATTTCATCTATTTATACACACAAACATTTCTATTTCTCAGATTTATAAAGTGTACAATACATGCATGAATGCTTTAAGATATGCATATATTTGCATAAGGTAGAAAGAAGTATATTATTGTCCCAAAGTCTCCAAAGACCACTGGCCAAATGAAATGACGACCATTTCAAAAGCATTTTTGTATAGTGCGATGGAAATAATTTATTTTCAAAAGCTTTAAGCCTATGTTCTACACACACACACACACAACTGGGGAATACGTATATATTTTCCCACAGTTATACAGATTCCGTGGCCTAACCATGAATCTTCTAAGTAGATGGAGGCAGTTGAATTGGATAACCTTGGACCTTCCTAATAAGACAAGAAACTTTTAGCAAAGTGTATAGAGATCTCAAATCAATAACTATTCCTCAATGTCAAACGGGTCATCGGATCGTCAGTCTGATGGGCAAGTAGGAAGTGAGGCAGGGATGCCATTAATTTGGAATGGGCTGAAATGAAGTTTGAAAAAATAAAGTTCACCCTTCAAAGGGGCTGCGTATCTAGAAACAGAGATTCCTCTCCCCACTCCCAGGAGACATGGGTGTTTCCTATGAATGGATGGACCACTAGGCTCAGAAATGACTTCCAATATTAAAAATTCTTCAGAGTCCTAGTATTGGCAAACTTGAACACCCAGTCTTTGAGTATCTTGTGGCTCAGATACACCCAGATAACTGTCTGGGGCAGGACACAGAATGAAGCCTTTGAGTGCTCTATGTCTGGGACTTAAGCACTCAGCAGCTCAGTAAATACTGCCAGCAGTACCGACTCATCCTGATTTGTAGGTCAGGTGCTGAAGGACTGTCCCAACACTAATGGAACAGAGCAGAGTGTGGTCAGTGAGGACCTGCTTCTTCCTGGCCTGCATGCACACTGCAAGGAATGTGAAAATCTCATATTCCCGTTTTCACAATCCCCCTCAAGTCAGCCATCTTCTTCCTTACTAATAATCTAGGAAGCTTCTGATATACTATGTAAGATGATGACATTGCAGGACTTAAGATCCGAAGTCCCAGAGTCTGAGTGGAAAAGCAGCCTCACCGGCTGTCTGCCCAGCCTTGATAAAGCCAATTACTCTTCCACAGAGATCACAGGACAACAGGATCTCAGGAAAGAACTTTTTTAAATTGTGTGTGTGTGTCTGTCTGTCTCTGTGTGTGTCTCTGTGTATGTCTCTGTGTCAATGTGTCTCTGTGTGTATGTCTGTCAGTGTCTGTCTATGTGTGTGTCTGTGTGTGAGTGTTTATCTCTCTCTTTGTGTGTGAGAGAAAGAGAGACAGACAGACAGAGACAGAGACTAAGGGTGCATGTACAGAGGTCAGAGACACTCTCAAGTCTCAGTCCTTCCCTTCCACCTTGTTGGTAGCAGGCTCAATTTGGTGTTTCCTACTGCATATGCCAGAGTAGCTGGCTGTCCCATGAGCTGCCAGGCATTCTCCTGTCTCTGCCTCCCATTTCGCCAGAGAAGCAGTGGAATTATAGACATGCACTACCATGGCTGAGCTTTTAAATCTCTAATTTTACTTATCATCATTCTGTATGTGTGTACACGACGCTTGTGGCGGTCGGAGAATTCTCTGGAAGCAGTTCTCTTCGATGTAAGTCCCGCAGATGGAACTGAGGTTATCAGGCTTTTAGACAAGCTCTTTTACCCTCCGAGCCATCTCACCCCACCCACATCCTGTTTCCAGTTTTTGTGGGGGTTCGTGGGATTTGAACTCAGGTCCTCATGCTTGTAAGCACTTCACCCACTGGGCCATTTGCAAAGACTAGGAGGGAGCTCTGAGATTTAAACCAGAGACAAAATGCTTAACACCGTGCTGGATATATTAAAAAGCTTAAAATAAAAATGTATGTTTAGCACCTCCATTTAATTTGCATAATGATAGAAAACATCCTCAATAAAAAAATGTTACTGATAATATGCCTTATAATAATATGTGCATCAAATCAGTACAATTGAAAACACAAGCATATTAATAAGTCAAAGTGTTATCCTGGTAACTGTGGTAAATTTGAAATGCCATGAAATGAAAAGCTCTCTCTCCTCCCTGCCTCCTTGCCCACAAATAAACTATATCCATCTCTATTGCTCTTTTCTTTAATTTTGGTTCTTAGCATAGGACCTTCAAAGGAAGCCCAGAGTAGCCTGGAACTCCTGATCCTCCTGCCTCTACCTCCTGAGTGCTGAGATTACTGGTGTGTACCATACGTGACTCACAAATTCCCTCTTGATGGATACTTGATATAGCAATTATTTTTTAACAAAAATAGTAGTAATGGGAATTATAACAAGCCTGGTGTGGAATGCCTAGGGTTTAAACTTGTATTTCCATGTCATTTTCCAGGACTAGGCTGAGTACATATTGTACCAAAAGTATATAACCATTATTATAAAATGTAAATGGATTACTAATGGATTAATATGTTTTTTTAAATCTTTACAAGATTGAGCTGCCAGCAGAACTCTTTTTCTCTCAGCCTCCACTTAGCACGTGACACCCTGTAATACTTGAAGCTAAAGAGTTACAGGATTCTGGAATTGTATATGATCCTGACAGAGATGGATGAGAAACGTACCCCAGACATACCTCAAAGAGTAGTCCTGACTTTTTCTTAACCAATGGTTCATCTACTGTAATCATTTGCTGCAAACTGCAGTTGCTGAGCTGTTGTCAGAACTCTCTCCTTGCCTAGGGTGAATGAGCTCTCAAACCAGGAGGAGGAAGAACAACCCAGACTTGTTCTGAATCCGATATGGTCTACAGACCTTACCTAGAGTACAACAGCCAGGAAACTGGAAGGTCCTACTAAATAGCAGATTAACATCCAAGCATGCATGGCCTTTTCACAGGCTGCTTCCCCTGCTGCTAGCTCCTGCTCATGTCTTCATCTAGGTAGGGTATGGTGAAGCCCAAGGGTAACCTGTCTCAATATTAAGAACTCTAATCTATGCTGAGGAGATGGTCTTTAAAGGGCTTATGGTTAGTCAGGAGAGACTCTGGGAAAACTTGCTTGGGCTGAATCACTATACGAAGTTATTTGGAGGACCACACAAGGAGTTAGGACCCAGGTCAATCACGTTGAAATGGCCATCAGGGATTTCAAGTTTGTCTCTGGACCTCTATCCCTTATTCCTTGAAATCTGCCCTGCATACTCCTGCATTTAAATCTCCCAGAAGTACACCCTGCATCTTGTCACTGCCGCGTTCAGTCTGCTGTGGTCTCACCGCTAAGAAATAAGTACAAACTCTGGGTGATGATGTTCAAGTTGCCATGGAAGACGCTGCATTTGCAAGGTCCGAGTGGTGGCTGGTAGGGTGAGAACAGATAGAAACAGGGTCCTCTTCTTCCCCATCACTTCCTCACTGTGCTTTAATAGTCTGACCAGTTAGTTTCCAAAGAGCAAGTAACACCGCCTTCCCTAACTTGCCCTTACCTACTCTATCCAATCACTTTGAAGCATCATGCCAGCATGTTACCTTTTAAAAAGGTGTGTGTGTGTGTGTGTGTGTGTGTGTGTGTGTGTGTGTGTGTGCTGGCAATACAGATGTTTACCACCCATTCCTAGTTTGTGTGCTGCTTCAGATCAAACTAGGGCTTCCTGCAAGCTAACTGAACCATACCCCCAGTCCCTAAACATGTTTTCTATGGGAGTAAGTGCTCCCAGGGAGCAGTTTAGCTCCTGAGCCTTGATCTTCTAACCCCATTTTCTATATTGTAGAAAGTCTTAGTGGAGTCTGGGTGGGTCTAGAAGTCTGGATTGTGGACATGACGTCTCACCCAGACGGACAGGAGCTCTCTCCAGGTTCTTCTGCAGATGGACTTAGATAGCTCACATCTGTCCTCCAGACAAGAGGGCTGGACCAGTGACCTCCAAATGCTCTTTGCATCTCACCTTGTGTACTTGGGCTCTGGGAGGGGCCTGAGGCCACACTGAGTCACTTCCCTTCTGGGAAGGTCCCTCCTAGAAACCAGTACTTCCTGGGCTATGAATGACAGGTGGGGTGGGCTCTCTGTGATGTGGACCAAGTGGGTTTAATTGCACTGGGTCTTCTTGTGGAGGGACTTCACCCTGGCGACCACAGCCGCCGGCTTCTCTTTCAGGGAAGTCAGCAATTCCAGCCTCCTCGCCTGGCACCTCTTGAGAACCACACCAGGAGCATTTCGAGGACAGCATTTTCTTTGGCAGGTGTGCCTGCCGGCAGGGCCCACTTCAAGGATGTCAAGAACAGGGAAACAGCATCTGGGATCTATCTGTGGTTGTTGGTTTGCACATTTGGAGGGCGAGGTGCAGAAGAACTGCCTTACACAGCTTGTTCTTACCCAGGCATAGGCTGAGTCTATATGAAAAAAAAAACACTAGGCTGGAAAAATTACCCACAAAGGCACCTGGGATGGGTCATCGGGTGGTCAGTTAAGAAAGAGCTGGGTGGGTACACCAGACACCTTCTGACAAGTTTCCATGCTGGTGCTCTCTGTGAAGCTTAGGGAAAGGGCTCTCCCTGTATGTTTGAAAGGCTGTGGTCCAAGTACCCAGCCTGACAAGCAATGCCAACTGGAAGTATCTTCAGTCTCCATCTCAGTGCCCGCTCTTCTTATGAACTTTTTTTTTTCTGTATATTGTCCAACTTGGAAAACCCAAACCCGTGTCCCTTTTTATTCTAGCTAGACCCACCGGGAATGCCACATCTGCAGAATCCCCATCAGGGTCTATGTAGTCACCTTAACACCTACTTCTATCTGACTATAGGTATCCCATACTTGAAGAACATGAGATGATGGCCTTTGACTGCTCCCTTTTGTCCTTAAAGCATGAGGGCAGTGATACACAGCTGTTGAGCTGAAGGCATCCAGCTCAGCAAATCCTTCTGTGATAGCTGGGTTTCCACGTCTGGCTCAAAGTCCTAGGTGTATCTATCATTCATCTCTCCCTAGCATTTCCCAGTATGGCCAGTGCCCACCCCTTTCCAGCCTCAGAGGAGAAGGTAAATTCCCTAGTTCCCAGAGCATGCAGGGATGCCAGGTGCCTATGCTCCTGGTCTGGCCACTGTTCCTCCTGAGAAGAAAGCTTCATCTTCCTTCTGAGTGTTAAGTCCTTATGAGCAATGACAGAATCTTTCAAGGCTCTTTTCATTAAAGCCTATTAGATTCTTAGCTACCACATATCACACACATGTCACTATATGAAACATTACGTGATGGCTTCTTTATATGATGTCCACATGACCTACAGTTTATATTACTATCCCTATTTTATGGAGGAGAAAACAGAGGCTGCTAGGAGATGTCCAGATTTGTAATGCTAGCAATTATTACGGGCCCAGAACTGATTGAAGGCAAGACCTCCACTATATTTAACTGCCACTCAGCTTGTCTCAGTCTCAGTGACTAACATAGCAACTGATCCATGAACGGATAGTATCCAACAAAGACATGGGGTGGTTGTCTCAGTGATAGCCCAGAAGTTTCTAGAGCTTCTCAGTGAGTGTTTCTTCACGTTTCTCCCTCATTTTTGTTCATCCTGTTGTTTATACCAGTAAATCTACTCAGTAAGTACCCTAATTTGCTTTCTGTTGCTGTGATAATATGTTGATCAAAATCAACCCTATGGGGAAAGAGTTTATTTGGCTTACATGTTCTGACCACAGTCTGTCACTGAGGGAGTCAGGGCGGGAATTCAAGGGCGAGCAGAGTCAGATGCCATGAAGAAAATATTCTTTTTTTTTTTTAACTTTTATTAATTACACTTTATTCATTTTGTATCCCTCCATAAGCTCCTCCCTCCTCCCCTCCCGGTCCCACCCTCCTCCCTTTTCTGCATGCATGCACCTCCCCAAGTCCACTGATAGGGGAGGTCCTCCTCTCCTTCTTTCTGATCTTAGTCTATCAGTTCTCATCAGAAGTGGCTGCATTGCCAGGGTTCTAGGTTATCTCCATGAATAGTCCTTGGTTGGAGTATGAGTCTCTGGGAAGTTCCCTGTGTTCAAATTTTCTTGTTCTGTTGCTCTCCTTGTGGAGTTCCTGTCCTCTCCAGCTCTTACTATTTCCCACTTCTTACATAAAATTCCATTCACTCTGCCCGTCAGTTGGCCATCAGGCTCAGCATCTGCTTTGACAGTCTATACTGCAGAAGCTTTCAGAGGCCCTCTGTGGCAGGTTCCTAGGTTGTTTCCTGTTTTCTTCTTCTGTCTTTCAGAGGCCCTCTGTAGCAGGTTCCTAGGTTGTTTCCTGTTTTCTTTTTCTTCTGATGTCCATCCTCTTTGCCTTTCAGGATGGGGATTGAGCATTTTTAGTTAGGGTCCTCTCTTTTGCTTAGTTTGTTTAGATGTACAGATTTTAGTGGGTTTATTCTATGTTGTATGTTTATATGAGTGAGTATATACCGTGTGTGTCTTTTTGCTTCTGGGACAACTCACTCAGGATGATCCTTTCCAGGTCCCACCATTTACCTGCAAATTTCATGATTTCCTTATTTTTCATTGCTGAGTAATACTCCATTGTATAGATGTACCACAGTTTCTGCATCCATTCTTTAGTTGAGGGGCATCTGGGCTGTTTCCAGCTTCTGGCTTTACAAATAAAGCTGCTACAAACATGGTTGAGCAAATGTCCTTTTTGTGTACTTGAAAGAGTACTTGTGTACTCTTTTGGGTATATGCCTAGGAGTGGTATGGCTGGATCTTGAGGAAGCGCTATTCCTAGTTGTCTGAGAAAGCGCCAGATTGATTTCCAGAGTGGTTGTACAAGTTTACATTCCCACCAGCAGTGGAGAAGGGTTCCCCTTTCTCCACAACCTCTCCAGCATGTGTTGTCACTTGAGTTTTTGATCTTGGCCATTCTGATGGGTCTAAGGTGAAATCTCAGGGTTGTTTTGATTTGCATTTCCCTAATGGCTAATGAGGTTGAGCATTTCTTAAGTGCTTCTCTGATTCTTAATGGCACCATCCCCGCACTCCCCCCTACCTCCCCCCCCCCCCCCCCCGCTATTTGCCTACAATTCCGCCCTAGCCGTACATACAGGTGGTCTGTTGGTCTCACTTCCTGGGGTACAGTACATAGTCTGAGAAAGACTAGGGAGAGGAGGTTGCATCTACGTAGCTCAGGGGTGTCCCCCTTCAGGCTGGGTGAAGGCTTTCCAGTGCTGGTCATTGGGATCAGCCACACTCCAGTTGCTAATCCAGGCTCAGATGTAAGCAGGCCTTTTAAACTCACTGGTTCTTTGAGGGTGAAAGCTGGCTTCTCTTTGGGATCTTAGGAGGAGGGGCGAAATGACACTCCCAACACTCAGTCCCTCTTGGGTTTAATCATTTAATGCCATGGTCCCATTAACTTGGCCAGACCCCTGATTGTCTGCTGCTGTTTTTTTCCCCCCGTGGGGTGGGCATTTCTTTCTTTTTTTTTTGTTTTTGTTTTTGTTTTTGTTTGTTTATTTTGTTTTTCCTTTCCTGCATTTACTTTGCTTTTCACTTCCTTTTGCAGTACAGGGGACTGAGCTCAGGGTCTCACATCTTAGGCAAGCACCCGATCATTGAATCTTAGCTCTCTTTTTTCTCTTTATTTTAAGATAGGGTCTTAGGAAGTTGCTAGGGCCAGCCTCAAACTCACTCTGTAGGCCGCTGCCCTTGAACTTGTGATCTGCATACTTACATCTCCCCAGTGGCGAGGATTGCTGGCCTGCACAGGCCTGGCTTTCTAGCTGTTTTCTTCATGATGGCTCTTCCAGGAGCCTCGACGACAAGAAGTCTGTGCTGGCCTTTCTGCGCCCTCCAACCTCCTCCTACCCCTGGAAGCGGCATCTGGCACTCTTATCCTGCCCTCCTCTGCTAGGCTCAATAAATATTTGGAAGATAGTGACTCAGGAATGGCCGTCTCAGAAACCAGGATCGTGCTCTGATATGGTGCCAGGATCCCTCTCCTCCCTCCCCCAGCCGCTCCTTAGCATTGGAAATAGATTTTTTAAAGCAGTTGTTATATAGCAGTTCCTCTTCAAAATCCTCCTTTCCTTTTCTTTAGTAATGTCCATATAAATCACCGTTATAAAAATAAGGCAAGCAGAAGGAAAAATATGCAGTACCTAGAAACTGAAAATTCAAGTGTTTGCTTTTTATGGGACACTTGAGGCTCTTAAAAAAGAGAAGTGCGAGAAAACTTAAATACAAAAAAAATCACTGTATGATAGCATAAAAGCCCAACAGAACTGAATAGTTTATGAAAATAATTTGAATATTTACACTTCAATTTATGGTCTGAAAATCATCCTTGGACCACGTTCTTATTTTTAAATGGATTTTTCGAGAGAGTGTTAAATACGTTTTGATTATTTTGACACGGTGCCTACTCGGATATTCTGCGCAATGATTTGAAAGCCAAAAAGGAAATTCCTTAAAAATCTAATGTAAGTCTACGAGAGCATACATTTTATATATACAACGAGACGTACATTTATAAGCATGTGGGGTTTAGAACAAACAACCTGACTTAAAGGGGTTCTTTTCGCTGCTGTTATGATTGTTAGGGAAAATAATAGTAAATTTAACTCAAATAAAGAAATGGGCTAAAACACACTATAATTCTCTTGACAGGAAAACTCGGGTTCAAATTCATATCTTCTCATTTTCTAAGTCTGAGTTTTGCATGATGGCTTAAAGTGTGGTTTATCCTCAACATTATAGCAACACAGAAGCATGGCCCATAAAAGTGGTGATGAAACGGAGCCATGTTTACCAAGTGCTTTTATTTTCATTTATTTTTCCCAGTAAGCCAAAAAAAAAAAAAAAAAAAAAAAGAAAGAAAGAAAGAAAGAAAGAAAGAAAGAAATCCTTCTATCAGGCTTTCTTTCAGGCCACCTATAATAACATCTTCAACAGTCCCTCCCAACTAAAGCATCAAATATTTAAAAAGATCAGTCTTCACATCAAGAAAATAATAGGGAAAGCACAGTCCCTAACATGAATGGAACTCAAATATGAAGAACACATGGCATACAGAAACAAAGAAAGGGCTTTTAAAGGCCAAGAGACTATTGTAACCAGGATCTGGGACTGTGGTTTCTTTTGTTTGTTGTTTTCATTGATGAATTTTAGCAAGATCTCAACATACAGAAGACCCTTGGGTTGGTCTAGAGCACGAATCTTAGCAATGGGCACAGCTGAGGATGTGTGAGGATCTTGGCAAAAGGATCCATTCACTACACATCGGAGTTAGAAAGAAAAACAAATGTTAAGAAACATCCCTACTGAACCTGCCTTCTAAAGAAAGACGCCTATTCAAAGAGACACAGGCCAAGTGCCCCATGACAGGCAACGGGACTGAAAGTCAGGAACAAGAGATACAAAGCTTGCACCAAGGAAGCACAGCAAATAGTGCTTGATTGAGGCTGATAAGTGTACTTTAACTACCATTGTTCCCTCTGATTTGGATTTAAAGAAAACACTGCAAGTAGGAGGTCAACTCATGAGTTTCACGGTGCCAGGATTTGCTAGATCCCTGAGTACACAGCTATTGAACACCTCTAGGTCAGGCTGAGAACCCTGTGCTGGGGCAGTGTGGAGGATGAGACAGGATCTCTGCGGCAGGGAATTGACAAAGAGACCTGGAGACAGACACATGTCATAACAATGGAATAATATTGACTGATAGTCTGTTATATCACCAATACATAGTTGAGCCCCGGCATGTCACAGATAATGCTGAAACTACCCAGCAACTGTGTCCTTGGGTTATCCTCCTTCCTCACATGGAATGGGGGAAAAAAAGTTATGGGAAATTAAAGACTAGGACAAGGCCATTCAGACACAGAGGACCTAGAACTGCCCTGCTACACGCTGGTGTCAAGGCTCAAACTCCAGTGATTTCTAGGTCATCATCACAACCAGCCAAAGCCCTGACATCCTCCACAAAGTTTAACAATACCTGATTCCTTCCCAGAAACAAGGTTCCCCTTATGAAAGAGGGAAAAATGAGCTTTGGTGTGGGTCTTTCTGATAACTTCATGCTCCCCCAGCTAGCTAGAGGCAGCATAAGAGCTGGCACTCTGGGAGATCGACCCAGTCTCTTTTCAGCAACTCAGGCCACCTCCGTCAAGTCTTGCAAAGCCAAAATGAGTTGTACAACAGCATTGACAGTCACTTGCCATGCAGACACGTGTTGCTGGGTGTCTCAGCTTTGGCCTCTGTAGAGAAAAGGAACCTGCCACCCTTTCAGGCATCATAGAAGAGTCCCCTTTTAGGTTCGGAACTGTTGAGGGGTTGTTTTCTCAATCCTGGTTGCTGCCATCTAGTGGCAACAGGGATATGCCTTAATGGTGCTGCCGAAAGAGACCATGGTCACAGGGCACATCCTACAGAGGTTGCATACTGTTCTTACTCTTACAAAGCAAACACGGAAAGCCCAGTGTATGTTAGGGCCACCAATGACACTTTGTATATTAAGATCTATGTCCTCATGACAGCTGCAAAATCCTGTGATGAAGTGGTCTTCAAAACATGGTTCTGGGCTGGCAAGCTGACTCAGTGTGAAATGCAAGTGCGAGGACTTGAGTTTGGATTCGAAACTGTCATGAAAAGCTTGTTGTGGTAGAGAGCATCTCTCATACCGTCTCTCTTGAGAAGGGAGGCAGAGGCAGGAGAAACGCCATATCCCATGAGAAACAAGAGACTCTTTCTCAAAGTAAACAGTGACTGAAACCCAAGGCTTTCTATCCTCTATTTTCAGGCTTTGGTATACATGTGTCTTCCCTACACACACAAACACACACACATACACACATGCACGTGTGCACAGAGGCAGAGGGGGAGACAGAGATGGAAAGACAGACATTTAAACATATATATAAACATACTGTTAAAGGGGCATATAAACTGCTGTAACATTTAGGAAATCCAAAGGCATGACCTGGTTTTAAGCTTTCTCGGTGGTGACAGTAGTGGTGGTGATAATGGCAGTGATGGCAGTGATGGTCGTGGTGGTAGTGATACAGATGATGACAGTAATAATGTTTGTAGTGACGGTGGTGGAAATTCATCCATAAATTCTTAGGGTAATACAAACCATAGCAGAAACACCAACAATTAGGCTTAGGGTGAAGAACATTTGTCATACGATACCATCACCTGTCCTGGAGGCTCAGGTCAATTCTGGGGCAATCAATCAACCAACCAACCATGCCTCGGTGATGAGGTGTCAGGAAAGACTCTGGACCCTGGATTTTGGTGGCCTTCCATGGCTGGCGGCACTCCACAGTGCTGTCACATACCAATACCAAGAAGACATTTTGTCTTAGCCTCATGGAAGAAGACACTGGAAGCTGACCGTCTGCTACTATCTTGGATTCTGCCTCTCGTGTCTCTTTCTTTGGGTGATTGTAATCTGTGTCCTTCTTGCATTTAGCGGTTTCCAGTTAACCTTATTAGTCTTTCTAGCAAATTGTTAAATATGAGGTTAGTTTGAAGATACATTCGAATTTGTTTGGTGTCAGAAATGAGGACAGTGTCAGGGCTTGCATCCTCTAATGAGATTCTCCCCTTACTCGTCACAGAATCCCACAGAAAGTATAGACCTGAACTCCTTACTGGAATCACCCGTATTTGAAAAACATTCACCAGGAGGTCATGTCTGATGGCTACTTTCTAATGGCTGCCTTACTCGATTAGGGAGCACAGTAGGTAGCATGCTCGTACAGCATTCGGGAGACCCTGAACTTGATCCCCAGCATGCCCTAAACTAGGTGTGGTGGAACATACCTAGTACTTGGGAAGGAGAGACAATGAGGATGAGGAGTTTGAGGCCAGCCTGGGATAGAGAATGAAAGAAAGGATGAGACAGAGGGAGGGAGAGAGAACAGAAGGGAAGGACAGGGAAGGGAAGGGTAGGGTAGGGAAAGAAAGGAGAGGGCAAGGAGAGGAGCAGAGAAGAGGAGGGGGAGAGGAAAAGGGAAGGCAAGGGAAAGGAAGGAAAGGGAAGAGAAGGAAGCACAGTATTAATGAGGTTCCCCCTTGCTTTTTCAGGGGTCTAACGAGGAAGGAAGACTATGAATGTGAGTATGGACAGCACTCTATGGGCCAGGATCCTGGACTGAAGAGAAAAAGCCCCAACATTCCCCTTTCTTTGCTTCCTAATCAGAACACGCTATAGACCAGCCATTCTGTGAGTTGGACCCATCTGGGGTTGTACTGCTCTTCCACAGCGGTCGCCTAAGGCCATCGGAAAACACAGATGTTTACAGTATGATTCATAACTGTAGCAAAATTACAGTTAGGAAGTAGTAACAAAAATAAATTTATGGTCAGCACAGCATGAGGAACTGTATTGAAGGGTCGCAGCATTAGGAAGGTTGAGAACCACTGTCACAGACCAAGCCAAACCCACAGCCCTACCTATCCCGGTGATGGATCCCAGCCCTCTAAATTGAAGACCTACATAAAGCCTTCTCCCTACAGTTACTTCTGGTCATCGAGTCGCAGAAACAAGAAAGGTAATCAACATGCCTTCCTTCTTGTAACTACCTTTAACTGATCCCACACCCACAGTCCGCACCCTCCCCCCACCCCACGCTCCTTTTCCTCATCAGAGAAACGAGGATGGGAGCTGCTCCATCTACGTGACAAAGTTATTATGGGACCCGATTAAGATAATGGAGGTGAAAACTCTTTGGAAGCGGTCACCTCTGTTCTAATTATAAAATACTAAAGCCATTGTTACTATTACTTTAGACTTCAAATGCTTTTTTTAGGATTACACACGCTCTTCATTCTCTCGTGCTTCTGTGGGCCAGGGAAACCCAATCTTGACTCCATCGGCAGGTGCTGGGCTTCTGTCAGCGAGAACTTTCATTAGCAGATGATTTTAGTGAGGGGACAGGAATGGGAAAACAAACGCAGGCCTTTTGACGGCGCTGGATCTGTTCTGGCACAGCGCGCGTTCCAGGCTAATGTCTTTTCAAACAGCTCTGTTTTTGCCTGCAGACTTGAATACCCTCATTACAGTGTTTGAAAAAAAAAGGTCCCTTATGTTTTTTTAAAGAGCGCCATTCTTCAAAAAGATGTCAAGGAGTTCTCTTTCTCCCCTCTGCTACAAGGTGTAATGTAGAGATAAGCACAAAATCTGGTTGGAAATGTCACCTATATTGGGACTGGGGAAAGCTTCAGATCATGCAAACAGCTAGGTGGGAAGAGGGTTTTTGTCCTCTCTGGCTGCTGGTATTTGGAGGAACGTACCCCCACATATTATTCATGGGCAGTGAGAACAGCCTGAAAGTCAATTATGGTGGTTTAGAAAAAAATTGGAATCATTTGTTCACAGAGTTCACAGGAGTTCTGAACAAGTCCCCGGCCGTCCTCATGACAGCCGAAGCCAGGTCTTTTGGAAAACATTTTATTTTCATGCTCAGCGTAATAAGAAGAGAAAAGTCGTGTTTTGCAGATGAAATGGGGCTGATAATGAAAAGTAGGTCATGCTTTCTCCCTGTCTCCATCTCTCTTTAACTTTTTCCCTGAAAGACAAAGGCGAGTTTGGAAGACTTGGAGCAAGCAGGCCAGGCCCCCGACTGAGTGCTCTCTGCTCTCTGAATAAAACTGTGAGCATTTTTACCACTCAGGGCTGACATTTCGTGAGGGCAAAGGACTTGGAAATGGAAACTGCCCTCTAGGGGGCTGCACGAAGAGGAGGGGCTGAAATAGACAGTACAGCTGCCAGCATTTGGGGGCAAGGCAAAGCCCGGTTAGCAGTCATGACCTCAGGACCCGGAACATCAAGGCCGAAAGAGGCACCCGACTTCCTGTTGTGGGAGGTGACACTGTTGCACACGACTTCCGTGAGGACTCTACAACTCTGACTAGAAGTGGCCTAGTGGCTTGAATGGCATTTGTCCCTCATAGACTATGGCACTTGAATGCTTGTCCCCCAGAAAGCAGCACTGTTTGGGGAGATTTAGTGGGTGTGGTTTTATTGGAGGAAGTGTGTCACTGGAGGCAGGACTTGAGTTTAAAGACTTGCTTCCCATTCTTACCACCATGCCTTTGTTCTACAATCATGGACTCTTATCCCTCCAGAAATATAAGCCCAAATAAACCCTCCCTTCCTAATGTTGCTTTGGTCATGGTGCAGTATTACAGCAACAGAAAAGTAATTAATACACCTATTCAAAGTCCTTGAGCCAATACAATAGAGTTGAGAATGTCAAAGGGTTGCTCCTAAGAAGACAGATGAAAAATTTGCACGTTTCTCTCCATCCTCCTTTTCTTCCTCACTCTCCCTGTATTCTTCCTTGTTTCTTTCTCTGTTCTCTCATCCTGCTCTCTTCTCCCTTCCTTCCTGAGCTGCCTTACAGTGAAGAGCTTTGCCCTGCTATGCAGTCCTACCACTTGATGCTCCGCCTCACCACAAACCCACAGCAAAATACTGTAAGATGTGGTCTCTGAAACTGTGCGCCAAAAGAGATCTTTCATCTGGTATGGAGGTGCATGCCTTTAATTTCAGCACTCAGCAGGCAGAGGCACCTGAGCCTCTCTGGGTTTGAGACCAGCCCGTTTGATATAGTGAGTTCCAGGCCAACTAGAGCTACACAGTGAGACACTGCCTCAAAACATAAAAAAGAAAGAAAGAAAGAAAGAAAGAAAGAAAGAAAGAAAGAAAGAAAGAGAGAGAGAGAGAGAGAGAGAGAGAGAGAGAGAAAGAAAGAAAGAAAGAAAGAAAGAAAGAAAGAAAGAAAGAAAGA
>NW_026596034.1:30605613-30648554 GCF_907164565.1 Psammomys obesus | reverse complement strand
AGAAAGAAAGAAAGAAAGAAAGAAAGAAAGAAAGAAAGAAAGAAAGAAAGAAAGAAAGAAAGGAAAAGAAATATTTCCTCCTATAAGCTGTTTGTCTCAGGTATTTTGCCACAAACACACCAGGTCACACTGAAGCCCACGGGGGAGAAAAAAAAAAACTTTTATGTACTTGAACATGGAAATGTAGTACAGAGTTGATTATAAATCCATGTCAATGCCAAGGAAGCACAACTAAGAGATGAAAAGAGGGAAGATAGATCCTGATCTTTCATTCCCAAGAGCAATCTTTGCCCGGTCGTCAACACAATTATCTATCTATCTATCTATCTATCTATCTATCTATCTATCTATCTATCCATCCATCTATTTTATTTTATTATTTTTTTTATTTTCCAGTTTATCCTGTTTGGATGAACTTTCAGTCCACTTGAACTCAAAGTGTCATGTGTATAGGGAGGGAAATGGGAAACTATTTCCATGGCCCTGGGCTATTAAATTTGGATAACATTTCCCAGGACTGATCAGAGATATAGCTTAGAGCCTAGAGCAACCATGACTACTTGACTCATTTTCAGATGTAAGAAGAACGTGGCTGGCCTTGCCTTCCTCCTAACAGGCAGGATCACCCTTGACTCCAGCCCATCTGAGACAGTTCAGTTCATATCTCTTGTCCCAGCAGCGTCAGTGTGGTTTCCACTCTCAAAATTACCCAGAGTGAAGTAGGACAAAAAAGCATCAGGTCATTCTCCTGTTAGGTCCTCTTTACAAAGATTGTTATTCTCCTCGAGAGCAAAACTCTTCAAAATCTTTTCAGAGATAACCATGGCTAATTATACCCCACAAATAATCTGCTCTTTCCAGTCTTCCCATGTTTGACTTTTGTGGGATTAATCACTGCTCTGGGTTGAGCTGGGTTCTCGAAAGCTGGGTATTATTGTTTTATCTGAAGGAAACCCCTATGAAATGGGGCCTCCATCCATCATAGCTCCCGGAGTAGAAAGAACTGATTAACACTTCCTGGCCTGCAAACTTGTTTGTTAACACGGGGTTTCCTTTCAGCTGTCACCATGAGGCCTTCAGAGTGCAGTGTGTTTGGGATTGGGCTGACACACTGTTTTATCAAGATGGGACAGTTGTCTTTGCAGGGTGTGCAGGGGGCTGGGATTCCAAGCACCTCTGTAAACACAATGATAACATCATGTCTGCACACTCCCAGAAGACAATGGGCCCAGATTCCCTTTTCCTAATTGGGATCTGAAGCAATAGGTGGGAAATAGGAGACCCTGCTATCATTATCTATTGGCCTTCATTTCTGGGCATTGACTGAGCTTATGCTGTGTGTATATGTGTGTGTGTGTGTGTGTGTGTGTGTGTGTGTGTGTGTGTGTGAAGAAAGAGCAAATTAAAATTTAACCTTCTTCCATTTTTCTTCCCTGAGTGTTAATCTTGTTATAAAGCTCGGGTGACAGAGATTAAACATGGGAAGTAGAAGATGGGAGAGTTATAAACAGTTGTGAACAGGACCAGCTTTGCTTTCAAAATTACTTAATAAGCAAAGGCTTGAACAGGGCAGAAAGTCAGAGGAGAGTTGGAAAAGAAATGTGAAAAGGTTTGAGTGGCCAGGAAGAGAACGTGGGGACTGTGGGTGTGAGAGGGCTCTTGCTTTCACCCCGAACAAGTGTAAGCAACAATAACTATAATGTAGAAGGAAGAGATATAGACACTTCTCCCAAAAGGTGAGTAAAATAATTTACCTTGAGGCAATGAATTAACATCACCTGATTCCCTCTTTCTCATGGGGACCTTCAACGTCAAGTACAATTTTCTACCTTTTAAAATCAAACATGTTCAATAATTTGATAACATATGAATATGATGACCTACAGGGTGTGTAGCATTTGCAAAGTTCAGAGCAGGCTCGTCAGTGGGCATGTTCAGAGGAACAGAACTGTTACAAACCACAAGATCTATCTATCTATCTATCTATCTATCTATCTATCTATCTATCTATCTATCTATCTATCTATCTTTTTACATATATATATATATATGTATATATATATATATATATATATATATATATATATATATATATATATAATCTTTTATTTCCTTCATTGGATGGGAATTGTCTCTTTGGAGCCTCACATAGTACACAACTCTTGTTCTCATGGGATCCAAGCAGGCAAGTTTGTCACCATGTGACTAAGTTCTGTGTGATGACTGTAGATGTCCTATGTCTACTGGAAATTTCCCCATCCGTACAACTCAAACCACGTGAGCAGAGATCAATGTAAAGAAGGTGGAGGAAAACAGAAAACAATATTTTATCAGCAATGTAGTAAGTCTGAGCTGTCACCACTCCTGGTGGACATGCATTTTCATCCAAGCCTTTCTCTAAATGTCATAGGAAACCAGGTTAGCATGCTCATCCTCTGTGTGTGTGTCTGCCTTGAGCCACAATCTTATCACCTGATACTTGACTCTAACCTGCCTTTACCTCTCACAAATTCATTCACACATTCATTCATTCACTCATTCATCAACAAATATCTAGGATGTTCCTATAGAGGCACCATTCTACCTGCTGAAGACTGAGGGTAGACAGGACTTTCCTGCAGATTACGGTCATTGAGCTACTAAAACAATAAAAAAAAAAATCAATAAATGAACCACCAGGTGGATAGATGAAAGGAGGCAGTGGCAAGTGTTGGACAGAGAAATAAAACAATCATTGGGTTGAGAAAATATGAATGGCTACTTTGGAAAAACGGCCAGGGTGAACACCAGTGAAGAGACAAGATTCATACGGTAGAAAAATGGGATCACACCACATTCACTCTTGGCAGGGTTTAATCTTCATTCTGACCAGCAATGTAGTTGAATTCATTGCTATCAGTTTCTACCCAAAATGACAGTAAGAGCACAGGTATCAAGCCAGGGCAATACTGGGTACTGTAGTGTGGGTCAGGATTTTTATGTACTCTACAACTAGTATTTATTTCTTCTCTTTTCTTTTCTTCAATGTGTGTGTGTGTGTGTGTGTGTGTGTGTGTGTGTGTGTGTACAGGTGCATGTGTGTATATGTGTGCATGCCTATGGAAGCCAGAGGCCAGCGTCTTCCTCAGTTGCTTTCCACCTTCCTTTTAAATTTTTATTTATTACTGCTAACATTGTTGTTGTTGTTGTCATTGTTATAATTGCATGTGTCTGTGCCGTGCAGCCATGTGTACATAGGTCAGGGAAGAACTCTGTGGAATCCATTTTCTCCCTCCACATGTACATAGGTCCCAGGGAAGGAGCCCAGGTTATGGGACTTACAGAGGAAGAGCTTCTCCTCCCTGCCCCCCACTGAGCCACCTCACTGGCTCCCAGCTTGCTTCTGATTCGTCACTGAATCTGAAGCTTGCCATTGCTCCCTCGTGCCTAGCTTCTCTAAGGTTCTTCCGGGGAAGAACCTTAGGTCTCCACGTTTGCACAGTAAGTACTTTATGTACCAACTGAGTCATTTCCCCAGAACTAGATATCTGATAAACGAGTAGCTTCACTCTGCAGTGTCTCCATGGCTCTGCCTCTTTTTGTCTTGTAGCCCTGCCATCTTTAACCTTCTGCTTCCAAGACATCACATTCATTGGCAGCTGCCCTTCAGGAGACGGGGAGAGAGTTGTACAGGGCTGGTGCTTTTAATGTTTCACCCAACCCTCCATTAGCTTGAATTTGGTCATGTGACCATGCCTAACCAACCAGAAAAGTTGAGAAAGGTAATGCAGGAAGGGGCAGGAATGGGGGTGGTGATGTGTCTAGGTCTGTCCACGTGAACAACGGTAAGCAAACTTGTGAAGAAGGCAATGAGAAGTGCTCTCTCTATAGAAACCACAGGATCTAATATATCCATTTGGCTGGGTGGGAGGCAGATTGTTGGATGCAAGAAGCAAGGGGTTAATTCGCTAAGGGGAGAGCCTCAGACATGGTGTGCTCTCAGATAGCCCCCGAGATGGAAGGCTAATTGTCCTTCTGGGATGCTGAGTTCTTTGCAAAGCCCTCAGAATGGACCTCGTGACCTTTTGAGGTTTTGTGCTGCTCTGATCTCTTCTTAATGGATAGTGTTTTCCAAGCTGATGGTGTTTTAAAGATACAGGATCTGACCAATGATAATACGTCTGACCTCTTGAGGGAGAACTTTGTACATCTTACTCTCTTGGCCTTTCTTATTGGCCAATTACATAACTTGACTAGAAGTTAGTTTTAGAGACCCAATTTCACCATTGCCTAATCACAAAGAAAGACCATAAAGTTTTATGAGAGCTGAAGGGACTGCCTTTTACACAGGAGAGCTTAAATGAAATTAAAGGAGACGTAAAATGGTATGAAACTGAATTCCAAAAGGTGTTTCCCCTGAACCCCACCATGTGGAATATAATCTTACTGATTACGTCTTCCAAGGGCATTAAGGGAAGAAGGGGAACCAACATCTCATGATCTCTTACAATACAATGAACAGACTCCTCAGAGGGGGTTCAGCAAAAGATGATGAAGAAAAACCCACTTTCTGTCATTTCCTGATCATGTAACCCTGGGCAAATTCCCTAACCCTCAGAACTGTCATCTGCAACATGCAGATCATGGCAGTGACTTCTCCAACAGTCACAGTAAAGATGCAAGTAAAAATAATATATTGTGAGGGCTAATCATGGTTGTCAAATTGGCTGATTCTAGAATCAACTAAAAGAGATGGGCATTCCTGTGAGGGATTTCCTTGATCAGATTATTGGGGGAAACCCACCCTATATGTGGGCATTGTCCTCCAGGGGCAGTCCAGATAATGGGGAGATGAAAAAGGAAACTTTGCTTTTTGCCTGCTTGCCTTTACTCTTGCTGGCAAGTCCATCTATCCCATTGCTGCTGCATTCCTTCAGTGATATTAGAACCTACTGGCTTACAGTGAAACTGCAGATCACATGATCACCATTACTTGTGTTAATTACTTTTAAAAGCTTCAGAATTAGAAAAAAAAAAAAAAAAAAAAAGAACCCTTTGGGAATTTGTCCAGCTTCTATAATTAAGAACTAATGTTAACTGTGGGTTTCTGGGTGTCAACTCTGTTTCATACATGAGGAAGCAGAAGTTTAAGGACAATGGGAAACTTGTCTGAAATAACACTGCATGATGGCCATCAATGGATTCAGAATCTGGCTGTCATGGCTCTGAAGCCTAGCAGGCTTCACTAACTTTTTCAGCTTTTCAGCATATGGTGCAGTCTGCCATAATTGTTTTTGCTTGGGTGCCTGGTTCCATTAACTTCCTCAGCGTCTCCCAGAGGTTGGGGGCTGATGATCTGAATTCACCACCAGCATCATCTGTGAATCTTTTGCACACTGAGCAAGGGGATGACGAAGGTGTGAGTCTGTCTTACCCCACAGTGAGGAGAACACTCCTGAGTCTGAGAACACCACCTGAGTATACCAACAGCTGCCCTCTTTCCCTATCACATGTCTTGTCCAACTTCTCCTCTGTCTTTAAACCACTGTCACTTCGGGCAGATGTTGTGTCTCTACAGAAGGCAGATGTTGGCCAGTGTTGGCCATTACTAACAAGACACAAGGGGCTGACAAGATTGCTCAGTGGTTAAGACCTCTTGCAGAACACTTGAGTTCAGGGCACCATCACCCACGTCAGGTGCCTAGCAACTGCCTGTAACTCTAGCCCCAGGGGCATCTGATGCCCTCTGGCTCCTGAGGGCTCTTACACTCACATGCAAACATATGTTCACATAATTTACTTTCTTTACTTTAAAAAACGAGGATATATTTTACAAATAATGTGATTTGTTTTAAATGTGAACCGTGCAGTGGAATGGGAATACACTTACATTGCTCTAGACCTAAGAGCCCCATGCATGTCCTGACATAGAATGTCAGGAAGAATGGACAACATTCTACTGCAGTGAGGAATGGTCCCTGTGGTGATTAATTGTCTATTCGACAAGATCTATAGGAACCACCACTGAGGCAAGATTCTGGGCACACCTGCTGCTCATTTTCTAGATTAGGATAACTGAGGGAGGAAGACCTGCCTTACTTTCCGGTGGTGCAGCTCCTCAGGCTGTGGTGGAAAAGAAGAGGTGAGCTGAGTTCTGGCATCCATTACTCTCTGTTCTCTGCCTATGGTGTACTGTGAGAAGCTGACTTGAGCTTCTGCAACCATGACTTTCCTTCCTTGACCTGGGAGTCAAAGTAAATCCTCCCTCCCTTCAGTGGCTTTAGATCCAGGTAGTTTATCATAGCAACAGGAAAAGCATCTAATGCAATCACCATACCTCATTCATGGACTTGACACAGTAAAAGCTTATTGTCCATCATACTGTAACTCTAAACAGATGGGCATTAGGGACCCTAAGCAATGGAGGGACACTTCACCAGGTGGGTTCACAATCACGACGTTACAGACAACAATGAATCGCCACACTTGGGCTTTTAAATATCTTCCTTAAGGTGACACTTCCTTCACATCTCCTTGACACAGCAAGTCATTTGCCTGAACTTGACTTCAAACGGCCAGAGACTTGTTATCTCCAGACAGAGAAGGAAGAAATACTTGCAGCAACACAGAGGATGGCCACATTTATAAATACCAAGAGTAAGATAGCATAAATCCTTGACATGTGTGTTTCTCCGACTACTAATCCAAGTGCATCAATATTTGAAAATTCTACTATTATATAAAGTTGAGATGACACTGCACCCCTGGATATTCTAGTACGTTAGAAATATCGTTGCCTATGATGTCATCATGTGTCGCCAGCCAGATGGCCACACCTGGAAGGCGTGGTTACCTTGCCCCTTAAAGGGCTAACCCCAACACGTGGTCTCTCTCTCTTACACTCTCTCTCTTTCTCTCTCTTACACTCTTACTCTCTCTCACTCTTACACTTTCTTACTCCTTTCTCTCTCTCTCTCTCTCTCTCTCTCTCTGAACCCCTTCCCTTTTCTCTCTCTCTCCCCATGTCCTGCTCCCCCTCCCTCCTAATAAACTTCTTGCAGAGAATATCGGTTAAAATCAAAAGAAAAAAAGAAATATCGTTGCAACAAACACAGAATTTTATTTATTAAATGAATGTCTTGGCTTTTCCCACACAATGTGTCTTTTACCAAGAGGCACTTGGCATTTCCTCAGCAGCCACTGACTTGGACATGGATGACACCTCCCATGCCTATTTGTCTTACTCTATATCTGGAGTAAAGGGAGCCATAGAATAACCTTACTCCTCAAAATAAGATGCAGGTGTTTGAAAATTGAGCTATCCGACACCGGCAAGAGGCATGCTGGTGGAGTAAACGGGCAGATGTCACATGATCCTGTGCCCAGATTTCTGAGGGCGAGCAAGCTTGCGCTTAAGTAGAATGTCATTTCCAGAAAGCCTCCGTGTACAGCTGAGTTCTTCCCAGTGCGAATGGAGGGCTGGGTGAGTGTTAAAACCAGGGACGAGGCAGGCAGTACAGCCTCACTAGTGTAACAGCATGGCTGTTTCCTCTTCTTGTTTCTGTGGGGCTTATGGCCCGTAAAGTTTAATGACAGTCTCAAGAGCTGAACAGTGAATGCACGATGCTCGAAGGCCACTCTCACAAAGAGAGCGAGGATCTTTAATTTCTTCTCTCTTGACTTTTCATCGTACACAGATGTGTGTCTGTCCCTGTTGGCTATGTAAAGTAGCCACATGGCATGAAGGAATGAGAAAAGATCCTACTGGCTCTTCAATAGTGATGTCAGCCCATAGTTGGCCTTAGCTTGGCTTAAAACTTTGAAGAAGCAAAAGTCATGAAGCTCAGTTGCCCTGTAATTTTGGGTGTCATAGTCATCCATGGGTTGGTATACCAGGGACTGGTGGGAATAGCTAGACAATGAAACAAACCCCAAATTCCTTCCTATGGCTTTCAAAGCTGCGAGATGCTCCCAGGCCCCTTACTTCGACCGGGACCTCCACTGTTTGTAACAGTTAAATGTACCAACACTAGCCCTGCCAGCCCTGCTAGGACTTGGTATCTCTGCTGCATCTTTTGGGTTCTTCTGTCTCCCTGCAACTGGTTCCATTTCATCTTCTACTGTTTAAATAGGATCTATTCAGAAAAACTCCTAGGCCCTGGCTGAAATCACACCCATCCTGCTACTCTTTGATAACAGGGGAAACGTCTTTGTTTACAGCACCACAGAATCAGGGAGCCTGACATTTTGTTCCTAGCTAAAAATGAATGCAGCATCCTGGTGGTACAGAGGATGGGGGGGGGGGGGACCCGGAAAATGATTAAGAGTTAAAGGGACTTCTGCACTTTAATAGTGGGATTGACAAGGAAGGAAGATCGAAATGACAGCCCAGAGTGCTTTATAGAGCTGCTCAGAACTGGGCAGAGCCAAGAATCCCAGTTAGGGAGGGCTAGGATAGGGTTTGTAAGAGGAGTAATACTACAAGAGCTAAGTAAAAGGAAATCCTTATCAAGGTCATTTACATACCAAAGAGCTCTTCCAGCTGTGCTGGCTTGGCTCCTAACAAAGTCCTCCCTTTCAGGGCCCGGAGGCTTTCCTCTGGGGCTGAATTCCTTAACCACTCTCCCCTGTATCTCAATAAAAGCTCTAGTACAAACTGCCAACAGGAGGTCACTCACCTCTTCGGGGCTTCCTGGGAACAAACTGTCCTAAAGGTGGCTGAATTTTTCACAGGAATCCTGGGATTATGGATGTCTATGGGACTCTACTAAGAATGCTGTGTTTACCCAGAGAATAGACAGGTTCACTGGAGTCCGTGGGATTCTTTCATTCATTCAGGCACCCAGCTATTTTCCTTCTCAACCTACAGTGATTGAATCACTACTCTGTGCCCATGGAAAAGCTATTTCACCTTAATGGCACTTTGATCCTTTAACGTGTGGGAGAAGGCATCAAGGATGGCTGGCCTCTCCAGCAGGTATAACTTGGGCCAATTTGGACAATCTGGGAGATGCATGAGATGAAACCACTATTGGAAACTCAGAGCCCTTTTGGCTCAGCTTTCCAAGAAGTTTTTTGTAAAATGAGATTCGTGAATAGGATTCTGTTCTTACACTCTGGGGGCTCATAGTGTGTGTGTGTGTGTGTGTGTGTGTGTGTGTGGTGTGTGTGTGTGTGGTGTGTGTGTGTGTGTGTGTGTGTGTGTGTGTGTGTAGGAGTATGGTTGGAATGTAGATTTTCTTTATCTACAGCCTTATTTTGTGAGATACAACTTACTGTGTGAGATAAGGTCTCTCTGACCCTGGAACTCACTGTCTACTGAGCACTGGGATTACTGGCGCACACAGCTCTGCCAGGTTTTTACACGGGTATTGGGGAGCCAAACGTAGGTCCTCAGGCGCTACAGCCCCTTCACCATATTTTTTGAGACATTATCCTTCACTGAACCTTACCAATTCCACTAGATTAGCTGGCCAACAAGCCTCTTGGATTCGACCTCTACTTCCCTCAACACTGGAATTCCAGGCGCACAGAGCCATATCTGTATTTTCACATAAGTGTTGGGGCTTAAGCTCAGGTCCTCAAGAATGGGCAATAACTTTACCAACCCTCTCCCTACCCACAGGTGTCTCAAATCTTGAAAGTTCATGGCTTGCTGGGAGGTGGTGGTATCCACCTTTAATCCCAACACTTCAGAGGCAGAGGCATGCAGATCTCTGTGAGGCCAGCCTGACCTACAGAGTGAGTTCTAGGACAGCCAGGGTTTCAGAGAAGCCTTGTCTTGAAAAACAAAGCAAAATACACAAACAAAGAAACAAAAGTTCATGGCTATGTAATTGTTATTATTAGAAGAACTCATGGGGCAAGGGGAGATCCATTTTCACTCTTTCTGTCTTAGGTTTCTTTTGTTAGACAAGAACTTTCCTAACTTTGATTTCCTTCTAAGCAAATATGTGTGGCACACATAAGCAAAATGAAGATGCAGTTTCCTTCTCATGATCAAGGCAGCTGCTTGGTACAACTCTTCAAATAAAATCAATCCTAGGTCAGGATCACTAAAGTTCTTGTAGCACAGCAGTTTTTTTTTTTTTAAAAGTGCTCCCTCAAAAAGGAAAGCAAGCAAGGAAGGGAGAGAGAAAGAGAAAGAGAGAGTTCAGAAACTCATACTCCTATATGAAGTACAGACTAGAAAGAATGAAAATGAATTTTATGTTGAGAGATGGGGAGTCCAGAAAGACTTTGTGCAAAGAATCAATAAGCACATTATATTAGTTACTGTCTTCTGACAAAAACAAGGCAATAGAGAAAGGGTATCTTCTGGCCCTCAATTCATGGCAGGGAACTCTAGGCAGCGGCAACTTGAAGCAGGCTGGTCACATCTAATCCACGATTAGGAGCGATGAATGCACACTGCTAGTCAGCCTCCCTGCTGTACTTATGTAACTCAGGACCCCAGCCAGGGAAGGGGGCCATCCACAATGTCTGTTACTCCCACTTCGAGTAACAGAATCAAGATAATCTCCCAAAAACACAGTCTCCAAGATGGTCCTAGATTCTGTCAAGTTGACAGTGAGCATTAACCATCACAAGCCCGAAGTAACAAAAGGGTGCTCAGTTTTAAAAATAAGAAAATGTGAGGTTTTTCTTTTTTAATTAATTTTTTATCATTTTTTTTACAATTTATTCATTATATATTCTGATTGAAGCCCCCTCCCTCAACTCCTCCCAGTCCCACTTTCCTTCCCTCTTCCCCCTATCTCCTTCTGAGTTTTTCTAAAGAGAGATTTTTAAAAACACAGTTGCTCCCATAACCCTTATTTGACTGACAGTATTAGTGGCATAAGATCAGAAGTGATTAAACAGAAACAAATAAACAAAACCTACTAACCTGAAGAATTAAAAAAAAAAAATTCCTGGAATTTTAGAAAGTAACTAAATGTAATGGCGTAAGGCTGGGTTGACCAGCTATCCAGATTCACATCCAGCGTCCCAGTAGCATCTCTTGCTTCATTCTCTCTTATAACTAAGAGGCCCCGAGTTAGATAACGAATCACATGGGCACTATTATAAAAGTGCAAACTTCCATGATTGTCACTTTTCTCTTTGCTATGGCAGAAATACCTGACAAAAGCAGTTTAAAGTCGAAACAGTTTATTTTGACTCACAGTTTGAGGATACGGTCCACCAAAGCAAGGAAGTCATAGCTTCATCAGGTGAGTCAGCTTACCTTCAGTAACTCCCCCCTACAAACACATACATACACACTAACATTTTAGGTATTTAGTTTGTGTGTACATTGTTAGATGAGGATGCTTATGGGTACATGCCACATGCCACAACATGTATTTGGAGGTCAGAGGACAACTTGTGGGAGTTGATTTCCTTCCACCACATGAGTCCTGGGGATGAAATTCAGGTCATCGGGCATGGCATCAAGTGCCTTTACCTACTGAGCCATCTCACCAACACTCAGTTTCTCCTTTTGATTTTAGTATAGGCCTCCCAATCATGAAATGACACCACCACATTTGGGGAATGGGTTCCACCTCAATTAACATAATCTAGAAAGTTCCCCCACAGATATGCCCAGAGGTTTAACCAAGTTGGTGTCCAACTAACAAGCAAAATAACCAATGCAGATGTTCGCTCAATAATAATAAGAGATAGGGATGTTTTTAGCAATTACTGGCTACTTGCTGGGTGGTGTGAGCAGTCTGAACCTTCAAACAACCCCGTGAAGGTCAACGACATTATTACCTTTTGCTCCTGAGATAGAAGAGAAGCAGAGAAAACAAAAACAAAACAAACAAACAAACAAACAAAACAACAACAACAACAAAAATTCTTCCTAGGAATTTCACCAGAGCCCAAGAGTGACTAATGTTTGGCTGACACTCCTTTCTCACTATGCTCACAAACCCACTGCTTTTGAAAACAGTATCTAGATTAAAATATAAAAATCTTCCATCTCCAAAGGGCTTATTAAAACAAGGAGCTAGGAAGATGGCTCAATTGGCAAAGGGCTAATTTTGTAAACATGAGGATCTGGGTTTGAGCCTCAAAAGGAAAAATAAAAGTGGAAATGGTGGTTCCTGGGCATGTATACCTCTCCAGGGCTGGGGAGGTGTGTGTATGTGTGTGTGTTGAGGGGGAGGGGTGTTGTTATCTGTAAGGCTCCCTGGACAGCCATCCTACCTACTTAGTAAGAGGCCAGTGAAAACCTATCTCAAAACACAAGTTGGAGTCTGACATTCAAGGTTCAAGACTGACCTCTGGCCTTCACACACACACACACACACACACACACACACACAGTGGATTCTCAATGTATGATCACACAATGAACATTTATCAAATTCTGAACTCTCATTGTGACTGGACCATCAGAAATTTATGGGTGATCTATCCAGATGAACAACCTCAAAAAGGTTCATGCCTACTAGTGAGCGTCAGGGTACAGACCTTAGAAAGTGAACCCTTGGCCCTAGGCAGGCTCCCTCAGCACTGCAGAAATAGTTCAGTCCTATCTGACTTTTCCCTCATACTTAAAAAAGAAAATCAGATGGGAAGGAGGGAAAGAATTGTGCCAATCGAGACTGTTCTAGGGAGCAGGAGGGCACATCAGATGGGGTTTCAGTCCTAGAGGATGCTGGATGTCCACTACGGAAAGAGCTATCCTTTCTTACCCAGCAGGAATGAGGGAGCCTGCACTGATACTTTTACCCCAGCCTGTGAGCTGCAGCTCAAGAGAGCAGAAGAGACTATTTGCATCTTGGTATCCGATTTTCTGCTCCAGGGAGGAAGTTCTAGCCTGGACCTCTGCAGCAGTCATAGGCCTGAGCACTACAGTCCAACAAGCTGTCAGGTGTCTTGAAATGCCTCACCCTGGCTCTCCATCGACCTCTCATCCTTTGCTGATCTTCCCAGCCCCACGTGGAGCTGTGGGATACAAAGAAATTCAGTGGGGAGAAAAAAAAAAGTCACCAGGCACTGTCCTTGAGGTAATTAATCAGCGGCAACTCTTTACAGGGGGAATAATATGACTCAGAATACATTCTGTCTCTGTAATATCAACTATGCAGGCAGAGAAGCTGCTCTGAAAAAGATGCAAAGGGATTTGGTGGGGCTTTGCTACCAAGTGAGAATGATGGGCTGTTGACACCGTTGCATGCAAGATGCAAGATAGCTTCAAACACAACCTGGATCGCCGCCAAACTGCACAGTTCTCTGGGAAAGTGGTGCTGTCCAAGTTCAAGGAGACTCTGCAATAAAGTCTGCTGCTGTAGGCTCTACAGCAGAAGGTGGCCCTCTTGGACTCCAAGTGATCAGCGCTGGTTTCTGCTGCAGCTCCTCCTTCCCGTTTGCTAAAGCTAATGCTGCAGTAAAGAAGTTCCCACATCTTGGCCAAAAGGTTGGGATCTGTCTCTCCCAAAGTGAGGTACCCACAGTTCACCTGATGTGGGCCGCTTGTGTGAGAATCTGTCATTCTTTCTCTGTACCAGATATCAACAGAGTCACAATGTACCCGGATGTTAAGAACACTGACTACCAGATGATAAAAATCTAAGGTGAAGAGGAGGAAGAGGGAGGGGAGAAGGGGGAGGAGAGAAGGAAGAGAAGTAAGGTAAGAGAGAAGAGGAAGAAGAAAGGGAAGTGTGGGAGGAAGAGGGAAAGAGTAAGAAAGAAGGAGAGGAGGGGGGAGAGGTAAAAACAGAAGGGAGAGAGACCAATAAAGCGACAGGGAAAGTAAGAGAGAGGAAAGAGAGAATCCTCAAAAGTCACCCGCACACATTCTGGAGCACTCTAAGATGGCGCTTGCCACTGTCCTTGCAGATTCAAAGTCTCTGACCTTCTGCCTTCCCACAGACTTTTGCTTTCTTGCCAAGCTGTCTTTTCCAGTCTGTCTGTCTCCTCATCCTGAGGCTCTTTCTGTCCTGTCTGGGCAATGGGGCATGGCATTTTGAAGCAGGAAGGCATCCACGCACAGGAGTTTTGAAATGGGAGCAAACTCCAGAGGAGGGCTGTCTCAGAACCCAGAGGAGCAGGTCATCCTGCATGCTGCACGCTTCAAAACCTCAGCACAGAGTGCTCACTGAAACTGGGGTGTCCTTCCAGAAAGATCAGCACGGGGTTCCTTGCTAAGGACACAACAGAGTGGAGCTGTATCGTGGCAATTGCCCCCAGGGAACACTATCCTTTAAAAATAAAAGAATAAAAAAAGGTTTCAGATTAAAAGAATAACTTTTAGAATCGCACAAATAAGTGAGGCTGTAAAGAAAGCATCGAAAAATATTGTTTTGCTAAAAGGAGATCTTACCGTGCATGTATTTTGTACATACACACATTCTTGTATGTTCCACTGTAGATGCACTGTATGTTTCTATGTGTATGCATAGTCACGTGTATGCTGGTGTAGATCCAGTGTGTGCATGTGTGTTCACGTGTGTGCCAATGCAGACACGTGTGTTTTTGTGTATGTGTGATGTTCATGTAGGTGCTAGTGTAGACTAGACACATGTGTGCATTCATGCTAATGTGTGTACCAATGTAGACACATGCGTTTCTGTACGTGTGTGTGACGTTCATGTGTGTGCCGGTATAGATGCATGTATGAGTACATGCATATTCACATGTGTTCTGCTATACATGAATGTGGGGATGGTCATAGGAAACACTAGCTGTTTCTCAACCACCATCTGTCTATCTTCTTTCTGAGACAGAGTTCACAGTGTCCTAGATCTCTCCATGTAGGCTAGGCAGGTCAGTCAGGTCCAGAGAGACAAACCCGTCTCCATCTTCCCAATATTGGGATTACATGCATGTTGTCATGCCTGATTTTTTTTTCCTTAACATGGTTTCTAGGGATCAAACTTAGGTTCTCATGCTTGCAAGCCATGAGCCATCTCCCTAACCCAAACAATTTCATCTTGAGGTAAAATGAACATAAATACACGTTTCTTTGATTCCCACATATTACCTGCCTAGATTTAGATAATATCAAAGTCACTCCTGAACGTCAGTTCCTTTGGTTTACAACACAGCCTCGGTTGTGTTTGGTGTCCAGAGAAAGCAAGCCAGCCACTTTGCTTTAGAGTTTCAGCTGACAGTGAAGGCTTGGATATCACCATAAAAAGATGTGTACATCTGCTCCAAACCCTACATCAGCAAAATGGTAAAGGGTTTGACACTGACTCTTAATTAAAAAAAAAAAAAAAAAGTAATAAAGGACTGAAATGGAGAAGAAACAGCAATGTTCTTTTCAGAGAAGAGAAGAAAGAATAGAGAAAGAAACCAAGGGAGGGAAGGGGAGATGTGAGTGGACAGAAAAAAAAACAAAAAAACAAAAAAGCAGACAGTGGAGGCAGAATACTGCGAAGCTCCATTTTGGTAACCCGAAGAGGGAATATAAGCGTAAAGTCCTGAATTTAACAAACCTAATTATCAAGGCTTAATTAGTACCAAGGGTACAGCTCTGCAGAACACCTGCAGACTTAATTTATGTCCTGACAGGGAGGAACAAGTGTTAATGGGCTGTATTTATGTTAATACCTGAACCTTAGGAGCCTGTGGAACAAAACAGACCGTGTGCCGGTTTCTCCAAGCCACGGAACAAATATAAAAGATTTTCATCTTAGTGCTAGTCTGCACGTAATTCTTCGGGGGAGTCACACAGATCTACTTAAACTTTTAGAAGTAGTACATGGAAAAAGGAGCGCTGCTCAGGGTCTTCGTCAAGGTCTCGGGAGATGGAGCCACGGAAGAGAGGTTACATCTTGTCTTTAAGGCACAGAGTGGAGAATTAGGCTAATATTGACAGTGTTCCTGGCTGTTTTAAAGAATGTTGAAAGTTAAGTTTGTGTGTGTACGTGTGTGTGCACGTGTGCTTGCGTGTGCATGTGGAGGTGCCCTCAGAGGCCAGAAGAGGGCCTCAGATTCTGTGCCTCTGGAGTTAGAGGCAGCTGTGAGCTACCTGAGCCTGATGTCAGGACTGAGAACGGAACTCGGGTTCTCTATAAGAGCAGTACACATTCTTAACTGTTGAGCCATCTCTCCAGCCTCAACTCGTGTTCTTCATGAAGTCTTCAAGATCAGCATTGTTCCTGAACATGGTATTATTAAAATAATAGTTAGTGCCAGCGACAGTGGCGCACACCTGCAATCCCAGCACACTGGGAGGCAGAGGCGGTGGATTGCTGTGAGTTTGAGTCTAGCCTTATCTACAAAGTGAGTCCAGGACAGGCAAGGATACAAAGAAAAACCCAGTCTCAAAACAAAAAACAAACAAACAACAAACAAACAAACAAAAAAGCAAAACAAAACAAAAATGATAGCTAGCATGGACTGAGAGCTTGTCATATGTCTACCACCAGGTTGAGGTCTTTGTAGACACATTCTAGTTTACAGATAAAGAAACAAAGAGGGCCCAGGCCCCTACACAGATGTAGCAGATGGGCGGCTCGGTCTTCATGTGGATCTCCTAGTAAAGGAGTGGGGACTGTCTCTTCCGGGCCCTATTGCCTCCCATTTGGTCACTTCCCTCTGTCAATGCTGCCTTGCCAGGCCACAGGGGAAGAGGACGCACTCAGTCCTGACTTGACTAGACGTGCTGGTTTAGACTGGGGTGAAGGTTCCTCTTTTCTGAGGAGTAGAGGAAGGGGGATAAGGGAAAGAGGAGGAAGGGTGGGATTGGGTAGAGAAAAGGGAAAGGCTATGATCAGGGTGTAAAGTGAATAAATAAATTTATAAAAAAGAAAAAAAAAAAAAAGAAACCAAGAGGGAGAGGACAGAAAAATGTTCCCCAGGCCAGGCATCCAGGCAGTCTAAAGAGTATCATTTCTAGCGCAAACCTTAGGACCAATGAGCCCAACTCCCTCAAATACACACAATCTTCATCATCATCACAATAATCAGAATAATAACCAGAATATTAAAAGTACTTGTAAATACCTATTTAAAATAGAGGTCTCAGCAAATTAGAAATAAGTATAAAACTTTCAGAGTAGAGAATATGTACCCCCAAAGCCCTATTATTTACATCACAGATAATGGAGAAACTCATATTAAGGCAATGATATCCCTATCAACAGGTGTGGTCAGCACTGTCCTAAGAGTATAAAAAAAAAAAAAAAAAAAAAAAAGGAAACAATAGTCATGTAAATTGAAATTGAAGAAGTAAAACTACATTTAGAGCTGTGGAAAAATTCTCTGTAGTCTTAAAAAAAACTGATAAATTGACAGCAGAGCTACTTACTATAATTGATTGTATCAATGTATACCAATCAAAGATAACTGGAAAAAGTTAAATGCTGCTTAACATAGTATAAAAATTAGGAGCAGGAGAGATGGCTCAGTGGTTAAGAGCACTTGCTGCTCTTCCAGAGGATCTAAGTTTGGTTCTAAACACACAAGTCATGTGGCTTACAGCTGCTTGTAACTCCAGCTCCAGAGGATCTCTAGCCATCTTTGGCCCACACAGGCACTGTACTCTTCTGCAAATAGCCACATAAACATACTCATACATAATTTTTAAATTTATTTTTTAAAAATAGGCTAAAAAAATTTAAACATTTGACAATAGATTGAAATGTATATAAGACCTTCTCCCTATATTTCAAACTGGTAAGACATCATTGAGGAATTTGTAAGTACTTGTGCTTAGAAAGGTATGAGTGTGTGTGTGTGTGAGAGAGAGAGAGAGACATGGGCTGAGACTCTCAATATTGTTTCAGGTTGTCAGTCATCCTCAAGTTGATCAATAGATTCAATTCCATACCAAGTAAAATCCAAGCAGATATTTTTTAAATAGATATGAAGAAGTTGATCCTAAGATTTATGCCGAGAGACAAAGTATCTGAAGGAGCGTAAACAATCTTACAACAAATAATACAGTTCTGGTCCTTATGTTGGCCAGTTTCAAAAGTGACTCTAAAGACAGAGTAATTGATGCAGTAGTCACAGGCATAAGAGAAGAAAAGAAAAAACAATTGGATCAATGGAGTACAATAGAGAGGCTAGAAATAGACCCATGCCTACATAGTCAATCGATTTTTGACAGAGGTGCAAAGGAAATTCAATAAAGGGAAGATTAGACTTTGAACAAATGGCATTGAAACCACATGGGGAGAAATATAAACCTGTACCCTTACCTCACACCACATACAAAGATGGATCTAAGATGGAAAATCAGAATCAACACAAAATCTAAAGTCCTGCAGATCCTAGAAGGAAACTGAAAAAATATCTTTTTTACCTTGGGATAGACAAAGAATTCTTAGAAAAATTAAACAAAATCATTGACAATAGGAAAAGAAAAAAAAAATAGTGTCCTTAAGATTTAAGATAAAAGAGAACATTAGAAGCCAGGTGTGGTGGTGAATGCCTGTAATCCCAGCACTAAGGGAAGCAGAGGCAGGTAGATCTCTGTGAATTTGAGGCCAAACAAAAAAAGACAACATTAGAGACAACAGATGCAAAAGACAGGTAAGGAGAAAATTTACAGAATGCACAAGAGGTTTGTAGCTCCAATATGTGTAATTTCTACAACCCATTGTAAAAAAGAAAATGCAACTTGAAAAAAAAAAAAGGTTCAAATAAATGAATAAGTATTCCGCAACAAGAATATGAGTGGAATGGCCGATGAGTTTGGGGTGATGTGGGGAAGCATTAGTCATCAGGAAAATGCAAAATAGAACAAGCAAAAGAGAGCATCTCACACCTACTGCCAAGGCTATAATTAAAAGGCTGAAATTTCCAAGTATCAATGAGGATGTGAATCAATGTGACCTCTCACCCAGTTCTAGAAGGAGCTGAAGGTGGTTCGATCACATTAGACTACTGTTCTGTGGCATCTTAACTGGACAGCCTAACAATCCCACACCTAGGTATAAATCAGAAAGAGGTGTGTACTGTGCCAATGAAATATTTGTGTCCTTTGTTTACTGCACCACTACTTGCAACAGCCTTGGTATGGAATCCAGCTGTGGTGTCCATTAGTGAAATGATGGATGAAGTAAATGCCTACACACAGTGGCTTATCAGTCAGCTATGAAACAGAATGGGTGGGGGCTGAGAGATGGCTCAGAATCTCTAAAGGGAAATGGGCCTCTGCCATTTGTGACAAAATGGACGTGACAGGAGGACACTGTGTTAAGTGAAATAAGACACAGAAAAGCAAATGTTCTTACTCATTCATAGAAATAAACCCCAGCAGATTTGATAGAATTAAACAATAGAATAGTGGTAGAAAAATAGGAAGGCTAACAAGGAGGAGGTGTAGAGGGAAGGTTATGAATAGAAGATAGTGAACACAACAGTATTTCATAGAGGAATATGCTGTGACATCTATATAGAACTGAAGGACAATTGTAGTACACATCAATTAATTGTATATTTTATGAGAAACTAGATGACAGGAGTTTGAGGTTCCCAATACAAAGAAACAATCAGTGATCCAGGAAAGGCTGCTCACACTTGTAATCCCAGCCTTCAGGAGGCAAAGGCAGATGGATCTGTGTAAGTTCAAAGTTAGCCTAGTCTACATAGTAGTAGGACAGCCAGGGCTACCCAGTGTGACTCTGTCTAAAAAAAAAAAAAAAAGAAAAGAATGAGAGAGAGAGAGTGAGCAAGAGAGAGTGGTGCTTAAAGAACAAGAATGCTAATGGTTCTGATCTGATCATTAAACATTGATCACCACAGATCAATTGACACACACTGTTGCTGGGGAAATGGCTTGGTGGTTAAGAGCACTTGTTGTTCCTGTAGAGGACCTGTGTCTGGTTCCCAACATCCACACACAGAAGGTTACAACCACCTGTAACTCCAGCTCCAGAAGTTTCAATGCCTTCTTCTGGCTGCTGCAGGGACCTGTGTGCCCTGGTGTGACCTTGCCGTAGTCACACCCAGAGCATCCATCCACACACCCAAATAAAATAAAGTATACCACACAGTGTACCACACATGTGTCCACTAAAACTTCCACTACTTCATAGAAACTGAAAGAGCCCAATTTTTATGAAGAGGCAAGTCGTTAATTACACTGTGGAAAGTTTTCCAATGGAAGAGTATTCCGAACTAATAAAGAGAGATCTGAATGCATAAACCAATGTGCATGAAACAATTCCACTGTTCAACAAGCCAACAACGAAAAATGCAGACAGGCAAGGGTAGATCCGCTTTTCATTAAATGAAGTTCTGGAACAGGCCAGGCCATGCTGTAGACACATGTAGGGACAGTGCTTGCCTCTGTGAGCAAGACACATTTGTCCCAAAGTCAGAAACTGTATCTTTCACAAAGTTAACTCTATGGTATGTAAATTATACTTTAGAGTATGTATGTGTGTACATGGATAACTATTCTCTCGCTCATGCACAATTACAGACACACATACTTGTAAAAGAGTTTCTTTCACTGTTGGATTTTAATCTATCCTCTACTGTTTACATATTTATTCATGTATTTATTTTTACCTTGCTGGGATCACACCCTGAGCCTTACCCAAGAAAGCAAAATTTAAAGCAATGAGACGCCTTTCATATTAAGTATAAAATCCAACCCACAAAGGTCCTCGGAAGTTTCCTGTTATGGTGACTTTAAGAAGTTGTTTATCACTGGGTGTGGTGGCACACACCTTTAATCCCAGCACTCAGGAGGTAAAGGCAGAGGCAGAGGCAGGCAGATCTCTGTGAGTTCCAGGCCAGTCTGGTCTAAAACACAAGTTTTAGAACAGCTAAGGCTGTTACAGAGAGAAACCCTGTTTCGAAAAAGCGAAAAACAAAACAAAAAAAACCCCATACCTATATAAAAGAAATAAAGGAAAAATTGCTTATTTTAATAATGTTTACAAAGTATTTATTTTTATGTGTATACATGTGTCAATGTGAGTGTAAGTGCTGTGGCTGTGAGCCTTCATATGGGTGCTGGAAACAGTAGCTAGAACCTGGGTCTTCTACAAGAGAAGCTAGGGCTCCCAACAGCTGAGCCATCTCTCTAGCTGGTAACTCTGTTCAGAGTGTATCCGGCTTTGGAGGAAGAGATCGTGCTTAGGAGTCAAAGGTCATTATCTTGGTTTCTCTTCTCATTAGCTGTGTGACCTTGAGAGAGTTAATCATCAGGAAGTGCACTGGTTTTGTGGGGTGGGGATGTTCTGGGTTCAGTGAAGGCTTTTTTTTTTTTTTTTTTTTTTTTACCGTCAGCCCAT
Organism: Psammomys obesus; assembly: GCF_907164565.1. Taxonomy (NCBI): domain Eukaryota; kingdom Metazoa; phylum Chordata; class Mammalia; order Rodentia; family Muridae; genus Psammomys; species Psammomys obesus. The sequence goes on along the minus strand of NW_026596034.1, from coordinate 30,627,378 downwards.
TTCTGACAATTTTGTAAACACGGCTGAGCAAGTGGCTTCAGGACAAAAACTGCTTCAACTTTTATCCAAACTCCTGTGTCTGTAGCTGACCAAGTGGCTGTGTGAAAACAACCGAAACCATTTGATGGCTTTCCTTTCTAACGACTAAGTGTACTCTGGAAATACTTAATTATTTTGAAAACCTAATCTAGAGCACATTCTTTTTTTCCAGCAGTATTTGACCTGGGATGCTCAGTTACAGTTGGTACCAAATTCATGAGATTAATGTCTCCTAAGAGGGGATGCTAGGCTAACACTCAGAAATGCTGAAGTTCTTGAGCTGTGGCTGTATGTGGATCACACACAGATTCTACGAGTCAGCCAACGTATTCTTAAAAAAAAAAAAAAAAGAAAAGAAAAGAAAAGAAAAAAACCTTATTTTGTTAGACACTCAGAATTCCCCAAACCAGAACTTCACGTAAATTTGTATTTCTCCATTGCTCTGAGCAATGTGTATTTTAAAGATCATCGGGTGGTCTAGTAGCAGCAGAATTCAAATCCCTAACAATGGTAAACCTTTGTGTGGGTTTTGCACTACCAAACTCGGTTAGGGTTTCCACGGAATACCACTAATATGTCCCAATGGTGAATGGACCTGGGCTTGTACCCTGCACAAATTAGACAACACGTCCAGGTTAGGAGCTGGGTCCCTCTCCCACTGTGAGGTACAGGAGAGAGTGGCTTAGGCTCTTTTGAGAAGTTGACACACCAGTCCTTTTCCATGAAGCCTTGCGTTTTTCAGGTTACCAGGAATCAGCAAGGAAGATGCTGCCGTGTATAGAAACTTGGGTTCTTTACTTCACTGAGAAAAGGAAAGAAACCCACAGAAAGTTAAGGGAAACCCGCTGGTGACCGGGCAGGCAGGTTTTACTTATCTTAAATAGGACGAGCCTGCATTCTTGTAAGAGTCCCCAAGTCGACAATGCTACGGACTCGGAAGTGTGGTTTGCAAAAGCAGATATTACGCATGAGTACATCTAGTAGCTTCCCTCGCTATGGAAACCTTTACAGAAACCATTGAGCCTCCTTTCTAACCATGCAACTGAGGTAAGACACAAAGAAGGGTTCTCGTAAACTGGTGCAAGGAGTGATGGGAAGTTGGGGTCCGCAGGCCACAAGCGGGGATGCATGGGGCCTCACTCTGACTTCCGCACGCCTCTTCGTGGAAGTGTCGGGGTGGATCCGCTGGAACCCGGGCGCGCACCATCAGTCCAGTCATCAGATAATTTCTGATTGAAAGTTCTGAGAATTAAGCATAATGCCAAGTTCCGTAAGCCACGGGGTTTCTCAAAAGAGCTGCAGTGCGGAAAAGCAAGGCCCATTTTGGGGCCGTGAGGTCAATGTTATGTGTTAGGGCTCCAGGCTCGGGTTGAGTCCTGACTTTTCCCTCAACACCAAGCAGGCTAAGCATGTGGTGAAATATCAGGTTGGTTCCTGGACACACTAAAAAGTTTTATGAAATGAAAGAAAAACACAATAACTCTTTTTAGAAATTTAGAACCAAGCTGGACCGGGATGGCCACAAGGAATTAGGGGGAAAAGAGGGCCAATCTTAAGGGAGCATAGTTTTAACTGGCAGAAACTGGGAACAAATAGCAACCAAAACAATGGGCTGGGGATGTAGCTCAGTTGGCTGGTAGAGTGCTTGTTTGGTGTGTAGAAGGCCCTGGGCTTCCTCCCAGGACTGTATGAACTAGGCATGGCGGGGCAGGTGTGTAATCCCAGCGCTTGGGAATTAGAAACAGGAAGATCAGTAGTTGAAGGTCATTATTGCCACACAGTGGGCTCAAGTGTTTGGCAGGGGACGGGACTCAGAACAGGCTACATACACTGCTCATCCGGTGACAAATATGTCAAGGAAACTATTGCACGTCAACTCAAAAGACCCATGTAAACAAAGCCTGCTGCCCTGCCTTGGAAAACAGCAGGCATGAGATCAGCTTCCTCTTACCTGTGTGAACCAAAAGTGTGAAGGAGAAGGTGAGAGAAGCCGCCTGAAAGAGAAGAAACACAGCAGGGGCACTTGGTAGAACTAGAAGTCGGAAGGTGCTACTCGCTAGACAGCCTCCTTAGAGGATAACAGGAAGTCCCACAGTAGAGACTCTGAGAGGTGTTGTGTGTGTGGGGGGGGGGGGGGGAAGCAAGCAAATAAGACAGGACAAGATACAGACCATGAAGTGAAGGCAAAAGTATAAGAAATGGCAGGTGTGGGAAGCAGGGGGAAGGAGCAGAGTCTGAGAGAGGACTGGGTGGGTGTGTGGTGGTGGGGGAGAGTTCTCTGTTTCTGCCATGGCTGTTTGCCTGGAGATTTTCTAAGAAGCAACAAAAAAAGTTTTTTTTTTAAAGACAAAATGCTTATGGGAACCTGATGTGAGCGGTTCACACACCCAGACTCAGACAATAGTGACAAGCAAGAGGATTGGGGTTTGTCCTCCTTAGGAAATGGTCACAGATGGCCAAGGCCAACAGGGACTCAAGTTTTGTGGGTTCACGTCTCAGGGGGACACAGCTGAGGTGCGAGGTGTCCTGTCATGCTAGCCAGCCTTCTTTATCTGTCTGGTAACTGTTGTTCATCCATCAAATGAAGACATGGGCCCCTGCTCCCAGAAACTTCTTTGATCTTGAAGTCTGTTTTGAAGGCCTCTGCTCCAGCTGCCAGACAACCCTGGGCTTCTCCCTGTTCCTCTTTGTTCTGGCAGGGTCTCATATATTCCAGACTAGCCTGGAACTCCCTATGTAGCTGAGAATGACCTTCAACTTCTGACCATTCTGCCTCTACCTTCTGACTGCACTGTCACACTCAGTGTGTGAGGCGCTAGGGGAAGAAGCCAGGGCTTTGTATGCCAGGCCAGAATTCTTACCCACTGAGCTATACTCCCAGCCCCTTCTTCCTGTCCCTCTCATAGGGAGAAATGAAGGGTCACAGGTACTGAAGGACAGAAATGACATCGTGCCACACTGAACTCAGTCACAGAACTCAACATTTGGGAATGCATGAAGCCAGCATGTTCCAACAGCAGAACCCACCCCACATGATCCAGACCGTGTGTGACAAAACACTAAAAGATAGGGATACCGCACCCACAGTCTCGAGATCCCCGAAGACACTGTATCTTCGTCTCATTGGCCAGGCTGTTCAGTTGGCGACAGATGAGATTGTGGGTTGTTTTGTTTTTTTGTTTCTTTTTTTTAGTCAGCATCTCAAAGCACCAAACAAGGAGAGGCAGAACCACCTGATGGCTGCTCCTCCAGAGGACCTGAGTTCAGATCCCAGCACCTACATGCTGGCTCACCAATATTTGAAAGTCCATTTGTAGAGATTCAACACCCTCTCCTGGCCTCTGCAGAAACACAGTATACTTAGGTACGTGTAAGCAACCATTCCCCCGCATAAAACAAAAGTAAACTCTAAAACAAATTCAGGGAAAAATGTTTTGGCAGAAAGCAATGTTGCTTGTCTCCTCTGGCTTCTGCTGTAAGCCACATTGGCCAGGTGACCCGTTCAAATTCACCGTTCCCCATAACAGAAGGGCCGCTCCTGGAACATCTATTGTCCCCAAATGAAACAGTCTGTGTTCCTTGTCAGTCAGACGACAAGCTCATGGGAAGCATCCTATCAGACTCTTGCACCCTGCTGCCCTCCTCCACTCACAGGGGTGCGTCATGCCCAGGGGAGAGCTACTGTTGTGCCTCGTGATTTGTCCTTGCCATTACTTGGCCACCGGAGTGACCTCTGTTTCTGGAACCGGACAAAAGCCTGGGCTGGTAATAGATGACTTCGCCGTTCTGTCTGGTTCCTGAAACCCCCACCCAGCGGCCTGGATCTTCCAGCTCTTATTGACACCCAAAGCATTGCCATAGAAGAGAAAGCTGCGGTGCACGTGACATTGTTTAAACAGAAGACACAGATGGAGTGAGGGCAGTAATCACAGAAAGGTTTACTTGATTTCAGTTCTTTTTCTTGATTTCCCACCCTTCCTCCCCCCCTCCCCTTCCCCCCCCCCCCCCCCCCCTCCCCCCCCCCCCGTCTCCTCCCTCCCTTTCTATTCTTTCTGAAATCCTCACTGCTCATCTATGTTAGATTAGGATTCTTCATGTCACTTAAGACCTCCCTCACCAAGAGTGGTGACGTCTAAGAATTAACCAAAACAAGATACTCCTTTATAAGAACTGAAAAAACAGAGTCTTAGGTAGTGAATCCCCCTACCCCTTGCCTTCATCAACAGAATCTCCATTGGGTCATCTCAGTGTCCTTATAAAAATGCCCAGCAGTAGACTCCGGAGTCTTTGTCATCTTTCAAGATCCGAGAATCTTTCTTGACCAATTTGTAAGAGAGGGATGCTGTGGCAAACAGACAGCCTAGCCGCTAATGACGGGCCATACTTCAATATTTTATGCCACCTTAAAAAAGTTTCAGTAACTGAAGGTGTTCGCGCATTAATTCTTTGCATCAATTATTGACAGAGAATTTAATTTAAAGGCAACTAGTCAGTAACCTAGGGGTAGCGTTTTAAATAATTTATAATTGTGGCACAGATGTAATCATATTGCTATTGATTAGGATCCAGTCACTTCCGTGGTGGGTCCGGCAGGTCCTATGCTAATTAATTTTAGTGCGATCACCTTTTTAACTCCGTATTCCCTGGTAACGGGGACTCATTATGAGAATAATTTAATGAAGTGCAATCTTCTAAGGTCTGGGCAGAGATGAAGGCAGAGATGAAGGTAAGGGGATTGAAGACCTGCTCTTCTAAGATACCCAAGCATGGTGCTGCGATTGGTAGATAACAGGTTTTTAAGTCGAGTTTGCATGTTGTTCTCACCTAGCTGATTGGACAGCGGAGGTGAAAAGCGGTGCTTATGAAGCGATGGGTGACAGGAAAAAAGATACAGAAGACTTCAGTAATTCTTATATTCATATCTGTTGGGTAACTGTGCCTGTGTATGCATGATTGTACACGCGTGTCTGCACATGCGTATGTGCGTGCATGATTGTAGACATATCTATTTGTGTGTGGCAAATGACTGTAGGCACGCCGGTGTCTGTGCGCACCTGTATGTGTGCGCATTTGAGTGTACGTATGGGTATGCCTGTGTGTGGAGGCCAGCCAACAAACTTGAAGAGTTTTGTGCATCTTATTCTGGAGACAGGGTTTCCTGTTGGGACCTGGGGCTTGCAGATTCAGCTAGGCTGGCTGGCCATCCAGCCCCGGGGATCCATCTACCTGTGATCTTTGTCTCTGCTTCCCAGCCCTGGTATTACGGACACACCAGCACATCTAGCTTTTTTTTTTTTTTTTTCATGATTTCTGGGACCAAACTTTGGTCCTCTTGAGTACTTTATGGATTGAGTTATTTCCCCAGTCCTGTGTTGTGTGACTTTTTTTGATTCTCTATGAAATAGACTAGGAGTCATTTAGAGGGATTTGGGGAAGACAGTTGGGAATGTATTAAAAATGTGGGAAAATGAAGCTTACTCTTAGACTTAAACGACATAAACCATAAAGAGAGGTCAGGGCAGGATTCTGGGAGACAGGCAGTGTGAGCTCAGATCTGAACAGCTGACAACTAACTATGGGTACATTTTATTGAGAAGTGATAAAATGATCTGAAAGCCAATTTTCTGTGAAACACTACCTGGAATGAGGCTAAGGTTAGAATTCCACAAACAGAAAGTGAGTGGAATGTCATAGGTAAGGAATAATCTGTGTACAGGAGAATCTAAATTAAAAAAGAGGAGAAAGAAGAATAGAATAATACATATATAATGTAATCCAAATTCTCTGAATGGTCTGGAAGCAGTGGAAACAAGGGCATGTAGATGTTCAATGAAGACCGCACAGGAAACCCTGTTCTGAAGGTGAGGACAGGCCCAGAAACCTTACGTGACCACTATTGCTACAGCTGTGCGACAAAACAGGGATCTAAGATGGTGCAAGTTAAAAGATAAGGAGTGGGGGAGAACTGTCACCTGCCCACACGAAGAACTAGTTCAGCGAATACAGTTCTCACCAAGGCCTAATGAAAAGAAAACAACAGATTTCAAGCTTATTCTGTTTCCTCTGGGCCATTATAACACTCTTCCACTTGGCCCGACTCTCTCCTGAGAGGCGGTGCTCATGGTTATTTATCTTAACAAAATATATTTGGAGAGTACAGCATATGCTGTCTACAGACAGGGATATTCCCTGTCGGCTTCACTGGAGAACCTAGGGTCCTGGGTGGCTGGATTTAGGCTCTGGATCCAGAGTAGACACCAGGGGTTGGCAATCCCCTTCTTTTCTGCTCCTTCCACACCTTCCCCCTTCCTTCCCTTACTCTTCTCTCCTCTCTTCCCTTCCTCTATCTAGCCTCCCTTCCTCTCTTGTCCCCTTTTCTCTTCCACTCCCTTTTCCTTTTCTTCCCTTCCTGACTCCCTTCCTCTCCTTCTCCTTCCCTTCTTCTCTCTTCCGTTCCCTTCTCTGCTCCTCCTCATTCCCTCTTTTTCCCCTCATGCCTTCACTCCCCACCTTTGTCCTCCCTTCCCCTCCCCTCTTTCTATCAAGACATACAATCCCTCCTTGTCTTCCTCCTTGTCCCCGTATTCTCCCCATCATTTCTCCCTGACAGCATGGCCTGAAACTGATAACTCTCCTTCCTCTGTCCCATCTGCGGCTGGGATTGTGGGCATGTACCTCCATTCCTGGCAAGTGTTTTCTGTAAGGAGCTCTTTGAAAACGATTTTTGTGAGCCAGCGTCTGTGGCAACTACTTAATTCTGACATTGTAGCAATGAAAGAACAGTTTCTTTTACTGCCTAAAACAAACAACAGCTGTAATCTGCCAATCCAGGTTTGAATTGGCATTGATCTGTAGTTTAGCAGTTTCTGAAGTGAGAAATAGCTAGCGAGGGACACTGTTCAGGCTTCATCAACATGAGAGTCAGATCCAAAGAGGGCCAGGGCCACTGTGAAAGAAAGAATGCTGGGTCAGTTGAGGGGATCCTGGTCTGAGGAGAGATGGGGAGAGTTCGAGGGACTAGGCGCTGGGTACTTAGTGCTGGGGACTGTGTGCGAGAAAGCATCTTTCATCTCGTGCATGCAGAAAGAGGGCAATGGGAGGGAAGTGCCAAGTGGCAAGCTCTGAGGGAAAGAGACTGACATTGCCACTGGAAGGAACAGAAGAAAAACGAGATCCTGGAAACAGGACTACAGAGCAGTCTGGAAAATACCGAAAACATGAATTTAGAAGGAGAAAGGGGGAACATCAGTATCCTGGCACTACTCTGTCAACGGTGACATCTCAAAATGGACTCCAAGATATTTGGGAGAAGCAATTTTTATTGTCTAGACAGAGACCACAAAGACTATACCCAGTGATAGAGACAGCTAACAAGAAACATCTTGTGTGTGTGTGTGTGTGTGTGTGTGTGTGTGTGTGTGAGAGAGAGAGAGAGAGAGAGAGAGAGAGAGAGAGAGAGAGAGATCTTATACATGTACCATGTATTCTGGCACATGTGTGGAGGTCAAAGGACAACCTGAGGGAACTAGGTCTCTCCGCTACCATCTGGGTTCCTGGAACCAGACTTAGGTTGTCTGGCTAAGCAGCCTATTGTGGCCATCTTCTCTGACCCGGGTTCTGGAACATTCTATGGGGAGATAACTTAAGTCTGTGGTCAGACTGATAGCTCCCTTCACTTAACAACAACTTTTAGCAGGACAGATATTGTGGGACTTAGGCTCTGGGGAACCCAAACAGATGGCTGTTTGATACCTGACAACAGGTACCCAAGAGCCCCAGAGCTCAGTCCTGGTTAAAGAAGTCCTGGAACACCTCCTCCCAGGGTCCCCGATTTCAGCATCGGGGCAGGAAGTGCGCAGCCGCACTCCCAGACCCTCAGGTGGGGCGAGGCAGCTTGTGCCCACGTCAGCATCTTTCCGGAGCTCACCTTTTGAAACAGGAGCCCGCTTTTTGTTGTAAATGGCACTGACACTACAACAAGAAAGTTCATTTCACGAAGATGATTCATTAAGAAATAAAATATTCATGGCTGACAGCTTGAAGGATCGCCATGGACTTGTATTCTAATGCACCTGTCCTCTCTGTCAGGTCCAATGTGGGATGTCATGTCGCCAAAGTTTTATTTAGAAATTGTTTGTCAGAGTGAGCTTTCTAATGTGAATGAAAAATTCATCCCCTCATTAAGAAGATTCTACATGAAATGTCTAGGATTTTCAATGAACGCAGGGACATGAACCAATTACTGTTAAACACTTAAAGAGACAGAGTCCTGAGCTCACTCAGCAAAACCCTTAATTGCACAAGGGTGGAGGGGGAGAAAATCCCAACACTTCGAAAGGCAAATGGGAATTGTGATTTGGTAATGTCTTCTCCTTTGTCATGTCCAGAATACCCTCATCTTTGAAAAGACTTGGGGGGATTTCAACTCAGCTATCACACGGGATTGGGGCAGGTGTCATCATATCTGACGCTCAGTGTTTACACACACACACACACACACACACACACACACACAAACACACAAGCTGTGAGATGGTGTCTGAGATGCCCACAGACTTCAAGTCTCCAGAGAAGGTGATTAAAGTATTCTGGAAAACTCTTCAGTTTTTCATAGTAACTTCTTAATGCTTTTTGTTTTCTTCTTTCTAAACTCTACTCTGGTATCTTTATGTACCATGAACTACTTGTGTGACTTTCATGCTAGGGTAAATAGCCAACAGGTGTCTCCCAAGCAAGTGACCTAATGACTGCAGAATGGTTGGAGTGGGGAGAAAGGGAAGAAAACCATAACCACTGGTAATAAAGTCAGGCATCTCAGAAAGTATGAAGAACCACTTATGTTACAGCTGTGACAATGGATTAGGTTGACAAGGAAACCCTCTACACAGCCTAGATCAGCTTACTTTGTGGTAGGAAAATAGTTCATTCCTCAAACTCAGCACTAGACTCCCTCTCCCTCTCTCCCTCTCTCTCTCTCCTGTGTGTGTCTTTCTCTCTCTCTCTGTGTATATACACATATGTGTGCATGTGTGTATGTATATATATTTCAAATTTCTGAAAATTTGAGACTGATAATACGAAGACTGAAATTGGTCATCCTTACCCCAACAGAGCCTATGAACTATAAGGATTCCATATTCTTGATGCTTTAATGAACTACTTCAAGGAAAGAGTTGCTTTGAAACCATAGCTGTGTTTCCTTCCTTAATGGCTCTAATGATGCCCTCTAAAAAGAAATGGCTATGGACATGTACTGTATCCCACAGATCTTGCAGGTAGGACCCCAATCTGCACTTATTTGTGTTTGAGTATAGTTGTCTCTGCAGTTTCTTTGCATTTGCTTGACTTAATTTTTTTTTTTTTTTTAAATTTTGAGAGTATCTCACATAGCCCAGGATGGCCTGAAATTTACTGTGTAAGTCAGGGTGGGTTTTGAACTCCCAATCTTCTTGAGTGCTGGAACAGATGACAGACATGTGCCACCACATTCAGATTTCTTTGCATTTATATTCTATTTGTTTGTTTCTCTTCTATCTATCACTCAATATGTCTACCTATATATTTCTCCCTTTATGTATGTGTTTTATTTATGATCTCATATTTATGGAATACATCAGATAATATGTATGTATTAGGATCTTAGCACAGGATGTGAGATGAAATTCCAGGCATGAGGGCATCTTAGAGAGTATCTGCAATTCAGATAAGAAATTCTGCACAGAGATCTTCAACAATGTGTCCTTTAAAATGGGAAACAAGGCCAGGGAGATGACACACCACGTCAGAGTACTTGCCATGCAAGCTTGAGGACCTGAGTTTGAATCCCCAGTACCATGTAAAGACAAAACAAACCCTTACAAAAACACAAAGAGCTGCGTGCAACCTCCTGTGCCTGTGCCCCCAGCGCTGTGAAGAGGTGGTGAGAAGGGGGACACCGGGTTCTCCTGGATGTCAGCTCAGCTCCGGATCTAATAAGAAGCTCTGTCTAAAGGGAATGAGGTAGAAAGGGAATGAGCAGATGCCCCACCTCCCAATCTTATCTGCATCCATGTATGATGTTGTGTGCACCAACACACACACATTCATGCATATGCATGCATGGACACACACACACACACACTTAAAACCCATTTGCATGTCCAAAAGAAGAGGAGACATTCCTTTGCCAGCCCACATTTAAAATCATATTTAGGATTTATTTCACATTCAATGTTGAGTAAATATTGCAAGGTAGAGATAGATGTACTCGGAATTTTATGAGACAAAAAGCAATTGCATCTTTTGGAGAAAAGTATGTGTCTTAAATGGATGTAGGCAAATGGGCAATAATTTGCTTTCTCCTTTTTCCTTTAAAAACACTTTTTTATCCTCGCCCCTAAACATGCATGTAATTAAAAGCCAAGACAAATTCTCAAATTTTGTACATTTATGTAGCAGGAGAGAGAGCTGTCTTTAAAAAAAAAAATCAAACTTATAGTCCTAAGAAGGAAGGGAAAATCTCTCTGACCCTTCTACAAAGTAAATTAAATTAGTAGTTTAAAAAAAGCCCCCTTCATCTTCTCCCATTCATGAGATGTTAATATATCACGTTACCCACACAGAAACTGTGGAAACTATTTACATAAGCTCTCCATGCTACCACATTTCAACTTGCTCAAATAAATCAGGCATCCATCTCTGGCCTTCTCGAATTTTGGTTAGTGGAACCCTTCGTTGGAAATCGCATCCAATACGTTTTTCACAATCTGCCCATAATTAGTTTCACTGGGAAAACTGCGAAGAAGTATTTTGCTGCTTTTAAATTCATAATTTTGGTTCAAGAGCCCCAGAATAAGATGTTTAGACAGAGTGAAAACTATTTTCTAACAAATCAATATTAATTTCTCTGACTGCTACAGTCTCAGGAGCCAGAAGTGCTCTTGTACTGAGCTCACAGGAAAGATTTTTATCCTGACCAAATGTTATTCAAATATTTATAAGACTGGATAATTTAGTAAAAAAAAAAAAAAAAAAATACAGATGGAAGGAGGCAAGAGAATTTTTTCCATGCTTCTTTCCTATTTACAAATGAGAAGAAGTATAGAAAAAGTCTATAGAGGGATTGGTCGTCCCTGCAGCAGCAGTGAGCTCCTGACAGCTTATCACTTAGTCACAGAGATCTCTGGGCATTTTTGGAGAGTGTGCCATTGAACTGGGGTGCCATTTCATACCCACACCCAATAAACACCTTACAGAGCAAGAAGCACGCTCTGAAGAAAACAGCCAAGATGTGGGCGTCATGGAGGGGCCTCAGCGTATGGGTATGGACTGAAGACAGTGTGGTCTGGGTAAGGAGAGCAGGGGAATAAATAACAGGCACGGAGCTGAATTCACTTCTTGTCCTGAACTCTCAGAGGGACCATAAAATCCATAAAATCAGCCGTGGGGTGTAGCTGGAAGTTTGTATTAGAGTATGACATACACACAGCAAGAGCACTAGACATGTACCAACCATTAAATGCATCCTATGAGAGCCACAAGTAGTAGTACGCACTTAGAATCCCAGTCCTAGTGAGGCCAAGGCAGGGAGTCATGAGTTTGAGGCCAGCCTGGGCTGGATATCAGGACGGCGAAAGCAGGCCAGTATTATCAGTGGAGTGCTGGCTGCAAAGGCAAGGAGAGCTATGTTTGTTTATTCCTCAGCACCCACATAAAAAAGTAGGTGTGGTGGCATGCACTTTAACCCCAAAGATGGGGGGAGGTGGGGACGGGAAGATTCCTGGTGCTCACTGGCCACGCAGCCGAGTCTACTTGGCAAGCCGAATACTGCTGGGAAATCCTGTCTCATAAAACAAGGTGGGCAGCATTCATTCCTGAAGAACGATACCTGAGGCTCACCTCAGTCTTCCGCCCACGTGTGAACAGGTAGACTTACACGCACAGGAATATGCACATACCACAAAAGATGAAAACAGAAACAGCAAAGGAACATATGACAGTGACTTCCTGCTCCATCCCTTCAACCCTAGCTTGAAAATCAAGGATCATGTTTGAGCTCTTCTTGGCCACTACAATGTAGGAAGCTCCCCTTCCTTTCCACACAGTGACGGAGAGAGCTGGTTTGGTTGTTGGCTCTTCTTTTTTCTTCTCACGCGTACACTCTGACTCAGCATAGATTTAGGGGTGGAATCGCTAGGTGGCTGGGTCTGTTTTACGAGTAGTGTTACAGTCTTGCCAAGTCTTCCAGTTGACAGTTTTCCTTTAAGTAATCTAATTTATGACCCTTCTCATTTTATAGGCACGCCCAATGTGTTTATTGAATGAATATTTAATTTTCTAATCTGAGTGGTTTGGAAATGTTGATTTTCTGAGTTTCTCTAAAAATATCTATCTTAATCAAAACCTATAAATCAGTTTTCTAAAAGTCTGGCCTCCAATAAAAACCTGACTAAATTAGATGGCAAATGTTTCTGTGATCTTACTAGGGCAACAGTGACTATGTAGGTAAACTTTTCTAAGAAACTCCAAGGAAGATGGGCATGGTGGCTCTGACCTGTAATCCCACTTCTTTAGGAAGCTAAGACAGGAGGATCACTGTGGGTTTGAGAGTAGCCTGGATGACATAATGAGTTCCAGGATAGCCTGGGCTACAGAGTGTGAATCTGTCTCAAAAAGGGGGGTAAGGAGTGAAAAGCAGCTCTGATGACTTGAAGAGGAGACTCTCAAAGAGAATTTGTGTTTTGGAAAAACGGAGAAGGAGCTGTTAGGTTTTAGGGAGGGAGAACGGGAAGAGAAGAGGAGGGGGGAAACAGCCAAGATAGCAAGGCATACATGACTTAGGCTCCATGACAGGGCTCAGTCTTTTTCGGGTAGAGGTAGGGGACTTAGTTAATATGTAACCCACCTGCTGTGACAGTGGTGAGCTAGGTGGGTTCTTAGCCTGCTTGCACTTGATTACCTGGAGGACTTGAGTTCCCAAACAGCACCCTATAGATCAATGTCACACAGCCAATGTTTTCTGAGTCAGGAGATGATCCCAGTTTAACCACGTAAGATCATGTTGAGAGAGCAAATTGTCTTTTACTCAATATGTCAACTTCTTGGAGATCATCCTGTCCGGATGGTGATACAGTCAGAAAATAGCCACTCCCATTTGTGTGAACTCTCAGATGGACCATTGTCCAGGAGCACATCAGCAAGTCAGACGAGTGAATTCCCTCGACTGTAATAAATAAGCATAGGGATTGGGGAAGGGCGCGCTGGCTGGATTCCAAGAGTGGAAACCTGCCTATCCACCTTCAAAATCGTGCAAGATTGCAGTTTGTTTAATGTTCATCTTATGTGCTTAATTACCAATAGCGCTTGACTAATTATTTCTTGTTTTGTAGACGATTTAAGCAGAGCCGGGAAGTGGCTCCACACTTTGGTTGTGCAGGTGAGGATTTGTAACTCATTTTTGTAATCGCATAATTCCCGGAGGGCTTCATTACAAACTCAAAAGGAAACAGGATGCTCAAAGCAGGTGACAGTCTCATTTCTACAGGTATGGGACTTGCAGGGGTGGGGGGAAGGAGGGACACAAGCATTAGAGTGAAGTAATGGAAAATAAAGTAAAAAACAGCCTTTAGATGTTTCCGACCATGTAAGGTGTTTTCATGTTAATAAGAGGAAAAGTGCGAAGGCAGCAGTCACTGGGATTCGGAACTGGCGTTTCTTCTGATGCCCGACTGGATCTAATGTCCCTGCAAGATTGGAAAATAAGCCACAAAATAGAGCCCAGTCTTCTCGCTTGCACATATAATTCTGGGTGAAATGCAGATAGTACCACCAGGGCCATTCCTGTTTTTATCCTTTAACCATACTGACTTTTTTTTTTTTTTTTTTGTATGAGCATGCATTTATGTGTATAGACGCATCTGGCATATATGAATAGGTGAGTGTGCACCTGTATACACATGCATGTGAATGGCAGAGGTCATCCCTGGATTTTCTTCCTCGGGATCCCCTACCTTATTTTGAGACAGGGTTTCCCATTGGCCTGATGCTGGCATAGGAGGCTAGCCTAGCTGGCCTGTGACCCCTGGGGTCTGCCTATCTATGCCTCCCTCGCTGCTGGAATTTCCAAGCATGCTTATCACACCTAGCTTTTTAAAGTGAGTACTGGGGATCAAACTCAGGCCTTCTTGCTTATTCAGCAAGCATTTTAGCAACTAAGCCACCTCTCCAGCCCCGTATGTACCTTGTAATATAAACTCTCAATTGGCTACAAAACTACTGCATCCCTCCGCCCCCCCCCCCCAAAGACTTCCCAATGTTAAGAAAAATCTAAGGCTTAAACTTCAGAATCATACAAGAGTCCCGGTAGATTTTGGAGACTCGCTCGTAGGTACAATGACACCACCTCTTTGATGAAAATTAGCAGCCATTTTGGCTGTGCGTGCTTGTAATGTAAGTACTCAAGAGGCAGAGATAGGAATGTCAAAATTAAGTTCAAGACCAACTACGGAGTGAGCTACAAGGAGACACAGTAAGATCTTCTCTATAACCCGCCCCCCCAATAAAACCAACTAACCAACCCAAAACCAACCAACTAAACAAATGGAAAAAACAAACAAAGCAAACATAAGACAAGGCCAAGCACATTTGGAGCTTAATGGTGGATGGAGATGTTTGGGGATGTGGGGAGATCTTGATTAAAGCAGGAGTCTAGACCTTGCCTTTAAGTTTCAAATAAATTCATGGAAAAGGTGAAAGCTTTGAAATAGCAGCAAGCATCATCTTCAAATTATGTTGTCGTTGTAGAAGGTGCTGCCATCTATCAAAGATGTGCTAGGTCTCAAAGTAAGCTTTACCTGCACCATGTTGTGTTTGACAATGAAGTGTTCCTCAAAGGCTCATGCATTTGAACTTCTTATCCATAGTTGATGAGGCTGGCTGGAGAGTGCGGTGCTTTGAATGAAAATGGCCCCCATAGGCTCATACCAGATGGCACCATTGGGTGGTCTGGACTTGCTGGAGTAGGTGTAGGCCTTCTTTGAGGAAGGTTGTCCCTGGAGGGTGAGCTTTGAGATTTCAAATACTCAGGCCAGGTCCACTGTCATACTCTCTCTATTCTTCCTGCCTGATGATCCCATTGTAGAACTCTCAGCTACTCTCCAGCCCCCATCATGCCTGTCTGTGTGCCGCCATGCTTCCTGCCCTGGGCAATAACAGACTAAACCTCTGAACTGGAAGCAAGCTCCAATTAAAAGCGTTCCTTTGTAAAGTTGCTGTGATCATGGTGCCTCTTCACTGAAATAGGACGTTAACTACAACAGAAGCTAGTACCAGAAACAGGGACATTACTGTGACAGGCCTGAACACGATTTTGTGTTGAGGAGTGCAAACTTTGAGACTTTGGAGCATTTGGATGCTCCTTCCCTCCTCCTCCCAGACAGTGTTTCTCTGTGTAGCCTTGACAGTCCTGGACTCCCTTTGTAGACCAGGCTGGCCTCAAACTAACAGAGACTCACCTGCCTCTGCCTTCCCAAGTGCAAGGATTACAGACCACCATGCCCAGCTCAGTCAGATACTTTCAAAGGGGCTTAAGGAGCCATAATTATTAGGACTATTAAAGACAGTGGCACCAACAGGGATTTGAACTGTGAGGGTCTGGCTCAAGAGGTTTCAGAGAAGAATGGGCCTCAAGACAGTTCTTGTGGTGTTTTAGAGAAGAATGTGGCCACACTTTGCTTTTGTCCAAAAAGTCTGAGGCAAAATTGAGACATGGGGGTCCAGCTAGCAGAAGTGAGTTGCTATGAGGCAGACATTGAATGTGGTCTCTGCCATGCTTCCAGCTCCCACCACCAAGCTGCCATACCTTCCTGGCCATGAATAAAAGGTACTATCGAAACCATGAGCCAAAATAAATGCTTCTTCCCTTCGTTTTTCTCTGTTGAGTATTCTGTAGCAGCTGTGAGAAGAGTAACACTCTCCATGTGATCATGAAGACATGCCCATTAGGCAAACCAGTCCCTTTTCCAACTGCTGAAAGTAGTCCACGACCTGAAAGCCTGTAATCTTTACACTCAATCTCCCATTTTCCTCCTTGGATTCTTTTTTTCCCCATGATGCTGAGGGTCACAGAAGTTATAAATTGCATCTGTAACACAGTTGGAGTTGAAGCCATCCTGCTGCGCCTCGGAAGCAAGCAGGACAGAGGGGAAATTAAGAAAAGAATTGGCATCATTTATGGAGCTCTGATGTAGGCCAAGCTACAGTCTTTACACTCATTTTCTTATGTTGTCCTCATAGCAAACCCATGAGCTAGCTATTCACAGTCACAAAATAGTAGCTGATATCTGTCGATGGCTGGTGTTCCTTGGAGAACAAACTTGGAGTTTAGTGAGTATTATTTCATTTTCCTGCTCCCAGAAAACTATATGAATTAGTTGTAAAGGCTGTTTGTCATCCCATTTAGCTGAAGAATAAACGGAGGGAGGCAGGTATATGTCTCACAGTTGTGGCAGTTCCTTGGTGACAGAGCCAGGAATGTGCCTGGGAGCTCATTTAGGGACCTATGAGACCATGGTCCAACATGCCACTTTTATCTGCTGTAATTTAGCCAGGCCACTGTCTACCTTGGGTGATGAAGCTAAAGAGGTGTGGCTCTGGGTCCCCTTCACAGTCTGATACCACTGTGGCACTATTGTCCTTAGCAAGGCCAGCTGACCAATGGTGAGTAACAATCAAACCTCCAAGGGTATTTTTGTATGCTATCTTGTATGCTAAGAGATAGAAGACGCAGGAGAGGGTCTGTAGCCACCATGTCTCATGTAATCTCAGAAGCTCAGCATGGTAGGACCTGGTTAATACATTGAAGGGTGAAGAGCAGAAGAGCCTCGTTGGTGGACCTTTCCTCTCTGGTGACAGGTACAAGGGAGAACAGAGCCTTGGGAGTCCATTCTATTAGCTCTAAATTAATTCAATATCTATAATACAGATTGAAGCTACTGTATATTAATGGTTTGAATGAGAATGGTCCTTATAGGCTCATATGTTTGAATACGTGGTCCCTAGATGGTAGAACTATTTGGGAAGAACTAGAAGGCATGGCCTTCTTGGAGGTGGTATGTTACTGGGTGGGGATTTGAGGTTTCCCCGGTGTGTGCTCTGATTCCTGCCTGTAGATCCAGATGTGAGCTCTCAGCTGTTCCTGCCATCATACCATTGCTGGCCATCATGGGCTCTAATCTTCTGAAATCATAAACCCAAGTAAACCCTTGAATTTTAAGTTACCTTGTTCATAGCGTTTTGTCATTATCAATACAAAAGTAATTGATACAGCAAATTACTTACTTGTCTTTCTGCAGTGAACACCTAACAAAAGCAACTTAAGAAAAGAGGAGTTTCTTTTTGGCTCATGGTCTGAGTATACTGTCTATCATGGCGAGGAAAGCATGACAGCAGGAGTATGCGGCAGCTGCCTGGTTACACTGTATCTGCAGTCAGGCAGTCTACAGAGATGGATGCTGGCACTCAGCTCACTTCCTCCTTTTATTCAGTCCAGGGCTCTGTCTCACAGGACAGTGTAACCCATGTTTAGGGACCTCCCTCTTCAGTTAATCCAATCTAGAACCTTCCTTACAGACATGCCCAGAGGTTTGTCTTCTGAGTGAATCTAGGTCCTGTCAAAGTTGCCAGTCACTATTCACAGTCATAGGGGGATTTAGATCGGAGCAGAGCTAGTTTCAAATGTCCTCATCTAGGTATTTATCTGAGACCCCGAGTAAGTCAGTCATGTTGGGTGGACTCTTTTGATAAAGTATAAGATGCTAAAAAACCATGTAGCTACTTGGTAGAGTAGGGAAAACAGGGTATATCTATGTGTTCTTCCAGAGTCATTCATTCAGTAAGTATTTATTTTCTCTGTGTACTGGAAAAAAAAAAAAAACATTTGCAAAATATTTTAGAATCTGGATACTTGGGATTTTTTTTCCCGGGTGAGGAAAAAAAAAACAGAACCTCATCTGTATGTTCAGAACATTGTGTAGTAGGTACTTCAAGAAGACACGAGGAAGAAGAGAGAGCACAAGGGTCATGGGTGTATACTGGTGGGTCAGTAGAAAGGACAGGCTCTGCAGAGAAAGGGACATGAGAGCAAATCCCTGAGTTGAAGAGGAGCAGCCCAAGAGCCCATGAGGGAAAGACTTTTCAGAAGGAGGGAAAAGCAGAGACAAAGCCACGGGAACAGGGGTACATGTGGCATGTTTGAGAAATGGCAAAAGTAGTATGAGAGAAGAGAATAGATGGAGATGAGGCAGAGAGAAAAGGCAGGTGGGCCAGAGGAACAAACAGGCAGGTGAAAGAAACACACAGGCAGGTCAAAAAGAAGAGGCACACAGGCCAAAAGGATGAAGCAGGGAGGTCAGAGAGAGGAGAGACGCAAGTCAGAGACATGAAGCAGGTAGACCAGAAGGAGGAAGCAGACAGGCCAGAGGAATAAACAAGCAGGTTGGACAGAAGATACAGGAAGCACAGGCCAGGGGGCTGAAGTAGACAGTCAGAGGGAAGAGGCAGGCAAGTCAGAAGCGGAAGGCCTCCTATGGTGCAGACTAAACCTTTCACTCAGGCTGAAATGGGAATGAGGCCCTGGATGGATGAAGCGAGGCTAACTTTCCTGGCTTCCCTGCACCCCTGGATTACTTAGAAGACAGAAATGTCTAAAAGTAAGACAGGCTTCCTTCCTTGGATGAGCCTGTGACTCTGTTCTGGAGGGCTTTCAAGGGAAAGTACTTGTTTCTGGAAGAGGTATTTAAATGTCCTGGTGGCTCTTTGGAGCAGCAGAGCTGGAAACCACTTAACATAACCAGCACTGCAAATAAGACCATTCTGAGGATATTCACATTTTCATTCCCCGCGCCTTCATTTTAAGGAGGGATGCCGCATCTCCGGTAGGAATGCAGGATGTTATCTTATTTCATGCCCCAAACTAGAAAGTGCATTCCACTGGGTTTGCAAAACCCTTAAGATGAAAATATCTGTTTGAGAACAGCATAATGGATGAGGTGTTTAAGGCATTTTTTTTTTCACTTAGATTTTCTGGTTAATCTTCTTTTAGTTAATTTTCAGAGATAAAATCTAGTTATAAATAACCTGGGGGCGGGGTATGCTAGCTGGGATTCTCTGAGAATGGCAAATGTTTAACAGCCAGTGTTTCAGCTTTTTAAAGCTCTCTGGAGAAAGCGGTACTTTGAAAATTATCTAAAGCAGAGTAAGTAGAGAACATTAAGAAATTAAAGAGCAATGGAGAGAGAGAGAAAAGAAAGGGACCAATGAGAAAGCTCCTTTGACATTCACGAGGCAGCAGATCTTACCCTTGAAACTCCTTTAGAAAAAAAAAAAAAAGAGTCAAAAGCTCAAAATCTATTTGTTGATTACAATAGAGAATTGGTTGGTTTCTGTCATGGGAGGGTACAGGGAAACACATCCTTTTTACAAAAGGGAAGCAGATGTGAGTCCAGACATGAGCCAGAGTGCAAGAGAAGGGAGTATCCTCACTGAACAGAGCCATTATCTCGACAGAAGGACTGTGGGGCTAATCTCAAAATAAAGAGTTTTGGCACTGTCTTTAAAGGCAGCCCATGAAAGGAAAGGAAACCTGTATGCCTTCTCCACCAACAACATAAACCAGAATTTATAAAAGGACTAGAAGCAGGCTGTACAAGGCAGGCAGGTAAACCAGCTGAAATATGAATGTTTCTTCAGCAAAGATATGAACTGTGGGCTGCCGTGAATCTGCAGTTACCATGAGGCCTGTTCATAAAAACAAAAGAAGGCAGGAGACCTAGGAAGGGCATTGCTCTGAACAGCACCCTGCAGGGCTCAGCTGCTTCTGCCTACGTGGTCACAGGTTAAAGAGCATGGGAAGGGGACTCTAGTGCCAAGTTAGCTCTGTAAAGTCGTCAGAGGTGCGAAAATTACCTTCTTATTTGTGGTGTGCATGTGTGTGTGTGTGTGTGTGTGTGTGTGTGTGTGTATGCATATGGAAATCAGAAGACAACCTCAATTGCTGTTTTTCAGGCATCTCCTGTTGAGTACTGGCCTCTTTCTTATTAGCCTGGGACATTGCCAAGGCCGTTAGACTACCTGACCTGAGAGCTCCAGGGATCTGCCTCTCTCTGCCTCTATGACTACTGTGTGCTTCCACGCCATTTTCTTTCTTTCTTTCAAAAAAAAAAAAAACAAAACAAAACTTGTGTCCTGCGAATCCAAACTGAGGGCCTTAAGCTTGCAAGACAAGCTCTTTAAACTCTAAGCCAATTCAGAGATTTTCTATTTTTAAAAAGTAAGAACTGGGCCTTGAGGGTTGGTGAGGTGGTTAAGAGCACTTTCTGCTCTCCCATAGGGTCTTCCATTTCATTCTCAGCACCCATGTCTGGTAGCTCACAACCACCTGTAACTACCTACAACTTCGAGGGATCCCAATGCTCTCTTCTAGCTTCCACAGGCATCACATATATGCACACATACCTCCACGTAGACACACACATATCCATATAATAAAAATAAAAGAAAAAAGTTAAGTGGGTACAGGGGCTGAAAGAATGCTCAGCAATCTGTTAGCACTAATAACATCAAGCATACCACCCCTACCGCCTAGGCAGGTACTATAGCTGGCAAAAAGCAACTGATGGCTTAGGCACAGAGAGGCTCCAAGTGACCCAGGTGAGATTAGCAAAGTGGAGAACTAGTTCCAGGAAGTCAGTCAGTGCTCATTTCTTTTCTTTATCAAGCAGATGCTGACTCTGTAGGTTCCTAGTTGCATGCCCCCACTGGTGTGGCCCTCTCCACAGTGTCCCTGCATTGAGTGGAAAGTCACACATTTGTTGCAGTAGACTGCAGTCTTAATGGAGACCAGGACCTCCTCATCTGAGATGAAGACCTATTTTAGTTCCTTTCTTATTGCTATGACACAGTAATCTGGCTCTTGATTCTGGAGGCTGGCAAGTGCAGATAGCTTGGTTCTGGTCTCCTGGAGATGGGGCAGGAGGCTGGCTGCCTTACAATGTGGTGGAGGAGCAGCAGCAAGGACAAAGCTAGTGCAGAAGCAGAAAGGGCCATGAGTGGGGAGGTGTTCTGACCTTGTAGTGCTGATAGTTATTCTGATCAGCTTGGCAGGCACTGCAGTCACAGAAGAGGCAAGCTTTCAGACACATCTTTGAGGATAGTTCTAGGCTATGTGAAGATCGACTCTAAATGTAGGCAGCAGCATTCCACAGGCTGCTGTCCTGGACTGGATAAGAAGAAAGTGAGCTGATGAGCACCAGCATTCTCTTCCTGAGCGCTGATGCAGTGTGACTGTATCTCTTAAACTGTGAGCCAACATTCTTCCATCTAGTTTCTTCATCAATTATTTATTACAGTGACAAGAGAAGAAACTGATACAGACAATGCTCTTGAGAGATCTGACCTTGTCACACAAGACCCGAGCCACTCCCAAGAGATATCATGAAGCCACCAATGAAGGTGGAGTCTGACCTCTTTATAGTTCCCAGCTCTTACAGGGACCACCTCAATACTGCCACAGGGCAGACCAAGTTTTTATATTATGAAAACTTTGGGGGACAAAATGTATGCAAACCACAGCTCTACTAGAGATTCTTATGGCCAGAACAACCAGCCTGGCAAATAGGAAGTACTATCATCTGTTTATCTATCTATCTATCTATCTATCTATCTATCTATCTATCTATCTATCTATCTATC